>NC_084470.1:123108162-123426912 GCF_027409185.1 Cynocephalus volans
TAGGACAAAGCTAGCATAGAGGTATTCAATAGAAGGTAATGATAATGATGATTTTATAATTCATTTATACATTAACCAGCTGGGTGAAGAACCCCAGGCAACTCTCTCCCAGGGGTTATGTCTGGCTCTAGGGAGAACAGAGACCATGTGTAGCTTCAGCTTTGGTAAGGGGCTACTTTCACTGTTAGTTCACCTATAGTTCAGTCAGCATAAACTACATCCCTACTGATTCCAGTGGCATGCAGTAAAGTGGGAATTACTTAACAACAACTTTTGTCGGGCCAGCCCATGGCTCACTCAGGAGAGTGTGGTGCTGATAACACCAAGGACATGGGTTTGGGTCCCATATAGGGATGGCTGGTTAGCTCATTGGGTGAGCGTGGTGCTGACAACACCAAGTCAAGGGTTAAGATCCCCTTACCGGTCATCTTTAAGAGAAAAAAAAAAAAAAACTTTTGTCTAAATGTAGCCCTCCATGGACTTTCACCTGAGCTTTCTGCACTACTATCTCTCCTTTCATGCCCACCTGTATCCCGAAACCCCAAGGAGATCACAATGGCCTCACGGGGTATGGAATGGGAGGCACGGTCCTTAGGAGAGGGATGGGCACCTCACCAAAGAGGACGGTGGAGATCCTCCTCTGGGCATACATGGTGAAGCCTTCATTGAGCCAGAATTCACCCCAGGTGGCATTGGTGACCAGGTTCCCAAACCAACTGTGGGAGATCTCATGGATGATGACATCAGCCAAGGAGCGGTCTCCTGCTAGCAGGCAGGGGGTGACAAAGGTCAGACAAGGGTTCTCCATTCCTCCAAATGGAAAGGATGGTGGCATGAAGAGCAAGTCATACCTGTCGAGAAATCAGGAGGTCGCAGAGAAGCCCCGGCTCCCCAGAGCAGACCCTGCCTCACTTCCCTGAGCAATGGCTTTCCCAGCCTACTTCCAAGCACTAGGAGATGCAGCCACTCAGCAGGCAGCGTGTGATCTCGGGCCCAGTGCTGACAATGAAGCTGGGCTCCTCAGTCCTTCTCCCAAGTAGCTCCCTTACTTGCTGGGACATCCCTTTTCCAGGTGGTGCTTGCCCTGTCAGGAGTAGCTCTCCAGGTCCTTCTGTTTCCCTCTACTCCTTCCAAGCAGGGTGTGAGCAAATTATCAGCTCTATCTTACTAAGCTCATTGGAGGCCAACTCAGAGTCTTTTGTCTAAGACAAAAGTGGAGCCTTTTATCTAAGGAGCCTAAACTTTGAAGATGCTGAAGGAAAACACAGAGTGTGGGGTAACCTTAGCAATGAAGAAAGACAGTTCAACAAGGGCCCCTGACAGTGTTTCTCTGACTGAAACTTGGCAACTGCAAGCCACATTTTTATCACCTTAAGAACCCTCTCTGCCAGGGTCCCTTCCTCAGCAAGTGAGGAGCCCAGCTCATCCCTTCCTCTTCTCTTCCTCCTCTCCTTCACTCCTGGGATCAGGGAAACTTTGCTCTAAGGAGACAGAAGGAAGAGAAGCAGCACCAGAAGGGAGAGTGGAAACCAGGAACTCGTTTAACAAGAGACACTAGAGTCAACATGATACCGCACCTTCCCCAAAGATAGGGTCCGAAAAGTCTCTCTCCTGTTGCCAAAAATTCTTCTATCACTCCATCGTACTCCTGCTTGGCAGCCTCAATCAGGCAGGGCTCAGCCCACACCCGGCTCCTAAAGACAAGAGCACAGAGAAAGCAGAGTGGAGTTTAGAGACCACCGTGGTGACCCAATCTTGAAAGTACCTGTACAAACTGGCCTCAAGCTGGCTGGCTGTCTCAGTTGGTTAGAGCGCAGTGTTGTAACACCAGTGTCAAGAGTTTGGATCCCTGTACTGGGCAGCCATCAAAAAAACTTAAAAATTAAAAAGAAAATTTTTTTTAATTAAAAAAAAAAAGAAAACTGGCCTCAGTCCCGTATTTGAGACAAATCAATGTGATAATGTGGTCAGCCACAGAGACAAGAGATGCAGATCGGATCACCTGCACAGACCTACAGACTGCTCACCACTCCTGAGAAATGAGAACCCAAGACAGCCTCGTGGAGGGGCAGCTGCCTCCTCTAGACTACAGGGTCTAAACCCACAACGCTATAAGGTATGGCTTCACACGAATGCCATCTTGCAAAAGTGACCTAACCTGTCTGAGTCTCAGTTTCTTCATCTATAAAATCAGTGGTGAAGGTTAAATAAGACAGCATAAAAAAGACCTTCACACAGTGGCTTCTACAGCACATGTTATGTTCCTTCTCCCTACGTATAGGAGAGAGATGAAGAAAGGATTTTAATAATAGAATCTCTGGAATCGAAAGAAACCTTAAAAGATAAACCTATTAATGTTAATAGAAAATAATTAATTGTCTTAGGTGCAATAATGATATTACGGTTCTAATGGAGAATGTCTTTATTCTTCAGAGAGGTACGCTGACTTACTTGCTTTTAAATGATCTAGCAAAAACAAAAACAAATCCACTCTAAGTAAAACTAATATGACAAAATGGATGAATGTATAGGTGTCCAGTGCATCATCCTTTCAACTTTCTGTATATGTGAAATTTTCATAATGAAAAGCAGAGGAAGTAAAGGTGGAAGGGAGGAAACAAAAATAACCAGCGAGAGCCAGTCTAACGGCAAGCCAGGGCTGAGAGGGGAAGTGACTAACCAAAGCCCATTCCCTGAAGTCAAGGATGAGCTGACATCAGAATTCAGGGCTCCTGTAGCCAGAGCCTGTGCCGTGGCCAAGAGCCCTTGGATGCTGCATGGAACTGCTCTCCCACAGGGACACCCTGGATGAGAGAGAGATGGCAAAGGTGGATGGTTCGAGGCCAGGATGAGGGAAGGCTTCCTCTCTGTCTTTGTAGAAGTTCGGCAACTACTCTAGCAGGGGAAAAAGGTACAAGGAAACCAGTATCAGGGGCTTCCAAAGTATCAAAAGCAAAGGCTCAGCAGCAGAAAACTGCACATGCACATGAGGAAGCGCCAAGAGTCTGGGATTACTAAAGAATTCAGTGTCAGATGGGGGAGGGGGAGGCACAGTGGTGAGATAGGGCATGAGAAGCGCAAGAGGGTCAGGTCACAAAGGGCCTTAAATGTCACATTACAGAACTAGACCTTCACAGTCATGGGAGCATTCTAAGGCAACAAGTGACATTATCAGATTTAGTTTTTAAAGATCACTCTGGCTGCCATACACAGAAAATACATTAAACTACAAGTGTGAATTTTTAGGTGAGCTTCCCTAAGAAAAGCACATAGGAGAGAAGAACGGGTCAAGGACAGAACCCTGGGGAACACCAACACGCAGAAGCTGGGTATAGAAGAGTCCAGAAAGGAGACCAGAAAGGACTAACCAGAAGGCCCTAGAACCAGGATAGGGTAGTGTTATGGAAACCAGAGCAGGGACAGATGAAAAAGAGCAGAACACCAAGACAAGGACTAAAAAGCATCCAATGAGTTGTCCACATAGAGGCACATGGCCTCTCTTACTACAGTTTCCACAGCATGATGGTGGGGGCTGGATTCCAATGGGTCGAAGCAATAAATGGTGCTGGGAGTCGGGGTGGCATGTGTGCCAAGAAGCGGAGCCAGTAAGTATGTATGTTACTTACGTAACTTGGCTACAAAGGGAAGGAGAGGGTAGTATGCTAGAAGGGAATATGCAATCAAGAAGATTTTTGGTTTTGAGTTTGTTTTGTGCTTTGTTTTAGACCTACAAGACGCTGAAGCATGTTTAGAGATTGAGTTGAGAGGAGGTGGCTGTGGATTAGAAGAGAGGAGTAACTGATGAAGTAGAACCCCAGAGGATACGGGACGGACTGCATCAACAGCTCAGAGGAAGAGGTCTGGCTTTAAACAGAAGGAAGGACCCCTCACCAGAGTCTGGAAGATGAAAGCAGATGAAGACAACTTTTTAACTGAAGGACAGGAAGTGGACATAATCTCATCTGATGTATTAAATATTTTCAATAAAGTAGGAGATAAGATCATCTGCTTAGAGTGACGGTATGGGGTTTGGACAGCAAACAAAGAAAACAGTAAAGTCGTAGAATAGCTTAAGGGAAGTGAGATGGAAAGATAAATAAAAGGACTGTTGAGCAATCTTGAAAGCACACCTGTAGCTAAGGATTGCACATTTGTTATATTTATCTTGAAAACGACACAAATGTCTATTTCAACTTTCCTTTAATTCTAACTTTTTCCGAAGAAACCAGAAATGTGTGGTAGTATCACTTTGCAGAGTTTCATTATTTTCTCCACCTCTCAAACACCTAGGTATAGAAGTAGAGAAAGGGAATTGTAGGACCCAGGGCTGGGATGTTATAGCAGCAAGCAGCAAGCGAGAGGGCTGGAAGTGTTTCTAAGAGATGATCAACCACACACCTGGGCCAGGGAGAGACATCTGGCCAGAAGAGGCTGACTGCCCAGGAAGAAATGAGTGGCTTGAAGGAAGGGAGGGCGCCATGAGCTCAAGGAGCAGATAAAGTGGGAGTGAGGCCACCAAAGGGATGGAAGGTGAGCAGGGTAGAGTCAGAGAAGAAACAAGGCCAAGGTGTTCACCATTTCTGATATGGTACAGTTCACAATAACAACTATGTCTAGGCCCTGGACTGAGAGTGTGGCCACGAATGTGGGTGGCTGAGTGGAGCAAAGCCTCCCTGAGTAGGAGGGCAAGAAACTTTGAAGCCACCCTCAACCCTATGTGTTGGATGGGACATCCACATGAACATGAAAAGTCACCACAGATGATGTGACAAACACCAGGCTGAGAAAAAGACCATAACACAGGAGTCAAAGTTTCAACTTAGTCAACTGTTCCATCACCAGCTTGAATATCATCGTTAATAAAGTCCTTCACCCTAATGTATTTCAGATTGTTACCACTGGAAGGTTTAAGTCAGGCTAGACAGGGGTTATCCAAGATACTTCCACCAGTACACACATTTCTGTCAAAATAAATTAGGATGCTCTCAATCAAGCTGCAATCTCGTCACCAGTAGTATGGTGCAAAGAGCACTAGATGGACAATAGAAACACCTGAATTTTCATTCCAGTTTTGCCAACTACGTGACCTTGCATGAGCCATTCCACTAGAGCCTCAGTTTGCTCATCGAGAAAACAGAGACAATAATCACCCTCACTGAGTCTGTGTAAGGATAAGAAGAGATTACACATAAAAGGGCCTACTGGGATATATCCAGAACTCTCTTCTGCCTAGAATTTTCCTCTTGTAGAATGAGGACTGGGATAGGTGGCATACTTTGCCAGAAGACCCTCCCATTTAACATACGCCTATAAGACCCTACAATGTGACCCATGAGGCAAGGACTATCCATCTCATAGGGGAAGGAATAAGTCATCATCAACAGTTAAATGGATTCTGTCACTTAGTTTGATATACTATGTTGTTATTTTATTATAGAGTGTTCAGAAAAATCATCAGTATCCAGTATGTTTAAAATCTATTGTTCTCCCATTTCCCATTAATAGTTTATACTCATGTTAATAGGACCTTAGCAAATTCTCTGAAATGACATTCCTTTACTTACCTACTTTCCTGTCTACTGCAAACATGACATTCCCGTGATTATCTATTACCCTGCCTATTTAGGAAGAAAGCCCTTCGTGAGAGGAGGACATCTTGTCTTTCGAGACTGGTACTGTGTTGAGAGTGTGTACTGGAAGCAGATACCAACAGAATCCCATCTATTATTCCATCTGATACCCAGGAACTAAGGTTCATGATACTAGCAGTGCTACTGCACCCAGTTATGAAATCTGAGGCTTGTAATGAATCTTGTCAGGGACACCACTGCCTCCGGGAACTGAGAGCAGGGCCAGAGATAAAGAATAGCAACAGAGCCAGGAGGAGGGTCACAGCTGTACTGTGCCACCTCTGGTCCCCTCACATCAGGATTAAGCTCTAATTGCAGATAATATGATTGCCAGGAAAAACCTATACTACTGGTTAAATTCCTTTTCTCAGGAAATCTTACAATATCATTTTTTATCATCATTAAATCCATCTAACTTCATGGAGGATCAAGTTACCGTAGGTTTAGGTTCATGCATCTACAGGAGACAGAAAGGAAAGTCTACTCTCTCTAGAAAGAAGCAGTGAGGTCAAAGTTGTATATTTCCAGAAGTATACTCCTGGAGAAAATGGGGAGGTTTGGTACAAAGACAAAAAGGTGAATATAGTTGATAGAAGAGCATTTAGAACTTAAAGATACTAATAAAGATCACTTTTCTAAAGCTGCTGCCTAAGCTCCAACATCACTCTACAACACCTCAGTACAACAGCCACTGCTAGCAGGACTGATAACCTCATTCCAGGTAGCAGATTAGAAGCGGGGAGGTACGGGGGGGTGCGGGGAAGGGAGAAAGGAGGGTAGAGGAAATCCTCCAGCTGTGTTCATGCCACATGCTTCTCTGCTGCAGAAAGTCTCCAGACTCAGACACAGGATTCAGGACTGCCCCAAGAACCACCCAGCAGGTCCACTGTTCAGAGTTCTCCCCTCTGATGCCAGTCCAGCCCTACCCATGGGGGTCTTTGTCTCCTACCTGGGTCCAACTTCGGCTGAAACCAGATCTCCGATGGCCAGAGCTATCAGGTAGGAGGGGATGGGCTGACACATCTCGAAGAAGAACTTATTTGGACCTCTCTTCTCCCAGGTGCTAGCACTCATCACAGCTGTGAAGCCATCTGGAACCTGACAAGAGAGAAAGCTTAGGAGATTTTACCTGGAGAGAGTCTCCTTTTGATTAGTTTAAAGAACAGGTAACCTGCCTGGTGACAATAATGACCTGGAGTCCATCTTGGAAAACACAAAAGTTTCAAGAAACTAAACCTGTGCTAAACTGATGGGATTTAGAAGACTACATAAAATTTCTGTAGGTGGAAGGGTTTAAAAGTAAAGAATTTTTCAGAGGTACCACTGGATGGATATGATAGTTTATCAACTAAAATGTGACTTGATAGATATGGAATTATATTCTTAATCCCAAAGGCAAGTGTATATAACCTTAATCACTTACCTCAATAAGAGCTGAATAAGTGCATTTCACTGCAGGAGTGTCGAAGCAAGGGAAGAAGGCCCGGTTTAGGACAGCCTGACCCTGGGTGTAGACAAAGGGCTTCTTCTTTCCTGCTGTCTGCTCAGGAGCCAACCAACAAACCTAAGGGAACAAAAGAACATTGCAGAACTGGCATCTCCTACATGAGCTCAGCCTGGCCAGAGAAAAGGAGCTGGCTGGCGATCTTTCTGCCAGCCAGTTTAGAAAGTTCTCTCCTATTGTGTATCTAATCCAAGTCTCTTCTAAGAGACTGGGAAGTTCTCTCCTATTGTGTATCTAATCCATCCTGGAATCCATGCCAAGGTATGATGTCCACATCACAGGGCAGAGCCACCATAAAAGGTCCCTTCCTCACTGTATCCCATGGGTCATCTCAGGAATCCCAGACCTGGCCTCTGACACTGTCATTCTGTCCTTCTCCTGTGTCCTTCTCACTGTGGTAGTTTCTCATTAAGCAAACAAATACGGAAGCAACTACACTCGGACTTATGATAAGACAGAAAAGCAGAACCTAATTGGGAGTCAGTGATTAATATGTTTTCTCCATTCCTAAAATTTGTCTTTCAGGAGAAATATATTTGGCTATACAATCTTTTTTTTTTGGTGGCTGGCCAGTATGGGGATCCGAACCTGTGACCTTGGTGCTATCAGCACCACACCCTAACCAACTGAGCTAACTGGCCAGCCCCACAATTCTTAATTCGTTTTCTGTCAGCCCTTAAACCAACGGCAAATCTAAATGATTATAACAAACCCAATTTTTGCCTACTGCTAAAAGGAGCTCCCTTACAACACAGATGTAGCTAGGGAGAGGGGAGGTATGTCAGCGCCAAACACCATTTAAAACTTTGAAAAGGATTAGATCATCCTGGGAAGGTTTCATAGGTGAAGCAAAACGTTGTGGCTGGGCCTTCAAAGGTGAGCAGGATTTCTGTGATTGGAAAGGAAGGGAGAAAACATGCTCAAGGAGATGAACAGCAACATGAGCACAGGCATACATGGATGCAGGCTCTGGTAATGGGTGGGAGACTTTGGACACAGAGTGATGGGAGGCACGCCTGGGCAGGTACAATGAAGGGCAGTGAATACACAGATACTTGAGACCTATTTTTAAGAGGCATAAGGAAACCCCATTGGGATGCTGGGTTTTTCTTTGCTTGAGTTCTTGTGTATGTGAAAAATTTAATTAATTTCCTTCCAAAGAGCACAGTACAGTATGGGAAGGGGAGGGAAGAGAAAAAGAATAACTTCCCAGTGCAGGAATCTGACAAACCTACTTCAGCCAGGTGACTGCAGTCAACACTGACAGTCAGAAATCATGTTGATACTATGTACACTCAATATGATGTGATGAAAATGGCACTGTACCTCTGGGAGCTTCCACTCAAAACCCCATAAGCCCAGTCTAATCATGATAAAAACATCAGACAAATTGCAAGAGAGAGGCACCTTACAACATAGCTGACCAACACTATTCAAAACTGTCGGGCCGACCCTGTGGCGCACTCGGGAAAGTGCGGCGCTGGGAACACAGCGACGCTCCCACCGCGGGTTCGGATCTATATAGGAATGGCCCGTGCACTCACTGGCTGAGTGCTGGTCACGAAAAAGACAAAAAATCAAAAACAAAAACAAACAAAAAAAAAACTGTCAAGGTCATCAAAAACAAGGAAAATTTGAGAAACTGTCACAGTCCCCAGAGCTTAAGACCACACAATAGTTAAATATAATGGGGTATTCTGGATGGGATCCTGGAGCAGGGAAAGACAGTAAGTAAAAACTAAGGAAATCTGGAAAAATTGAACTTCAGTTAATAACAATATCAGTATTGATTCATTAACTGTAATGAATGCATCATACTAATGTAAAATGCTATATTAGGGGAAACTAATAGCATTAGTTTATGTGTATAGAGGGGGTATATGGGAATTCTCTGTACTATCTACTGAATTTTTCTGTTAATCTGGTTTTTTTGAAAAATAAAGTCTTGGGAAGTGACAGATCAGGCAAAGGGCATAAAGAAATATCACGATTTGTAAGAATGAATATGCTAATAAGTAAAAAATAAAGTCTATTAATTAAAGAAAAGAACAAGCTGGCAGTAAGTGCTAACACGTATACTCACTACGTACCAGGTACCATATTAGGCACTTATATAAAGCCAACTCAGGCTGGCCAGTTAGCTCACTTGGTTAGAGTGTGTTGCTGATAACACCAAGGTCAAGGGTTCGAATCCTCACACTGGCCAGCCACAAAAATAAAGACAACTCACTTAACTTTGTCAAGCATTTAGACCAGTACCTGGCACATGTTAATAAATACCGGCCATCATCCCTCCACAAAATTCCTTACTCATCTTTTTTTTTTTTTTTTTTAATGACATGAAGAAAATAGAATGAAGGAGCCTGGCAGTAGTACTCCATACAGAGTCTGAAGTCGGGGACAGGGTGCTACCTTTGGTCATAAAGGTCAGAACCCTTATTAGAATGATGGCAATGAGAAGACAGGAAGGAATAACTACAAGTGCCACAATTGAAGACCCTCAAAGTGCAAAGGACAGCTCTTCATACAGCACAGACCTCTGCCTTTAATTCTTAAATGGAAGCTATTCAGTTTTGATGTTTAACTTGAAGTGCCACTTTTCGTAGGCAAATTCAAGGAGGGCTTACTTTTTCTAGTCATCTTGTTTAAATTCTAGTTCCTGCCAAAAAACCGGACCAGAATATAACAGAACAACCAAACACATTTACAAATGTTGCTTTCCTACAGAGCACTGGGGTTTTCCTTTGCCTTGGGGGTTAGTTTGCATCATATACTTTGGACTTTCATTTTCTAAAGTTATATCTCAAGGTTCATTTATTCCCCCAGTGGTGAAAGATGGAAGCAGAACTGCTCTTTGAGCTAGTTTTAAGAGTAAAGGGGAACTGCTAGCCAAATAAGCAAATTTCAATTGTGGGCAAGCATTTTATTGTGAAACTCGTAACCCACCCTACATGAAAAATAATTAGCAGCCACAGCCTAAGGACCTCCCATGAAGGATTGTTTTGGCTCTCACAGATGTAGGCCACAGTAACCTTCCATCCTCTTACTTCTAATATTCGCCTCCTCCCCAGATTTGAGATTTAAGAGTCAACTGCCAGTGAGAAGGCTAATTATTATAAAGCCTAGAAGGCCCCAATTCCAGTTCTCACTTTTACTCAGATTCTTTTGTTAATCAAATCTGGGACTTCACAGGAAGAAAACAATTATCTGGGCCTCAGAGTTGTTTTAGTCTGTGGAACTAGAAGGGCACACGGAACAAAGGACTGAGTCAGCCTCCAGCCAATTAAGCAGCATTGTCCAGGCTGCCACAAAGCAGAAGTAGCTGACTATAGGGAACCTAGGCCCAAAGTCCCGTGACGGCCTCAAGTTCAACGTGTGAACAGTTCGTCATCCAGAAAGCCACTTAAGATACTAGATGTGGTGGTGTACGAGAGGGAAGGAACGCGAGTGATCTAGGCCAGCCGGGACGAAGGCAAGGGAGGAGGTGCAGTAAGGATGGGAGGACAGATGGGGCACAGCACAGTGGCTACAGCGTAACGGCCCAGAAGAGGGAAACCAGGGCAGCCCCGAGGAGGGGGTGGGTGGAGCTGAAGGGGGAATCCGAGGCGGCACCAGGGGAGCTCGGGGGTCCCCCTCCAGGGTAAGGCCGTCGAGATCTCTCCCTCTCGCTCCTCGGAGGCTGGGTTAGGTGCCGGTCCTGAGCGGCTGAGACCAGCAGGGCGGGCAGGAGGCCTGTGGCCAGGGGTGGGTCCTGGGGCGCACTCACCCCGGGTCCCTCCCCGACGCGGTAGGTGAGCAGCACCTGGAAGCGCTCGGCAGCACGGCAGGGCTGCGGGAAGGCCACGCACAGGACCTGGCCGTAGTGCGAGAAGGGCCGCGTGTGGAAGGGCACGGGCTCCGCGGGATGCTCCTCCGGGCCGGGCCGCTCTCGCCGCAGCGCCGCCGCCGTCACCTCGAGGCACGGGTGCGAGTCGAGCCGCAGCTCTGTGGCACCCTCGGGCACCAGGCAGCGCAGCTCCAGGAGCGCGGTGCCGCTCAGCCCCCGGCTTCCCGGGCCCGGCCCCGGCGGCCCGAACTCGGCCCGCAGGTCCAGGTGCAAGTGCAGGATCTCGAAGGCCCGGAAACTGGAGGCCGAGGCCACGTCCACGGCCTGCGCGGAGTGCAACGGCCGCCGAACAGCGCCGCCGCGGGTCGTAGGCCCGCCGCTCGCCATGGTCTCGCCGCGCCGTTGCAGACACGCGGGGAAACCCGGCCCGGTCGGCCGGCGCTCGCGGGAAGCCACGCCCAGAGCGCGTAGCGCCTCGCCGCCGCAGGCCACGCCCCGCCGCGCGGGCCACGCCCCCCGGATTCCGGCCGGGCCACGCCCTCTCCGAATATCTGGGCGGGACCACACGCACGCTCCCTTGCTCTGCATTTCCCCTCTCTTTCTAGCTTTATACAGGTACCTCAGGACTTTGGACAAAAGAGGACGGTGGGATCATTTGGTCCACGTTTGCCCAAATTTATCCTACTGAGATGTCACAGTAATCCCGGTAGGACGTCTTTCCCTGCTGACGTTTCCTGTTTCCTCATCTTCCAGGGAGGCAGCGGGATGCGGTGGACTCAGTCCTGGATTGGAAGGGTTTGAGTTGGAGGTCTCACGCTCTAAGCTCGGCCAATTATGAAGATGGTGTGAAAAAGATAATAATAAAATAATTTTTTTAAAAAAAAAAAGGAAAAGAAAAAGAAAAATAGACTGTGTGTGTCACCTTGGGCAAATCGCCCAAGAAATGTGAATCTTTCTGAGCCTCTTTCTGCACCTGTGAAATAGGAGTCATAATATCTCTCCTGAGGTAATTTTGAGAACTCAATCAGGTAATGTGTCTAACACACTTCGTAAACAGCAAACCCCTGCACAACCGCACGGAATTCCACACCGGATCAAGGTTCACTCCCCAGCGACTCCAGGCACACTTATCCGTTCTTGCGCCAAAGGGCAAGGAATCAGCACCGCGCAATTTAACGCTGGGTTGTTCATCGTGTGACACTTTTATTTCCCTTACTGTATTGTACAGCTTAATGAGCTAGCGACATCGCTACTTTATGCTTTGTTTCTCTTCTGTGGTTGCAATGGCCCTTCTATGAATAGGAGCCAATCAATGGTGATGTTTTTACCGATCAACTAGGAAATGAGATTTTTGGGGGGCAGCTGGGAATCCGAACCCATAACCTTGGTGTTATTAGGCTGCGCTCTAACCAACTGAGCTAACCGGCCATCCTGAAATGAGATTTTTATTTTTTAAAAAAGATTACCGGTAAGGGGATCTTAACCTTTGACTTGGTGTTGTCAGCATCATGCTCTCCCAAGTGAGCCAACCAGCCATCCCTATATAGGATCCGAACCCGCAGCCTTGGTGTTATCAGCACCACACTCTCCAGAGTGAGCCACGGGCCGGCCGTGAAATGAGATTTTTTTTTTGGCAGCTGGCAGGTTTGGAGATCCAAACCTTGACTTTGGTGTTATAACACCACGCTCTAACCAACTGCACTAAGCAGCCAGCCCCCGTAAAAGGAAATAGTATCCTATATGTCCTTCCTAGTTTTATAGAGTTGAAATATATTTTATTTTATGAAATTTTATGGTAGATATTTTTTAAAAAATCCATACAAGTTAAATGTCTATTTTCTTTTTTTAAACTCCAAAATCCTTGGAAAACTGCTTTTCTATAGCATTGAGCACAGTTGCTTGGTACCCATTAGACATTCAATACATCTAGCTTGAATTTATTTGCTCTCTGATGCAATAAATTTTTGTTGAGTATATACTCTATACCAGCCGTTAGGCTAGGTGCTAGAAATACAATTTGAGTAAGTCTGGCTCAGTCCTTGTCCTTGTGGTGCTCACAGGCTAGCTTACATTTTAGCATACACTTAGGAAAATAGCTCATGACAATTCCCTGGGCTGAGCTATGATCTGGCAGGAAAGGATGTTATGGGAGCATGAGGAAGACACACACCTAGCCTGATCTTTCCAGCTAAATATTGCTAGAGAAAGAGGATGTTGTCTTTGGCTATAAGGATATTGGTTATCCATATCCTTGGAGTTAAGACGTTTATTCTTTCAGCCTTAGCTTCTTCCTGGGAGTATGAGAAACCTTATTTCCACTTCTGCTTCTCTTCTTGGTTCCCACAGTGTCTGTTTTGTCTCAGAAGTGGCCTGTAGATGGTATTGTAACAACTCATAGCAGAGAGATTTAGGAAGGCCTTCTCCCCTACAGAAAGGAGGCACTGGGCAACCCACCTTTCCCCCAATTTGCTTCCTTTATTTATTTAGTTTTGAATCCTTAGAATGTGGCTGACGGTATATGAAAAAAAAAAAAAAAAAAAAAAGAATGCTTAGAATGCAACACAACTTGGACATTTCAGAATACTAACCAGAAAGGCATGATTCTATAGATTTAAAAGTCACAGTAAATTCCAAGCAAAAATAAAAACAAATCTACATAGAGACATGTTTTAGTTAAATTGAGGATGACCAGGCATTATCTTTAAAATACTGAGTGTGGCGGGGGGGGGGGGGGGGACTGCCAACTTAGAATTGGATAGCCAACTAAACTATTATTCAAGAACGAGGGCTGGCTGGTTAGCTCAGCTGGTTAGAGCACAGCCTTGTGACACCAAGATCAAGGGTTTGGATCCTCATATCTGCCATTTTTAGATAAAAATTGAGAGTATTTATCATCATCAGTAGGGTCCCACTAAAGAAATTCTAAAGGAGTTAACTTCAAGAAGAAAAATGATTACAGAAGGAAGGGATGAGATGCAAAAAGGAATGGTGAGCAAAAGTGGATAAATTTAAACTAACATTGACTATAAAACAACAATAATAATATATTAATACTGTTTGTGTGAGGAAATCAGGATAAAACTAAAATGGTAGACTAAAAGTACATAAACTGGTGGGTTAGCTCAGTCGGTTAGAGTGTGGTGCTGATAACGCCCAGGTCTGGGGTTCAATCCCTTACCAGCCAGCAAAAAAAAAAAAAAAGTACTTAAGAAGAGAGAGGGGTGATTAAAGTTAAATTCTAAGCTCCTTATATTATTAGGAGGAGAGTAGATTTAGGGATTAATGTGAGATTTTCTTAAGTATGTGTAGTAAAATTTTAAAGGAAACCACATAAAGAATATAAATTGAATATGTAAGTCACAAACCAATAAGTGGAGAAAATATAGAGTTAAAAAAAACAAAAAAACCTCAAGGGAAAAGAAAAAGAAAAAGAAAAAGAGCAGAGCAGGATAGTAACTATCTCAGGTTTGGGAAGAAGGAGTCTGCCAGGGTGAAAAGCTCAGAAATACCTAGGTGTAAATTACTTGTCAGTGTTCTAGCTCACATGTTGGAGTACAATGTACCTAATAATATAGTCTCAAAACATATAAAACAAAAATTAAAAGAATTACAAGGGAAAGGGGACAAATCCACCAACAGAGTAAAAGGCTTTACACATCTCTCTTGGTAATTAATAGATCACAGAGACAAAAATTGCTACAGACCAAAGATCTGTGCAGAAGTATCACAATCTTGACCTAATTGACACACACTAAACTGCATCTAGCAATTAGAAAAAACACACTGTTTTCAAGCACATATAAGACAGTCACAAAAACTAACTGCTATGGGTTAAATGTGCCCCCAAAAGTTCATGTATTGGAAACTTGACTCCCACTGTAAGAGTGGGTGGTGGAAAATCCAATTTGGTATACAAAAGGTGGGGCCTTTGAGAGGTCATTGGATCATGAGGATTGCCCTGGTGAATGGCTTAATTCTTTCATGGAGTAATGGGCATGGTTCTGATGGCTTTATAAGGAGAGCAAGTGAGAAGTTTAGCTCTCTTGCTCACCCCATTCACTATGTGATATCCTGCGTTGCTGTAGAGAGTCACCAGGAAGAAGGCCCTCACCAGATGTGTTCCCTGGCCTTTGGATTTCCCAGCCTCCAAAACTGTAAGAAATAGACTCTATTTCTTTATATATTACCCAGTTTCAGGTATTCAGTTATATGCAACAAAAATAGACTAATACACTAACCATACACAGGCCATGAACAAGTTTCAACAAATCAAAGAATCAATGGCATACAGAACATTTCTCTAACCACAATGCAATTAAATTAGAAACCAATGTTGTGAGGCAATTCTTCATGGATCACTTGTACTTATGCACATCTTGCAAAACGAGGCACGGACTGCCCTTTGTTTTGGACTATCTTTTCAAGAATGTTTGTACAGATGTTCCTTGACTTATGATGGGGTTATGTCCCGATAAGCCCATCGTAAGTTGAAAATATTGTAAGTCAAAAATGCGCTTAACACACCTAACCTACTGAACATCACAGCTTAGCCTAGCCTACTTGGAATATGCTGAGAAACTTACATTAGTCTACAGTTGGGCAAAATCATCTGACAACACAATATAGTGTAGAGTATCAGTTGTTTACCCAGCATGGCTACTTGGGAGCTGTGGCTCATTGCTGCTGCTCACCATTGTGAGAGAGTATTGTACTACGTACAGCTAGCCCAGGAAAAAATCAAAATTCAAAATTTGAAGTATGGTTTCTACCGAATGTGTATTGCTTTCCCACCATCGTCAAGTTGAAAAATTGTAAGTCAAATCATTTTAAGTTGGGGACTGTCTGTATAGTAAACAGCCTTGAAAGCAGATAATTATTCCCCTCTGGAGCAAAGGATAAGTTGGCTTACTATAGTGGTTCTTGACTAGGGACAATTTTATCGCCAACCAGGAGATATTTGGCAATGTCTGGAGACATATTTGATGGTCACAACTGGGAGATAAAGCATTTAGCTGGCAGAGGGCAGGGGTGCTGCTAAACACCCTACATTGAACAGACAGGCTCCCACAACTAAAAATTATTCAGCTGCAAATGTCAACAGTGCCAAGTCTGATAAACCCTGGCTTCCAATCTTAGAAATAGTGTCTCCCATTTGGAACAAAGGGAAGGCATGCTTACTGTTTAGTATAATAAAGATGTCTCTCCCTGATTACTGCCCTCTATAAATATTTGAAAATTAAATAAATAAACAAATAATCCATAGTTCAAAGAGGATGGGTCAATGGAAATTAAAAAACATTTTGAACTAAATGAAAATGGAAATAAAACATATCAAATTTGTGGAATACAGCTAATGAAATGCTTAGAGAGAAATTTGTAACATTAAGTGCTTATATTAGAAAAGAAAGTTTTCAAATCAATATTCTAAGCTTTCCTCTTAAGAAACTAGAGAAAAAGAATAAACTAAATTTAAAGCAAGCAGTAGAAACAAAATAATAAAAACAGAAATCAGGGCCGAGCCCGTGGCGCACTT
The DNA here is from genome assembly GCF_027409185.1 of Cynocephalus volans. NCBI lineage: Eukaryota > Metazoa > Chordata > Mammalia > Dermoptera > Cynocephalidae > Cynocephalus > Cynocephalus volans. The sequence continues at coordinate 123,124,656 of NC_084470.1, forward strand.
GGTAGAGTGCTGCGCTGGCAGCGTGGCGACGCTCCCGCCTCGGGTTCGGATCCTATATAGGACTGACCGGTGCACTCACTGGCTGAGTGCCGGTCACGAAAAAACGACAAAAAAAATAAATAAATAAAAATAAAAATAAAATAAAAACAGAAATCAATAAAATTGAAAACAAAAGCAATAGAGAAAATCATCAAAACCAAAAGCTCGTTCTTTGAAAAGATCAATAAAATTGATAAACATCTAGCCAGACTGACCAAGAAAAACAAGACAGAAGATACAAATTACCAGTATCGGGAACAAAAGAGAGAATATCAGTATAGATTCCCTAAATATTAAAAGGATAACAAAGAGGAATAACACAGATAACTCTGTTCATAAACTTGGCAATTTAGATGAAATGGAACAAGTCATCAAAAGACAAAAACTACCAAAACTCATACAAGAAGAAATTGATAATTAAAAAGTCCTATATCTATTAAAGCAATTGAATTTATAGTTAAAAAAGAAAACCCGTCCGACAAAGATGAATGATTTATTTCACTGATGAATGATTTGCTCAAATGATTTCACTGTTGAATTCTATCAGATATTTAAGGGAGAAATAATACCAACTCTACACAATCTCTTTCAGAAAATAGAAGATGTAGAAATACTTCTCAATTTATTTTAAGGTCAGTATTATTCTAATCTTAAAGCCAGAAAAAGATATTATAAGAAAAGAAAATTCCAGACCAATATCCCTCATGAATATAGATGTAAAAATTATCACCAAAATATATTTTTTACCATGGGACTCTGCTTGATAATCACCAAAATATTAACAAATCAAACCCAGAAATACATAGAAGGGATAAAACATTATGACTTAGTGGATTTTATCCTGGGAATGCAAACCTGGTTCAGCCTTTGAAAATCAACTGGTGTAGTTCAACATACTGACAGATTAAAGAAGAAAAATCTTGATAATCTCAGTAGATGCAGAAAAAGTATTTGACAAAATCCATTCATGACCAAAACAAACAAACAAAATCTCTCAGCAAACTAGGAACAGAAGAGAACTTCCTTAACTTTATAAAGAGAATCCACAAAAATTCTACATATAACATTATAAATGGTGGAGACTGAATACTTTTCTTATAAGATAGGGAACAAGGCAAGGATGCCCTCTCTTACCACTCCTATTCAATACTGTACTGGAAGTCCAGTGCAATAAGGCAAGAAAAAGAAATAAATGCCACACAGTTTGGAAATAAATAAACTGTTTCTATTCCTGACAACATCACTGTTTACACAGAAAATCTCGAAGAATCTCCAGAAACTCCTAGAACTAGTAACTGAGTTTAGCGAGGACACAGGATACAAGATCAATATATAAAAATGAGTTGTATTTCTATTTACTAGCAATAAACAAAGGAATTTGAAATTTTAAAAATAACATTTACAACAACACTCACAACAATGAAATATCTAGGTTTAAATCTAACAAACTACATGAAAGATCTAGATGCCAAAAACCACAAAACACTGATGAAACCCAATACCAATAAAAAATCCCAGCAGGCTTTTTTTGCAGATAACAACAAGCTCATTGCACAATTTATAGGAATAGGCAAAGGAACTAGAATAGTCAAAACAAATTTGAAACAAATGAACAAAGTTGGACTCATACTATCCAATTTCAAAACTTGTGATAAAGCTATAGTGTGATACTGGTGAAAGGTAGATACATAGATCAATGCAATGGAATAGAGAACCCAGAAATAGACAGACTTTTGAGGAAGGTGGAAAAAATATTTTCAAATCACATGTCTTACAAAGGACTTATATCTAGAGTATATAAAGAACTCCCAAAACTAAACATAAGAAAAATTAACAATAAAAAATAAAAGATTTGAACAGACACTTCACCAAAAAAGATCTATAGATGGCAAATAAACATTTGAAAAGATATTCAGTATCTTTAGTCATTAGAGAAATGCAAATTAAAACCACAGTGAGATACCACTATGTACCTACTGGAACTGCTAAATTTACAAAACAAAAACCAAAGTTGGCACTACCAAGTGCTGGTGAGAATGCAGAGCAGCCAGAACTCTCGTACATTGCATTGCTGGTGGGAGTGAAAAATATTACAGTTCGACAGTTTCGTATAAAATTAAACTGTATGACCTAGCAATCCTAAGTATTTACCCAAGAGACATGAAAACATGTTCACACGATAATCAGTAAGGGAATGTTTACACCTTTATTCATAATCATCAAAAACTGGAAACAACTCCGATATCCTTCAACTGGTGAATGAAAAAATAGTACCTCTGTACAAGGGAATACTACTCAGCAATAACAAGGAACAAACTACTTTTTTTTTTTTAAAAGATGACCGGTAAGGGGATCTCAACCCTTGACTTGGTGTTGTCAGCACCACGCTCAGCCAGTGAGCAAACCAGCCATCCCTATATAGGATCCGAACCTGTGGCCTCGGTGTTATCGGCACCGCACTCTCCCGAGTGAGCCAGGGCCGGCCCTAAGGAACAAACTACTGATTCACACATTACGGGTGAATCCTAAATGCACTTTGCTACGCGAAAGAAACCAGACCCAAATACTACATATTGTATGATTCCATTTATATGATGCTCTTGAAAAGACAGAGCCATAGAGGCAGAATACATATTAGTAGTTGCCATGAGTTGGAGGGTGTTGGGGGAGGGGTTGAAGGGGTGCCTATAAAGGAAGGGGCATCATGAGGAAATTTTGGGGGTGATGTAACTGTTATGTGTCAAACTGTGGTGGTGGATATTCATCTCTGTGTTTGTCAAAATTTGTAGAACTATACCCCACAGGGAGTGAATTTTACTGAATGTAAATTAAAAAAAAAAAAAATCAACCAGGATGTGGAGACAAAGTTGGAATGAAGATTAGGGAAATGAATACAACTGTATTACAAATGAGTCACACAACTACATTGAAGGGGGTGGGGAGGAAAGAAGTGGACCTTTGGAAAGCGTTTTGAGTGGATACTTAAAGAGTAAAAAGAACTGTATATACTGTCCTCTAATTGGCAAGTTTGATTCTCACAGAGAATTCCAAAATTACTTTATATGTAACTAGTATTGAACAAATAAGCAAATTATTGTAGATAATGACAGCCAGGTTTCTTTTTGTTACAAATAAGAAAAGGGAGATGGCCAGAATGAATCCTGTGGTGCTGGATTGGAGTTGGAGAGACTCATGGCTTTTGTTTTATAAACACATGGATAGATACAGGAATAAATATAGAAGTATACATATGTGCATGGGTTATATACTACATATTTCCTAGGTTTATGCACTGATAGGGACTAGAAGCAGTGATATCCCAGTAGCAATGAGCACGCCTAGCACCCTGATTTGGTTTCTAAATACTATTATTCAATAAAAGGAACTAGCGCTCCTTGGAGAAGGGGTTGATTTCAAGGCTTGGGCAGGGAAAATACAAGATGAGCCTGGAGTATCTTGTGGTGCTAGGAAGTAATGAAGTACTAAAAACAAAAACTAAAAATAAAAAGCAATGTTTAAAGGGCCTAAGAGTCAACTGGAAAGAGCTCCTAAAGGCCAAAGTTAGAACAACCTGAGCAAATAAATCACGATAATATTGGATTTTAGCTCCAAATAAAATAAATACCCATGAGTCTGTACTGATAAAAATAAGTAAATAAACAAACGGGTGAGAAGAAACAATTCTTCCTTATGGCAGAATTTCAATTAATACATGTAGAAGAAATATGATAAACAGAAAATCACTATTTGAACCCCACATGCCAAAATTAATGTGCAAAAGTTTAAGCAAAAACAGGATATTTGCATAGTTTCAAAGTATCTCCCCCCAAATATTTATTCATTAGAAAGGGAAAAATAGTAGTTTTACTATTGCTGGAGAAAGCCAGAAGACACCACTTAAATCAAGTGATCAAAGTCAACCTCACCAGTAATAAATACAGATATCATCTACCCCTTGATGTGATGCACTGAGGAGAGCATATCTTCTCTGTGGTGTCCTTTCCAATAATTTATAACTTTAATTATGAGAACATATCAAACCCAAACAGAGGATTTCTTCAAAATAACAGGCCACTACTCTTCAAAAGTATCAAGGTCACAAAAGACCAGGAAAGGCTAAGAGATTGTCACAGATTAGAGGAGACTAAGGAGACATGAAAAGTAACAGAATTTGGGATCCTGTATTGAATCCTGAAACAGAAAAGAACATTACAGGAAAAACTGGAGAGATCCAAATAAAGTGTGTAGTTAATGTAACCAATGTGAATGTCTTAATTTTGATAATTGTTTTATGGTTGTGTAAGATGTTAATATAAGGGGAAGCTGAGTGAAATGTATTTTGAAACTATTTTTGCAATTTTTCTGTAAGTCTAAAATTATCTCAAAATAAGACAATAAACAATTAACAAAGAATTACGTTGGAATGATAAACACCAAATTCAGGATAATAGTTAACTCCTGTGGAGAGGCAGATGAATGAAACTGGGGAATTATGCACAAGGAACTTGAACTGTATGAGGAATGTTTATTTTTTATGCTGTATAAAGGGTACATGGATATTTAACATAGTTTTTATTAGATTTGCATCCCCCAAATATCTCATAATACATTTTTTTAAAAAGCTTCAGACTTCGAACTGGGTAGCTGCAAATCTGCCTATAATTTACTTATTTACTCAATATTTATCAAGTACCTATTATAAAATGTGGTTCCTGTCCTCAGGAAATTCAATTTCATCATCTATTGAGATTCAACCCTGCTACTCCTGTGTTGGTTGTAGAGCACAGAGTCTTTGTCACAACTACCAAACTCTGCCACTGTAGCAAGAAAAAGCCACAGATAATACATATGTGAATGGGTGTGGCTGTGTTCCAATAAGTAATTTTCAAAAACAGGCTGCGTGTAGTGTGCTGACCCACAATGTAACTAGATTGAATAGAATTTAGGCAATGAGTTAAAAATAAAATGAATACACCACATGGTGGAGCTATGACCATGCTTTCATAATTTGCAGGCATTTCATATGTGAAAACAGATGCACTTTCAATAGCAGGTGCAGCTGTACCCACGTCTTCCAAACCCTGACTCAGAAATCCACTGTGACATGCCAATTTCAAAGTGCCAGATATTAGGATAAGGGGAAAAACAGATGGTACCTTTCTGATGGGCATTTCAACCTTGAAACTGAGAAACTATCCCACTATTCCAGGAAAGACCTAGGGAAAAACTTCTTCCTATCTGCTGTTTTCTCCAATTATTTATTTTAGCAATTAAAACAATTGGGATGTTTTACCTTCTATCCTGGGATCTACTCCAGTATACCAAATATAGCTTCAGAATATTTATTAAACATATCAATATTTTAAAAAGATATTTATTAGAATCTAAACCACCTGGTTTCCTCCACTTATTTGCTAAACAAAACACCCCCCCCCATAAAACTCATCAAAGGATTTCATAAATTTCAGTTATAGTAAGAAATAAGAGGGTATAGATAAATAGGTATGTGATAAAGAAAATATTGTAAAAAGTTAATAGTAAAATCTAGGTGGGGGTATTCACTGGGGGTGTTTACTGTAAAACGCAACTTTACAGGTTTGAAATTTTTCATTAAAAATGTTGGAGGGCCGGCTGGTTAGCTTAGTTGGTTGAAGCAAGGTGCTGATAACATCAAGGTCAAAGGTTTGGATCCCCATACTGGCCAGCCGCCAAAAAAAATAAATAAAATACAGTGAATTAAAAAAAAAGAAAAATTGGAAAACAGGAGACAGGGAGAAAAGACAAAAAATCTCTTTATGATCTCTTCCTACTGTGCTGGGTGTGACAAGAGGACAGGGAAAGGAGACCTAGCCCAGTCCAAGCACTCAGAGAAGGCTGCAGAGGTATGAGTTGGGTTTTAGAAAACTATCAGGAATGAGCCAGCAGATAAAAGGGGGGCAGACAGAGGAAACAGCACAAGTAAAAGCTCTTGGATGGTTATAAAACACCCATGCCAGGAACACAAGGTGGTACATAAAGGTTTCAAGTGGAAAATTAAGTGAACAGTTTGTGTTTCCCCTTTTACCTCTCTTCCTTTACCTATCTCCAGATTAGACACATCAGGGTGAGTCTGAGCCACTGCCTTAAAGACAAGCTCTAGCACTAAGTGTGGAAAGCCACAAGAGCAGAGCCTCTCCTGACTGTAGGATAGAAAGAAAGATATCGACCAAGTAGAAAGGGGCAAGAAGCCTGGGAAACGTTAACTGGAAAGATTTTTATAGGGGTTTCCACCTAGTGTCCTGCATTTGGTAGAATAAAATTTAAAGTCCTTCAAAAAAATCTGATTTTCCATCTTTTTCAATCTTCCTCTCATCTAACCCACCCCTAATTGCAGGAAATTCATCTGTAACCTCAGATATGATGAACTGAAGACACCAGGGTTAACAAATAAAATGGCAAAAACATACCGATATCACATATACACAGCTTCAAAAAATTAGAATTTGTATGAGAGAAACTTTCCAAATATACAAGTTAAAAGAAAAGGAATTTAGGAGACTATAAGAAATGTCAAATATTTTCTCTGCAATTCAATGTTCTCAGTTTGAATAGCTCTTCTGATATACATCTCCTTGTGTTTATGACTGAAAGTTGAAGAGCTATACACTTAAAATCAAACTATCTCCAAAGATATACAAATGTCCAATAAGCACATGAAATATCAGTATCATTAGTCATTAGGAAAATGCAAATCAAAAGCACAAGATACCACTTCACATTTTTAAAAAAAGAAAGAAAAATAAGTGTTGGCAAGGATGTGGAGAAATTGGAACCCTCAGGCATTGCTGTTGGGAATATAAAATGGTGCAGCTGCTGTGGAAGTTTAGCAGTTCCTCAAAGTTAAACATAGAACTACCATATGACCCAGCAGTCCTACTCCTAGGTATATATTCCAAAGAACCTAAAGTGCTGACTTAAACAGACACTTGTACACCTATGTTCAGAGCAACATAATTTACAATAGCCAAAATGTGGAAACAACCAAGTGCCCATCACCAGATGAATAAACAAAACGTGGTATATGCATACAATGCAATATTATTCAGCCATATAAGGGAATGAATTTCGATATATGCTACCAAATAGGTGGACCTTAAAATATTATGCTAGGTGAATTCAGACAGACACAGAAAGATAAATACTATGATTCCACTCACATGAGGTTCCCAGAATAGGCAAATTCAGACAGAAAGCAGAATTGTGGCTACCAGGGGCTGGGGTAAAGGGAGAATGAGGAGTTATTGTTTAGTGGGTACAGAGTTTGTGTTGGTGATAACACTTTAGGTATAGTGGTGGTTACACAACACTGTGACTGTACTTCAATGTCACTGAATTGTACACTCACGAATAGTTAAGATGATAAATATTATTTTATGTATATTTTACAATTAAAAAGACCCCAGAGTATCAAACTACAATTAGTGTAAATGCTTACTATGTGTATGGCATTAAAGCCAAAAAATAAATGTGTGTTCACATGGCCCACATGGATTTGTTCTCCATTTACACCGATGTACATTTGAAGGAAAATGGAGAATTACTATCACTATGCCTTCCATAAGGCCACACATCACTTACAATACAATCAGGAAAATGGCCTATTCTGAAGTGCTAAGCTATTTTCCAGGCCCAACCAGACCCCAAAGCACACACTTTATGAAGATCAGCTTTAGGGACTTGGAACACATTAAAAACAGCATATATTTTATATTCAAGCACACAATACCAAACTTTCTTTCACAGTGCCACTGTACCCTCCATGAATTCTTCTCATAGAATTAGGTATATTGGAAGCAAGTTGTTTCTGGTGAGGTTTCTATCTTTTTTCTTTTCTTTTGCTGGCTGGCTGGTACAGGGATCTGAACCCCTGACCTTGGTGTTATAAGGCTGTACTCTAACCAACTGAGCTAACCAACCAGCCCTGCTGGTGAGGTTTCCAATGATCAGGAATCAAGACACTAGCACTAAAGGGTAGTTTTGTATCCAACATACTCAAAACCAAGACATAGCATATTTTACTTTCAGGTAAAAGAATAAATATTTTATCATACCCTTCAATCCATAAAGCATTTTACTGTGAAATGATACATGTTGACTCTACATAATTCTTCTCATATATAATTCACTTCAAGTAAGATGAGGAACTAACTATAAAACATGCACTAAGTGAAATATGTGAGTATGAAAAGTAAGAAAGAGTAAGTTCCAGGAGCTTTTTATTGTTTGAATAACAGAACATACAAAACCAGGTAGAGGTCCCCAAGGAATGATGGTCACGTTTCACTGTATTTGCCCTTTGGTCCTTCATCTTCTTAAGCACTTATTATATTTTCTTTTAATGATATTGGACATTTATTTTGATCACAAATGCAATCCAAGTGTGAATAAATAAATGTATTATCTTTTAACACTCCCCTCCCAATGTTTCTTTAAATAGAAAAAAGTGCTAAATGTCTCTTCATAGCTATTTGGCCGTAGTTGTTCCACCTATGCTTTTAAAAACAGATTGTAACTTGATCTTCTGAAATCCTTCTTGAACTACAGCTCATTCTGTTAAAGAAATCCTACGAAAGAAGTCCTACTGATATTGTCGATAGTCTCCAAAAGGTGAGGACGGTAACTGAGTTGAAGGCAACTGGGAGGGGTCTTCAGCAAACTGAGGACCTATAATTAGGAAATAAAAAGAAGTTTAAAAATCATCTGAATAGTATATAATTAAAAGGCATAAATCTTTGTAGAATGTAAATCAATCAATTCAAAAATTATGTGCTACATTAGAGCTGTAATCTGAATTTCTTTACAGATCTGCCTAATTCCCATTAGAGTACTGGAGAACCTTTGAATTTGGTGAAACACATGACAGACTGGCTTCCCTTATGTTCCAGAATGAACAGCTCTCAAATGCTACAGCAGGCAAGTCAGATGGATTAATTATAGCAAGAAGCAATATTCAAGTTTTTCAAGCAATTGCTATAACAAGCTGCCATATCAAGATTGGAAGAATCTCTCCCACTTCTTGACACATTTTTTCAGTAGCTATTTAAAATTATTTTCACAAAGTTTAAGTACCTTAGTCATGTTTTAAGAGAACTTGGTAATCAAATTTATATAACCAATTAAGTATGAAATGAGCTTTGAAATGGGAAGATATCTCCTAGCTTGCTGTAGAACAAAGTCTTGCAGTTTTAGTTTTCAAAGGATGGAAGGGCCTGTGAACTAAGGAAAAAAGACTTTTAGGGGTATAATCAATCTTTTTTTCTTTAGGGAAACTGAAGCACACTAAAAAATATCTAGAAGGAAGGGAGAAAGGAGGCAGTGGCAAAATTCCCTGAAGCTTTCCAAGTCCTTCATTCTAATGATATGTTTTTATTTCACTATATAAGCAATATGTGTTCATTAAGGAAAACTTGAGAAGATACTGGGTAAAAAAGATAAAGCAAAGACTATTATTTAGATATAGCTCCATTGAATATTTTATCACCGTTTTAAGAACTTTTTCATGTAAGTTAACTGGAAAAATATGATTAACTTCTCAAAGATTTCCCACTACACAGATTTTCTGAAACACATCTTTAGTCTAAAAATAAAATGTACCTCTTTTAGGTTACTTCTATATAAATGCTGAGTTTTGATTACTCAAAAGAAGATTCCCTCTGAGGAAAAAGTCTAAAGCCAAGTAACCAAGGCTAATTTCTATAAGACAATGTAACTATTTAAGTTTTTGTTAGATCCATCTCTGAATTTCTGAAAATATGGAATTCTTTTCATGTTTTATGTAGTCAAAACAAACTAAAAAGCAAAATTAGAAAGTGACCACTATAACAGAGAAGTAATGATTGAAAACAGAAACATATGGTCCATGCAGTCATCTAGATCATCCCATAGGCATCTAATGAGTAGTGTGCTTGAAAATTGTGCCAAAAAAGATAATCTCTCACTAGGTGCCATAGGGAAATCAAATCAAATTGGAAGGTATGATCTATTCCTAACTCTATATGCTTAATTTTTTCCAAGCTCCAAAAATTATTTTCAGCAGGTATCACTATTCTACATATTTCCGTACTGAGATGCCAGTTCAACTTCACTACAACTCATAATCCTCACGATATCTTCCTGCTTCCTTCTAATGTCAAGGGATGTTGTCATTTAGACACTGTATTTTTTGATAGTTACATGAAACTATACAAGTTAATGGCTCAGCAGATATTCCATAACCATGCGATGGTCATTTAGGCCACAATTTAACTTTTCCCCTATGCATCAGATAAGAGGAATAATTAATTAACAACAAATTACATTACCAACTACACAGAGATTTTTCCCTGTGAACCCTAAAGTGACCCTCCCAAACATGAGTCACTTTCTACAACTATTTTCTTCAAAGCAAGAAACACTATCTGAAATAGTACCATTTAATACATAAAATAGAAATCACAAACTACCACATTTTAGCAGACAAAATATTTTTTCTTACCATAAGAAAGCCATTCCAAAATGTCTGAGCTACGGTAATAAGTAGAAAGAAGACTCACCATTGGGAAATTGTGCAGAGGCAAATCTTGTCAACAAGATACCAGCTCCTTCAATTAAAGCTAGGAGAATGCCACCCATTGCGGCTGACCCAACCATGGCCACTGGTCCATCTGAAGACATTAATAGCAAAGAGATTACTTTAATAGAAATCAGTTTACTATGAGATATAATAAAGAAAGGAGCCGTCCCTATGGGCTACATGATACCTCCATTCCCAAATCCTCTTTCTCATTCTCTAAGACCCTCAGTCAGTAAACTATGGCCAACAGGCCAGATGCACCCCACTATTTTTGCAAATGCATGCTCTCTCATTTATGTACCATCTTTGGCTGCTTTCATGCTATGACAGCAGAATTGAGTAGTTGTGACAAAGGTCACACAACTAAAGTATTTACCATCTGGCTTTTTACAGAAAGGAAAACACTAAGTCTAAACACTGGTCTAAACACTAAGCCCAAAGGAATTCTGGGTTGCCCTCTGTCCCAAAGATCCAGAAGATGGTTCTAAGCTCTTTATTCATAACACCCCTTTGTGGCAGGTACCATTATTAATTTCAGAGTACTGATGAGGAAACTACAACACAAAAAAGTTAAGTAGCCCAGTCACACAGCTAATAAACACAGCAGAACTAGGACCTAAAGTGCTCTAAACCACTTTAACATACAGGTTAGAACTCCATGCTCTCCATTCTCAAACATTCCAAATCAAAGATCCTCTAACTTTGAAAAAGAACCATATATATTCATGCTCTACCAAATTAAGTGATGCTCAGTTTAACACATCACAGATGTCATTAAATTAAGACAGATGAGATTTTTCCAAAAAGTCTGGCTTCTACTAGTATGTCTATAAGGACTGCATACTTCTTGCTGCCAGTATGGCTCCTGTTAAGGCACCACTTGTGATGGAGTTCCAGGGATCTTCTTTTCCTCTGACTTGAACCATACTGCAGTCGATCATGGAAAACAGACCTCCCCAAATTGCGAAGCTACCTATTTTATTTTAAAAACAAACAAACACGGAATTAAATTTCAGTGTTTCACATGCTACTTAAAATGTTATAGTAAAAAAATAAATTTAACACTCACTATATCCTCAAAACTCTCATACTCCAAACAAATACAAACAGGTTGGAATAAACACTGAACAAAAGTCAGAGTACTTATCTTTTGAATAAAGCTTGGATTGTATTATATCAGCTGGAAAATTAGCAGTGGCCCAGAGCCTAAAAGAAATAAGCTAGGCCTAAACAGAGTCAGGCTGCATATGTCTAAAAACATGCAAATCACCCTTTCAGAACAACGTATGTCTGTTTAAACAGCAATAAACAAAACCAAACCACCCCGCTTCCTCCTTCCTTCTCCTTTTCTTTTATAGATTTACTTACCTTTATTTTTTCCTTTCTTCATTAAGTGTCACCGAGCATCTACTCTATGAAAATCACTGATGGGAATATGAAAGAAATCCAGCTATTCTGAAATGTCAGCTGTAACCCAAACTTCTGGAAGTGGCAAACGAATGACATAAATGGAATTATAGAACATCAAGGGTATGGAAATTACCTTTCCTCCCTCCTTTCTTTCTTTGTTCCTCAAGCACAAATCTAAAAATAGCAGATTTCTTTACACTTAAACTCTACCTAAACACGAAAACAATTTTGTAAAATAAAAAACAAAGACCCACACACATACATATACAAGTACAAACAAAATCTAGAAAGACAACAAGATTTTAATTTTCAGCATTTCTGGGTGACATAACAGATTATTTAATTTCTTTGTGCTTTGTCTGTTTTCCAAATCTTCTAAAATGAATACACAAAACTTGTATCACATAAAAAGAGCTGCTATATTTAATAAGATTAAAGAAAGAAGAAAAACCACACAAAAGAGCCCTAGTCACTTTATTCTTTACCACTGAGATCTCAAGGTAGTAGATAATAGGGTGTGTTAACAAGAGCAATAAACAGGGTTCCACCAAATGTCTACACCAGATCATCTCCAGTATCTTTTCTTAGCTCTCACATTATCAGTTAAATCTACTAGATAATACCAGTTGAAGTACAGCATGAGCCCACTTATTTTTGGTCCAATATTAGATACCATATACAAATAAACTAGTTCTTTCTCCTAACTCAGTAATTCTATGCCCTGGGAGAGAGCTATGATGTCTAGTATATTAAAATTACCTCAGTAAAGTTTTTAGACAAGACTCTCTCACTTCCTCACAAGAGTCTGAAATCTCTCCATCCCCCAAGAATCACTGCCAGAGTTAAGTGTGAGACTGTCAGCACAGCTTACTCCATCTTGAAGCCCTTACCCCTGGCTATGTCCTTTGTGTGAACCTTGCTCACAGTAACTAGGGGTAAGGTAGTTAGAACAATAGGTAGAAACAGCTTGCTGACTACGAAGAAGGAACTTAATGATTAAGTATTGGTATGGCAATAGCCAGTCTGGTTATCTGCATCATGACCACGAAAGATAATAATAATCACTGTCATAAGGTATTTGGAGTTAGTGATGTTAGCTTGTTTCTTATTAGAAATTGCCTCTTTCGGTTCTGGTCAAGATGGTGGAAAAGACAGTCCTCAGTGTCACTCTCTCCCACAAATCAACCAATTTACAACTATAAAAATGGTAGCATCAGCCAAGCTGGGGCTGCTGGAGCTCGGGAAGTGGAGGAGAGACCTACGGAGTTCATGAAAGCAGGAGAAACCACGATAAGAGAAAGAAAAAACTGATCTGAGCTTTTCAGGCTGCAGGCACTTTAAGGCTCCAGTTGCTGAGCACATCGAGCAGGAGCCTGCAGAAGCCGCAGCTGTGCCCTTCAGATGGAGTTACTTGGAGGCGGCAGGCGAAAAGAGAGACTTGGCGGCCCCCAGGACAGCAAGACCACTAATAGGGTTCCCGTGGATCCACGCAGGAGTGAGGAACCAGAACCGCTGTAAAAGGGGAGCCTGTCAGAGGCTAGTGAGTCATCACAAGGGACCAGTGCAGGGCCCATCCCATGGGAAGTGTTTGGAGCACGGGCAGTGGGGGAGACGGGCCCACCAGGAGAACACTGGGACACAGCAAGGACAGCTGATCTGCCCCCCAATCAGCACAGGACCACTCAGAGGAGACTGGTTGGGAATGCAGAATTGCATGGGATGCAGTTTGATGAAGACTCAGGCCCAGATCAGAGTTTCTACACAACCCAGGTGCATCAGGTCTCTGGAGAGCTGGAAGTACCTATACAGTCAACCACTAAACCTGAGCTGCAGAGAAAGTCTTCCCTAGGGAAACAGCAGCAAAGCAGCAATTTAGCTCAACCACATAGCTCAAGTACTGGTTCCCACAGGAAGTTCGTGCGTTTAAGAAGTAAGCAAAGGACAAAAAATTACTTCCAGCCCAGGCACACCACCAGTGCCTCAGAGTCCTCCTGGGGACTCGAGGCATGGAGAAGGGGACCGGACTCCCCTCCCACAACCAGGCATACAGCGCCAGCACCTCAGTGCCCGCCCAGGGACCCAACGTATAGAACCAGGAACTGGACCCCCCTCCCAGAACCAGGCGCATTGCACCAGCACCTTGGGGCCCGCCTGGGGACCCAAGGTATGGAGTCGGGGACTGGACCCCCCCTTCCACAACCTGGCACACTGTGCCAGCACCTTGGGGCCCACCTGGGAACCCGAGGCATGGAGCTGTGGACCAGACACTCCCCACAGCCAGGCATACCACCAGCGCCAAGGAGCATGCCAAAAACATCACCTCCATGTGGGTGACCCACCACAGCCACCACCATAACCATGGCTGCCGTGAAAGCAGCTAGATGCCACAACCACCACGCAGAAGGTCCACCAGCCACTGAAGTGCACTGACACAAGGAGTCACCAGCAGAGATAAAGAAGAGGATGTCTCTCTCCACAAAGTCCATTTCAGAGTGACAGAAGCATCTGCTCTATGATAATATTGGGGGACCTGACCATATGTCTCAGCATTGGACAGATCATCTAAGCAACAAATCAACAGAGTAACCATTTTTCTTTCAGAAGGAGAGAAGAAATCTAGGGCAATTAGAGGGGAGAAGGGGGGAGGGAGGGGGGAAGAGGGTAGCAGGGGGGAGAGATTGGACAAGGGGCATAAAGAATAATTATGATTTGTAACAATATCTATGCTAGTAATATTGATTTGATCAACATATCTCAATATTGAACCCCCAAAATATGTATAATCAATTTTGATTCAATAAAAATTTAAAAAACAATAAAATAAAATAAGAAATTGCCTCTTGGCTTTTTCCTCTCCGCTACTTCATATGGACTGCCTATATAAACTTTGGCTTGCCTGGAAGGTGGTGCTGAGAAAACTTGCATGTACCTCTGGGTTGTGGCCCACTTGATCCATCATTCTGTATGGAAGTAACCCTAATAAAATTCTTTGCTTTACTTCATGGGATTGCCTATTTCATTTTTCAATCTCAAGATACCTTCACACACCAACATTAAGAGTTCAGATCCTCATAGCAGCCACCCGCCAAAAAAATACAAAAAATAAAAAAGATACCTTCTCAGTTTAGTAGACATTTTGCCTTTAGTCCACTGTCAGACAGGAAGCTATAGTTATTGATGAGAATGAAGTGTTTAAGTCCAAGCAGTGGGAGGAGGGTGTCCATGCAGACAGGTAACCTGCTATGAGGAGCCAGAGCAAGGTGAGGATATACACACTCCTGGACAGCCTTGCACAATGTGTTAGAGCCCGAGCAGAGTGAGGAGTGGCTCATAAGGAAGGGCAGCCTGGCATGAAGTGTTGCATCCATGTGGAAGGGCAGCCTGGCATGAAGTGCTGCATTCATGTGGAAGGGCAGCCTGGTGTGGGGTGCCATAGCCCAAGCAGGGAAAGGAGGGAGGCATATATATGAAAAGGGAGAAAAATAATGAACCTTGTGAGGCTCAGTGAGAATTAAGAGGTATCAATGTGAACTTATGATGTTCAATACGTATAGATATATAGAAATATAGATTAAATGTGTATGTATATCTATATGGTTAGTGAGTGTGTGTGTTTATATGAGGGTACTTCAAAAAGTTCATGAAAAGATTATCTTTTTTTTTTTTTTGGTGGCTGGCTGCTACAGGGATCCAAATTCTTGACCTTGTATTACCTTTCAATTTTATTTTTCTACAAACTTTTGTAAGTACCGTCGTATATATGCATATGGACACACATATATTCCTAAACTCTTATTACAAAGAGGGCCCGGGATCAGCAATATCCCAGAAGTGATAATACACTTAGTGCCCTGATTTTGGCTTTTAGATGTCATTCTCAACTAAAAGGTACCAGGGCTCCTTGGAGAAATGGCTAACCTCATGGCTAGGGCAGGAAAAGCACAAGATGAACCTGGAATATCTTGTTTCAAAATGCAAATGGCCAATCAGTTAGCTCAGTTGGTTACAGCGTAGTTTATAACACCAAAGTCAAGGGTTTGGATCCCTGTACTGGCCAGCTGCCCCCCCCCCCCCCAAAGGCAAGAAAATGCTCAAAAAACAATAGGGACATGTCAAAACCATAAATATAAGACCTTTCAGGACACAACTATAGATTTTTCCATGATGCCTGTCTCTGGATCTTTATTTGAAGGCCTTAGCAAATGCTTATTGAATTAAATTGAAAATGTCATTTGGTATTTTTCGAATTCAAGACACCATAAGGACTTCTCAGTGGTTTCCTACAAAAGGCTGATCCCAAGGATTTGAAACGGATGATTCCAATTCACACATATCACCACTTACTCTTCTTCTACTTCACATTGATTTTTTAAAATAAACTTCTAATTTTAGAATAATTTTATATTTAGATTTACTTAGAAAACTTGTGAAGATAGTATCCATATATCCCACACCTAGTGTCCCCTATTATTAACATCCAAATTAGTATGGGGCATTTGTCACAACTAATAGCCCAATATTGATACATTACTATTAACTGAAGTCCATACTTAATTCAGACTTCCTTAGTTTTTATGTCCTTTTTTTGTTCCAGGATAACACATTATATTTAGTTGCCATGTCTTCTTAGGCTTCTCTTGGCAATGACAGTTACCTGATTGTTTTTTTCTTTGGCCCCGGCTGGTATGGGATAGCAAACCTGTGACCTTAGTGTTATAAGGCTACATTCTAACCAACTGAGCTAACTGGCTAGCCCCTGATTGTTTTTTAACTTGTTGAGAATGCATAAGGTGATAGATAAGAAGCAGCTTCTCAAAACATACGTAAAAACCTGTATGGCTTCTACATATACTGGAGGTTCAGGGTTTGGTGTGTACTTTACTACTACTTATCATTCTTGAACAACATAGTAACCATCAAAGTAGAGGAAAATTAGTCACTATTTACTGTCCAGGGTGTACAATTATTACTGAGGGGAAAAAAAGGGAAAAGATATACCATCATGTCAACCCTTTGGCCTCAATATCCTCATGTGGAAAATGGGGATAATAATAGTACTAACCTCTTTCACTGCTGTTAAGATTAAATAAAATAATGCTGCAAAATACTTAGCAGAGTGCTTGGCAATTAGTAAGCATTTAATAAATGGTAGCTCTTAGCTACTTTCTTCTAAAGAAAAATATGATAAAAAGATTATTCTGATGCACAAAATTTCTAAGGAATGACTGAAGTATTGTCTTTTTTCATGTCTTATGTACAGTCTTGCCAATCTGACTATATCTTTGTAAGCGAAAATAACCTCCAAACTTTTTTGCCATCTCCTTTCTCCCAGCTTCTGAATAACCACATTTAAAAAGTGCAATGCAGGGCCGACCCCGTGGCTCACTCAGGAGAGTGCGGTGCTGGGAGCGCAGTGGTGCTCCCGCCGCGGGTTCGGATCCTATATAGGGATGGCCGGTGCGCTCACTGGCTGAGCGCGGTGCGGGAGACCCCAAGCCAAGGGTTGCGATTCCCTTACCGGTCACAAAAAAGAAAAAAAAAAAAAGTGCAATGCATATAATCTTCTCAAATTTTGCATTGACGTCTACGCAATGTCCAAAAACTAACCCTGGAGAAGAACCCAATCACCTCAGTCAGTTTCTCTCTCATGAAACCCCAATCCTTCAGATCATATTCTACTCAGCTTTTTGTTACCTCAGAACCTATCATTCCTGACTCTCACAAACCTAAGCTTTAAACAGTCTTCTTTCTCCAGAAGAAAAAAAAAAAAAAAGATTACTAAGTATCTGAAGGATAGAGACAAAATTTCAAATGGATACAATGATTCAAGTTAACTTTCCAAACAAACCACATATCAAGAGGAACTTACAGGGATATTAGTGACAAGCCATTAGACCAAACTAAAATCACTAATTGGTATAATCTCAAAAGAAGAAAAAACATAGCCCCATTTTCAAATAAAAAACAACAATGAATTAGTCTGGAGTACAAACGAGAACTTCTGCTCACCTCCCAACTGCGGAGCTCTAGTTTTAATAGCTGTCAAACTCCCTCGTAGTCTGTGGTTTACTCCCTATAACAAAACAAAAAGAAGCAACCAAAAATATACTAGAAGTATAATTCATTTTTAACCCACTGATGGGACCACCAGTAATATTACCGAACCCAGGTTCTGAGTGATAATATGATATTTATTCACCCACTTACCACTGGAGAATTGCGAAAACCTTTGATTGCTTGAAAGATACCACCACCTATGGTACCCATTGTAAAGGCCCCACCACAGTCATCCACAATTCGCCAGGGGCTAAGAACAAAAAAAAGAAAAAAAAGATGACTATATTTCTCATTCATAAACCATAAAACCTTCTTTGCTAACACCATAAGGGATGCAACCAATTCCAGTAGAGGGCCCACCGCAACTAACAAACACTTGGCCTA
This sequence comes from Cynocephalus volans, assembly GCF_027409185.1. NCBI lineage: Eukaryota > Metazoa > Chordata > Mammalia > Dermoptera > Cynocephalidae > Cynocephalus > Cynocephalus volans. The sequence goes on from NC_084470.1 coordinate 123,143,137, forward strand.
TAAAATACAAAGGATTCAGAACATACTCCTACCTGTTCATCCCCAAGTTACCAAGTCATCTAACCCAGAAGGAATGGGAGTGGCATTAATTCCCTACTTTTTTTTTTTTCTTTTATAAAAGATGACCAGTAAGGGGATCTTAACCCTTGACTTGATATTGTCAGCACCACGCTCTCCCAAGTGAGCTAACTGGCCATCCCTATATAGGGATTAGAAACTGTGGCCTTGCTCTTATCAGCACCACACTCTCCCAAGTGAGCCAACTGGCCATCCCTATATAGGGATTCGAACCTGTGGCCTTGCTGTTATCAGCACCACACTCTCCCAAGTGAGCCATGGGCTAGCCCTTAACTCCCTACTCTTAATAGCACTTTATTCATTCAACAATTATCACATCTGTTATAAGTTGGGCACTGTGTAAAAGCACAGGAAATTACATTATAATCAACAACGCTGATTCAGTCTTCTAGAGATCAGGGTAAGCTCTCCAGCAGCAGTAACAGCAATAAATTTTAAAACTGAGACCCAGTGAAAATTCAATGGCTGCAGACCAAAATTTTTTTTTAATTTTAAAAGATCTACAGTTCTTTCTGGTTTATTAAGTCCAAGTAAGCATTTGAAACTTTAGTTTGCATCAGATCCAGTTAACACATCGGAAAACTCTAATATCCAACAATTAGAGGTTAAATTTGTAAATCCAGCCTCCAAATATAGCACCCTAACTTATGCAACACACTGAAATCTGAGTAATTCAATCAGTAGAACAAAACTACCTATTCTAGGAATCTGGCTTATAAATCTGTGAGTAGTTAAATTCAGTTTCAACCCATTATAAGTGAAAAAAAATTCTTTATCTACGTCTTAAGGGACAAGTACTATAATGAGTCTATGGGTAATCTACCTGCTCTCAAACTTGTAAATATGAATACTGTTGCTGCTGGAGAATCTGAATGAGTAATTTCTAACTTTACCAGATAGAAATACAAAGACCTGAAGTCCAAACACCATACCCTTTTCAACTATAATACAAATCAGGACCTCCTACAGAATGACTATCTCATGCAGCAGATATTCCAATTGTTAGCAGGATGCTTTAGGGTCTTGTCACCCAAAGTGTGGTAATAAAAGAAGCAAAATTAACAGGAGCTTGCTAGAAATGCAAACTCTTGAACTCCACTCAGGACTTACTGAATCAGAATCTACTTTTTAACAGATCCACAGGTGACTTGATTACATTTTAAAAGCTTGAGAAGCAGTGCTCTGAAAGACAAAGCCTTAGGAAAACTTCTTTAAAATGGTAATAAAAACAATAATAGGAAGTTAAGGAAGGAAGGCAAAAGAGAATAAATTAGCAACTCCTTCAGTCAGTGGGGGGCCAGTAAAGAGAAAAAAAATAAGTCTCCATGTGGGCATGCAAAAAAATATAAAAGGGCTGGGGATCTAATAAGTCTAAGACTTGTTTTTTGGCCTAAATGATCTTATAATTAGTTGAAATAAACAAGCATTAAAAATTTAATAAAGAACAGCAAGATTCAGATTAGAGAACATCCAGAGTATTCTAAGAGAGGATGTCTGAAACAAAGGTGAGATGGAAATAGTATGAACAAAGTCTGGCTAAATCAAAATGTTCCTGCAGAGAAGTTATGGGCTACACGACAGGAAGATTGAAGCCAGACTCTGAAAGAACGTAAATGCCAGACAAAGGCAGGCAACAGTGAACCAATAACTAACAGTAAAAAGATTAAACATTACCATTTATTAAGTATCACCTATGTTTTGGGTGCCCTATAATGCAAACAAAAACCTATGAATTCCAAGAAAGCTAGGTTATTTTCTTATAGAATACCTAATATTTTAACTTTGCAAAAGAATATTCCATTTTATAGATGAACAGAGAGGCTCAGTTTTGAACGTGGATGACTTGAGAAAATTCTTTAACCAGAGAGGGTAGTGAGAAGATCAAAGCAGTTTTGACTATAAAACTAACCAGATAACAGAGGATGTATGTACTAAGTAAGAGAAAGCAAAGGTTTAACAAATGAAAACATTATTTTTATAAGATTTTAAACTCAATAAAGTGAAATACTTTTATCCCCCCTGCTAACCTGTATCATTATACCATATCCAACAGCAGATTACAGTGTACCGAGTCCTGCATATCTAAGCACAAGACAGGAAGGGGGATAACTGCCTTTGAAGAAGGTAAGTTTGAAGAGCCAGCAGGCACTGAAGCATATATATCCTTTTGGGGAGTAGGGAGACCATTTGGGGAGTAGGGAGACCACAAAGCAGGCAACGGGGCTACTGCTAGCTAGCAAGTTAATAATTTAAAAGTCCTAGGCACTTACACAACCTGAGGACACTTTGGATCTTGCTCTTACACAATAAAATAGGTGATTAACCCAAATATCAAGATTTGGTTGTTCACTTATGATTCCAGAAGCTTTAAACTCATACACCCTAGGTTTTCTCTCTCACAGCAATTACACTGCTTTATAATTATCTATTTGATTTATTCATGCTTTTATTCCTGGAAGCTAATCAAGTGCTTGCACACAGCCCTCGCTCAATAAATGCTGAATGAATGGATGAACTTCTGTTTATGTCTTTTCAAGAAACACACGTTCCTATCTCTGTTTTCCACGTAATTTTTGTCTCCCTCTTCCCCCAAAGCAGAATTCCAAGGGGCTCCGACCTACTAGGGCTTATTCAGATCCCCTTGGGTAAAATCTGTTCCACTCATTCGATATGCTTCACCCCACGAACACATATGATACAAATAAGCCTCAAGAATAGCACTCCCTCAGAGACCTATCTTCCCTTCCTCAACGTAGGAACTAAGCAAAACGAGGCGTAGGGACGTGTCCAAGGTCACCTCAGCGGGCAGACTGGACTACTACTGACCCCGCACAAGGTCGACGGTGCCCTGCGCTGGGAGGAGGTTCCGAGGCTCCATCGAGCCCAAGCCTGGACCTCTTCACTATCCACCTCAAAGTCAAAGGGGTGCTGGGTTGGGGACGGTGAGGCTCATGCGGCCAGGGAAGTACAGGGCTGGGAACCCGACTGGCCGCTCATGTCCGCACTGCCCACAGTTACCAAGCCCACGATGACGAGCCTGAGGCTGAGTTCGGCTTGCATCTCGGGAGAATGGACAGGGGAGGACGAGGGCCGTGGGCAGAGGAGCAAAAGGAAGGCAAGAATAGCGAATGAGGCTTACCAAGGTTCACGCGCGTATTCCTCCATGTTGGCTCCAGCGGCTCGAGCGATGCCGGGCAAGCCGGAAGGAACATGACCCCAGCGGCGGAAGTGATCCCGAGAGGAGGGCGTTAAGATCTATGTGGATTGGTTCATCGTTTCCCTTCGCCGCCAATGAGGGCCGGGATTCCTGGGCAGTAACGTGTGGGCGGAGCATTGGCCCGGGCGTAGCGAGGCTGGCCCCGCCCAGGTCCTAGAAGGCTGTGCGTCTGGGCTGTGTGGGCGGGGAGCTACCAAGAGACGGAGAGTTCCTGTTACCGAGTCACTACGGTTCAGTGCCCTGAGGTAAACCTGATATTATGCTGCTAGGGTTCACAAACTCCCTTAACAAGTTTCTTTTTTTTGAGTACTTGCTGTGGAGTAATGCTGCCTAATTTGTCTTGAATTGTGAAGTACTTATCAACTTCTCGTAGCTCCCTCAGGGCAAAAAGTAAAGCAGTCCATTATAATCACAGTGCCTGGAATGTAGTAGATGCTCAATACACGTTTGTGAAATGGAACTATTTGGGCCACCTGAAGTGCCGTGATAATCAATTTGGGGCCCTCAATTTGAGGGACGTCGATGCCAGAGCCTCTTCCGGTCCTCCCCCCAATGATCACCAGAAAGTGTGAGGGATGGTTAGCCAAGGGCAGACGAGACTGATCGGCCCTTTTTAGCTGATAGTCAACAAAACCCCAATCATGTGATGGCTGTTAAAGGAGCTCTACGTTTGTAATTGACTTTAAAGTATGTATGTATTTTACGGAAAAGTCTGTGTAAGAAATAATAGAGACTGCACGGAAGAGTGAGGTTCCCTCCAAAGGCTCGGACATAAGAAAAGCAGATGAATTGAACCCTCCATAAAACTAAAGAGTATCAGTAAACGTGTCTTGGATGTGACAAGAACAATTCAAACTAGTCATCTGATTTGGATGTGTAAGTTCGAGAAGACCTGTTTGGAATGTGTGACTGTAATTAAGAACTCTTAAATCTAATTAGTTGTATAGACTGAAGAGAGAATGTGTGAGAGGAGCAACAGAGAGCCTAGAAGGAGAACTCAGAGAGCAAGAATGTTTGATGTTTTCTTAGCACTCCAGACCTAGTGGGCATATATATGTGTGTAGCTACAGATTTGCATTCTCATGGGGCAAGGATTTTCTTTCTGGTCTCATTAGGACCCAGATGCAATATACCTAGCTCCAGCTACCTCCCTTTGCTCTTATTCCATATTCATTATGCCATCTTCTGATTATTATTTGGCTTCTGAATAGATTTTCATATAGGAGAAAATGCCTCCACCTGTGCTCATGACTGTTTTTGTCCACTTGGTAGTTAATATTGGTTTAAGCATATGCATCTTGTGAGCTCTTCCAGGAATAGTCAGGGTCTCCAGAGAAACAGAAGCAGTAGGGTGTGTGTGTGAGTACACATATATAGAGCGATTTATTATGAGGAATTGGCTCATGTGATTATGGAGGTTAAAAAGTCCTAAGATCTGCATTTGCAAACTGGAGACCTAGGAAGCCAGAGGTGTAATTCAGTCCAAGTCCAAAGACACAAGAACCAGAAGAGCTGATGATGTAAATTACATTCAAAGGGCAGGAGAAGATGAGATGAGATGTCCCAGCTCAGCAGTAAGGCAGGAAAAGAGGGACAAATTCCTCTTTCCTATACCTTTTGTTCTATTCAGTCTGTCAATGGAATGGATGATGCCCGACCACATTGGGGAGGCCAATCTACTTTGCTAAGTCCACCAATTCAAATGCTATTCTCATCCAGAAACACCACCATGGACACACTCAGAAACGATGTTTAATCTGGGCACCCCATGGCCCACTCAAGTTGACACATAAAATCAACCATCACAGTGATGATACTGAGTTTCTGAGTTTACAAGTCAAAGTCCTAACTCTAGGTTGTGGTCATTTAGCTCACCTTGTTCCAATAGTCTGTATCCTTAAGGAATTTACCATTCTGGAAGGCCCCACTGAAGTGTCAGCAAGCATTCTTAGATTACTCACTCTCTGCTTTTTTTTAACTGTGACAGATGATAGGGTGTAACAGGACATTTTTGGCTGGGCAAGGCTTAGGATTTAGCCTTTGTTAGCCAGAGGAGAAAGATGTCATCTGTCCTTCAAAAATATCCATTTCCATTTAGTTTCAGGGTGCTGAGTGAAGAAACCTTCTGGAATAAAAGAGGTTGTGTCTAATCTCCCTCTAGTGAGTCTTAAAGATGTCTGGGGGACTGTGGTGGCCCTCACTGTGAATGGTCATGATACAAAGGAATGATAGAAGAAAGCAGCAGAGATCCTTGAGAGAAACCACACCATAAATGTGAGGGGAGTTTGAACTGGTGATTCAACACCCCAGGGTATATTTTGTTGAAGTAGGGGTTCTGGGCCTCACATAGGACTGCTGCTGTAACCCCTTGTGATCCAGGCCCTCATGGGAAAATAGGTCCATATGTTAACTGAAAGAGCTGTGACTCCTGGGCCATGTTTTGCTGTGCAATTTCCCCCACTGAACAAGGTGAAGGGAAGATCTGCCCTTGTACCTGAGCAAGCCACCTGCATAGATGAGCTCTTTGGGGTAGCTGAGTCTGTGCCTTCTTCCTCACTCTAAAGTAATTACCCACCCCTGTCACCCCTCACTCCACAATTGGCTTTTATCCATCTTCTGCTTTTGGATAGGTTGACCTGTTTCTTTTTTCTTGGGGGAGGATTCAGTGATGGAGCCTTGAACTGGAAAGAGATGGCCATTGGGTTGGTAGTGCCAAACCAAGAAAGAAACTAGAGGGGTCAAGGGTTCAGATCCCTGTACCGGCCTGCTACCAAAAAAAAAAAGAAAGAAAGAAAGTTACTAGAGGGATTAGTAAACCCCAAGTCAATTATAAGACCTTTACTCTGTGCTTGGGACTGTCCTTAGTTTGGGGATTGGGGTGGGGGAGTACAAAAAAATGTTGACATAGTTCCTACTCTCAGGGTCCTTAAAAACATACTTGGGGAGAAAGAATGTACTCTTGGGAAATCATTTTTGGGTCAAAATTATAAAATTCCAAAACTGTGTGGTATAGCACCTGATAAGTGCTAGAGGCATTCAGAGGGGCAAAAGAGGCATTCTGGGGACTAGAGTGTGCTCACAAAACTTGAGTGAGAAGTTGGCATTTAAGCTATAGCTTGAAGAGTGGTGTGATTTTCATAGGTGGAGAGGATGAAATAAGGCATTTAAGATAGAGGGAATGAGAGCAACAAGGCATGGGGGCAGGAAGGAACATGTTATCATCACTGGATGAGCTGCTGGTCCTGCTGGGAGAGTGGGAAAGAAGCAGAGTGAATGAGGCTGTGTCAGTGATAAGGTTCTGATCTTGGGCAGTAGAGTGGGGAATGACAGAGGAGCAAGGTTGGAGTAGTAAGCTGTGGGTTGGGAGACAGTTCTCCACGGATCTCTCATGTTTCTACACATCTTAGCATTAAGAGCTAACTTGTTTTAGACTATTCAAGAATGTTTGTATAAGCAAATAGACTTGGACAACTATCCACAGTGACTTCCTCTGCAGCAGATTCATTTCCATTATAAAACAGAAAAGTTAGAGATATCTCCTTCCCCTCCTTGGGGCAGATTTGTTTACCTTGCAGGGTAATAAAGGTATATTAAAGTTTTATCTACTTTATCTGCTGTTTTAAAGTAGCTGAGAGAGTTCATTCTAAAGGCTACAGTCTTTTCGGTAGACAGTGCAGTCATCGAGTGAGGAGCAAGCCTGAAATAGCTTCTGGCGGAATGTGCAAGAGAATAAACCACAAATGAGTAAGAGAACCAAGAATCCTTCTTTCTACCTAGACCCAACCCATAAAGGAAGGGGCATGGACATCTTCAGGATCTGCCCATCCTCACAACTCAGTGCATGCTGACTTAGAGGTTCCTGGACCTCGGTAGGTTGCACTACATTGGGCCAGAGGCTGCTGGGGCCTAAAGAGCTCCATCCACCTGGAGGTCACAGGCCATGTATATGGCTCCATACCCCTTAGTCTCACCTTTTCCAAGGCTCCTAGAAACTCAGATTGGCATGGATAAGTAAGGCTCCACCACAGCCAGCTCTTGAGTTGGGTTCCAGTCTGTGACAGGAGTGATTTGGAGGGCAGAGGGGTTTTAGCTTGGCTGGGGTGAGGCTGGGGGAGGCAAACTTTTTGTCTTTTTTCTACTCTCTTTTCCCTCCCCCCCCCCTTTTCAGAAAGACGTTAGTCTGGCCTGTGTTCCTCTCAAGCTTTCTTCTGCCCATTTCTGCTCATCTCAGGAATGCTGGGCCAGGCCCGTGGCTTGCTTCCAGAGACAAAGTCTGCTGCTTTCTTCCAGAGAAACTTCCAGTGTCCCCCAAAAGAAAAGAACCACTGTGAAGATTACTCTCTTTTGTGGTTTCACATACTCTGGCTCCTACCTTAGCCATTATGTCAACACTCTATTGATCTTTAAATATGTTCTCTGTCTCTCTCTTTCTCTCTCTCTTTCTATAGTTTAAATGGCAAGCATTATTGAGTGCTTACAGTGTGTGCGATGCTGTTAAGCAGTTTGCATTCATCATATTTAATATACTGAATAACTCCATAATTCTGTGAGATATGTACTTTTTTTTCCTTAGGTAGATACTTTTAACATCTTCATTTTCCATTTCCTAAGGCTCAGAGAGTTTAAATAACTTACCCAAGGTCACACATCTCAGATTTGATACCACGTCATTTGACTCCAGACCCTTTGGTGTTATCCACTATACTATACTGCCACCCCACAGTCCTGAAAATGTAGCTTTCCTGGGGTCATTCAGCCCAATTTAGAGCCTCCTAAGCATTAGTTAAATTGGTTCTGGATCCTTACTCTCCATCGCCTCCCTCGCCCCCACATATTTTGACTGGAGCTTGGAGTTCTCTTTTCCTTCTTTTCTGCCTCCCTCCCTCTAGCGGCAATAGTGCTTGTTTTTCTCTGGGGAATAGGCCAAGCCAGAATCCCTGATACTGAAGATGACTTTGTTTCAGGTGGAAGTGGATTCTGAGCTCGGACAACCATTGCCCCCTACAGAGTGGGTGGGACAGTGGCCTCATTGCTGAGGCTGGAGGAGGCTCTGCTTCCTGGACTCTGGCTTCCCAAATCCTCCAGCCCCAGTGGTGATGCCTTTCAAGGTCTGTGAGCAATCTCAGGGACCTCTGGGGCTCTAGGGAGTAAAAAGCTTCAGAATGAGTCACATCAGAAGAGCCAGCAGTTTGGAACTGTGAGACTTGAGGCAGAGAAGATACAGGGATTTATGTGTAAGGCCTTTGGTAAGGAGGCCATGAGTCCTGCCCTTTAAGTTTGGAAGTCATAGATTTATTTTTTGAGTGTTCCTAGAGGAGAGACCACTGGCCCCAGAAGAGAAGGCTACTGAAGCCAGATAGTACAGGGGCTGACCCTGGGGCTGAAGGTAGTTATTTGCACTCAGGCCCTGACTCCTCTTCAGAGCATTGTGAATATTTTTTGCAAAAAGCCTGAGAAAGAAGAGTTTTGGGAAGCTGGAAAGAGCTGCTTTCATGTGACTGAGGGACTAGATGTTGGCTGAGGTGGCTCCAGAGCCAGGGATCTCAGAAGAACATGCCTCTTCTGGGCAACAGTGAGGGTGAAGACAGTAAGGGGTGGGTGCAGGGAGCTCCATATCCACCCAATATATCTGACTAAACCCCCCCCAGCTTTGTTCAAGTCCTTTGTTATGCCCTCTGCAATTCCCACCCTGACTCCTTCTTCCTACAAAATTAACGTGTCTTCTGTTGGGCTCTTAACATTTCCTTGTACCTCTCTTGTTTGCTTCACTTTGCCCTATAGCATAATTCTTTTTCTTTTCTTTTTTTTTTTAAAAGATGACTGGTAAGGGGATCTTAACCCTTGACTTGGTGTTGTCAGCACCACGCTCACCCAGTGAGCTAACCAGCCATCCCTATATGGGATCCGAACCTGTGGCCTTGGTGTTATCAGCACCACACTCTCCCGAGTGAGCCACAGGCCAGCCCCGAGTATAATTATTTTTCACCCCATTAAATTATACATTGTTAAGAGCATAACAATGTTGTAATTATTTTTGTATCCCTCTCCCTATAGTACCTGGCAGAGTGCTACATATACATATCTGCAAGATGTTTGGATGAAAAAATGAATAAACAAGAACCAGGTGAGAAGATAAGTGTGTGTGTGTGTGTGTGTGTGTGTGTGTGTGTGCATGTGTGTTTATGTGTGTGTGTGTATTGAGGGTGTATTGTTGAAGGAAAGAGAAAAAATGAGAGAAGAGGTGGGATGGGGACAATCAAGATGGCGGAATAGACGGTCCGCAGCGTCACTCTCTCCCACAAATCAACCAATTTACAACTATAAAAATGTAACATCAGCCAAGCCGGGGTCTCTGGAGCTCAGGGGAAGAGGAGGAGAGACCTATGCAGTTCATAAGGCAGGAGAAGCTTCGATGAGAGAAAGAAAAAGCTGCTCTGAGCATTTCGGGCTACGGTTGCTTTAAGGCTCAAGCAGATGAGCGCATGGAGCAGGAGCTGGCAGAAGCCGCAGCTGTGCCCTTCAGATGGAGTTACTTGGGCCGGCCCGTGGCTCACTCGGGAGAGTACGGTGCTGATAACACCAAGGCCCCGGGTTCGGATCCAATATACGGATGGCCGTCCCATATACAGATGGCCGGTTCGCTCACTGGCTGAGCGTGGTGCTCACAACACCAAGTCAAGGGTTAAGATCCCCTTACCGGTTTAAAAAAAAATTAAAAAAAAAAAAAAAAAAAACACAGATGGAGTTACTTGGAGGCGGAAGGTGAGAAGAGGGCCTTAGCGGCCCCCAGGACAACAAGACCACTAATAGGGTTCCCATGGACCCACACAGGAGCGAGGAGGCAGAACAACTGAAAAAAGGGAGCCATTCAGAGGCCGGTGAGTCATCACGAGAGACTGGCACAGGGCCCGTCCCATGGGAAACGTTTGCAGCATGGGCGGTGGGGGAGACGTGCCCACCAGGGGAACACTGGGGCACAGCAAGGACAGTTGATCTGCCCCCCAATCAACACAGGACCACTCAGAGGAGATTGGTCGGGAATACAGAATTGCATGGGGTGCGGTTTGATGAAAAAATTCAGGCCCAGATCAGAGATTCTACAGAACACAGAACACCGGATCTCTGGAGAGCCGGAAGTACCTATAAGGTCAGCCATTAAACCCTGAGCTGCACAAAAAGCCTTCCCTAGGGAAACAGCAGCAAAGTAGCAATTTAAACAACCACACAGCTCATGTACTGGTTCCCACAGGAAGTTCCCCTGTATTAGAAGCAAAGGACAAAAAATTAGTTCCGGGCCAGGCACACCACCAGCACCTTGGGGCCTGCCTGGGAACTGGAGGCTTGGACCTGGGGATTGGACCGCACTCCCACTTCCAGGCAAACTGCACCAGTGCCTCGGGGCCAGCCTGGGGACCTGAAGCATGGAGAAGAGTACTGGACCCCCCTCCCCCAACCAAGCACACCACGCCAGCACCTTGGGGCCTGCCTGGGGACCTGAGGCAAGGAGAAGGGGAACAGACCTCTCTCCCACAACCAGGCACACTGAGCCGGCACCTTGGGGCCCACCCAGGGACCCAGGGCCTGGTGATGGGGACCGGACCACCCTCCCACAACCAGGCACACCAAGCCAGCACCTCGGGGCCCACCCATGATCCCCGGGCATGGAGAAGGGGACTAGACCACCCTCCCACAACCAGGCACACCATGCCAGCACCTTGGGGCCTGCCTGGGGACCCGAGGCAAGGAGAAGGTGAATGGACCTCTCTCCCACAGCCAGGCACACTGTGCCTGTACCTCGGGGCCTACCTAGGGACCCAGGACATGGAGAAGCGGACTGGACCCCTCTCCCACAACCAGGCACATGGCGCCAGTGCCTTGGGCCCTGCCCAGGGACCAAAGGCATAGAGAAGGGGACCAAACACACCCCACAACCAGGCATACCACCAGTGCCAAGGAGCATGCCAAAAACAGCATCCCCATGTGGGTGGCCCACCACAGCCTCCACAATAACCATGGCTGCTGCAAAAGCGGCTAGACACTACAGCCACCACGCAGATGGTCCGCCAACCACTGGAGTGCATTCACACAAGAAGAGTCACCAGCAGAGACAAAGAAAAGAAGAGTATTCTCCTTCCACAAAACCCATTTCAGAGTGACAGAAGAAGCATCTGCTTTATGATAATATTGGGGGACCTGATCACATCTCTCAGCATTGGACAGATCATCTAGGCAAAAAGTTAACAGAGTAACCATTATTCTTTCAGAAGGAGAGAAGAAATCTAGGGCAATTATAGGGGGAGGGGGAGGGAATGGGGGAAGGGGAGAGATTGGACAAGGGGCATAAAGAATATTACGGTTTGTAACAATATATATGCTAGTAATACTGATTTAATCAACATATCTCAATGTTCAACCCCCAAAATATGTATAATCGATTTTGATTCAATAAATAAAATAAATTATTTAAAAAAGAAAAAAAAGGTGGGAGGGGGAGAAAAGAACCCAGGATAAGAATAAATATAAATAATTATAACTGCTAATAAATATTGTGTTTACCATGTGTCAGGTATAGCATCTAAATGTTTTCATGCATATGACCTAATTTATTGTTCATAACAACCCTACAAAGTAGGTACAACTGTTGTTCTTATTTTACAGATGGTGAAGCCAGGTCTCAGAGAAGGAGGTAACTTGCCCAATATCACATGGCTGGTAAGTAGCAATACCAGGAACTAACACAGGTTTACTGGTGCCAAGAGCCCAAACTTCTCTAACTGTTAAACCATACTGCTATCCAGCCTTCCCTGTTGTATTTTCCCATAGAACTTGTACTTCTCTTTTGAGGCATTTTGCAGACTTTTAATTATTTAATGGATTATTCAAAATTGTTTGTTTAATAACTATCTTCACTGATTGAATGTAAGCTCCAAAAAGGCAGAGTCCACACTGATTTTGTATCTTTAGTTACATCCTTTGCTCTTAGAGCAATGCCTGACATATAATAGGCACTCAGTAGATATAGGCTTACTGACTGACAAATTGACTACTGACTTAAAGATGACAACCCCTAAGGACTGTCTGAGCCCTTCTTCTACTCTTCCTCTCAGGTCTACCTGCCTCACTTCTGTCCTCCAGTCCCACCAGTCAGCACCATTCCGCTCCTCAGCCTTAACCTAAAGCTGAACTAGTGGACATTAAAGCCAGGTTTTAGTCCCAGATGATCCCTGGACTCAGCAAATGCTGATCAAGTGACTGCCTCTCTCTCTGGCTTAGAGTGGAAAGACGCCAGGAAAGATCGAAGCATCTACCCTGATGGGTTACACCAGGGCTTCTAGAAGGGATTTTGTGGCAGGAGGGAGGGGGGCAGGAGATTGAATGTCTCTGTGACTTGCACAGGGCAGCATGATGGATGAGCAGTGGAAAGCCCTTCTATGAAACATGCCAGACCTGTTGCAACAGTATCTCTCCCAACAGCCCAGAACTCTGCTTCCCCCTGAAGACATGCTAAATTGTGCTCTAGATTTATATTTGGGTGTCGATTTGCTAGCTCCTCCTCTGTGCTCCCAAAGGATGTCTACAGTTTCCCCCGCAGAGGAAGGAACAGAATGAGAATTGAGGGAGGATTGGGCCCTCTTCCCAAGAGCCTTGGAACTTATGGAAATTGACAACTCTCTAAGAGTTTCCTGACTCCTGACTTCTGCAGATCCTACTCTCTAACCAAAATAGCCTGCCAGTTTTCAGTTTGGGTACACAGTGAGAAGGATTTATTTCCTCCCTCATTCTCTCAAGAAGTGGCCAAAGGAGTCTGGAGCCTCTGCCGCTCAGCATTCAGGTTCTCCTTGGCAGAAGAGAATGTGTAGGTGGGGTGGTTAGGAGTAACGGCTCCTCATTGTGGATTGAGTATCTTTCCTGGGGCTGTAAACACCTGGGAGTCCCCCAGCACATTACCAAATACAGTAGAAAGGAGTCAGTGAACCACGCACTGACCACAGCGACATCCACCCAGTGATGGAGAAGTAAAATATGTGCTTGAACAGGACATGCCTCGGGCTGGCCAGCTCACGGACCCCCGTGCCTTTGCCCCTGCTTTTCTGGCTTTCCATGGCTGTGATCTGCTTCTGCCAGACTCTGCATTTTTGTATCTTTTTCTCATTGTGTGGCCCCCTTGTCTTTAAAAGGCTAAACTGCTCTGTACTAAATTTGGTCACGCAGCGCTCCAAGATTCCCTGGAATGTCCTCAAGTTTCAAACAGCTCTGACAGTGGGGCAGACCCGCCCCCCAGTGTGGGGATTGGCTTCCCCTTTCGGAACCAGGCTGTAGTCGGGTCTCATTGGTTGCTGGCTACACCAGCCAGGGTCCACTAGCCCTGGGCTGCAGGGAAGTTGCTGCATCCAGTTAACACTTCAGCACCTGTGGCACGGCAGGGCCAAGGAGCCGCAGTCCTCGACCAGCTGGGGGTTTGCTCCTAAGCCCACTCTGCTCCATCCAGATCAGCTCACCCTGCCCTTTCCCTGCCCACCAGGACTCCCATAGCTCTGGGCAAGAGCTGCAGCCCACTTTGCCAAGATGTCCAGGGTAGCCAAATATCGCCGGCAGGTGAGTGAAGACCCCGACATCGACAGCCTGCTGTCCACCCTGTCTCCCGAGGAGATGGAGGAGCTGGAGAAGGAGCTGGACGTGGCAGACCCAGATGGGAGCATTCCTGTGGGGCTGCAGCAGAGAAACCAGATGGAGAAACAGTCCACAGGCGCGTACAACCGGGAAGCCATGCTCAACTTCTGTGAAAAAGAGACCAAGAAACTTATTCAGAGGGAGATATCCGTGGATGTGAGTGAGCTCAGCCCTGGAGGGAAGGAGGGAGGGGTGGGAGGACTGGAGACCCTTGCTCTGTGACTAGGATGCTTCTTTCCTTGGAAGAGCAGTTCTTGTTGGCAAAGGACTTAATGCTTCAGAACTGATTATTGCCCACTGAACTAGCAGTGCACTTCTCTTGCCCCTAATTTCTGTTTTATAAGCTGGAGTTGGATATGTTGGAGGAACACAACATCCCACAAAATCAAATAGGGTTACTAGTAGAATGGGAACTGGAAGATGTTCTTGAAGCATTTGTTGCCAAGTTAACTCCATTCTGGTCTCTCAACACCTTTCTTTTTCTTTGCATTCATTTCATCCTTTTGTAAAGAGGAGCAAGAGGATAGAATGATATTTACAGTCTCCTGCCAGCCACTATAGAAGAGAAAGCTGAATCCTCCTTGTAGGATGAAGACTCATTTTTAAGTCTCCTGAGCATATGGGCATCTCATGACACATGGACCATTTGAGGAGACTCAGGGCAGATGGGCTTCCCAAAGCAATGGAGACAGGGGCAGGGGACTGTGGGTTGGGAAGTGTGTCTTAACCTGACAGCTTCAATTTCATTCCCAGAGAAGGTGGGATCCTCCCCCTACACACACACTCTAGAGGAGCCTCTTGAGGGAGCATCCCCTCTTTTTGGTATTAAGCCCTTTTACAAGCTAGCAAGGCCACATTGCTGGGGGATGAAGATATTCCTCCAGGAGGGGATAGAGGAAGGAAAAGAGGTACTTTTGGAAGCATCTGCCCATGTCTAGGATGGGCTTAAGCACAATTTGCTTTCTGTTTTCCTGGGTTGGCATCAAGGACTTATTTGTTTCACCATTGCATTCACATGTGAGTTTTCTATGGACAAACTAGACTAGACTCCTATTGAGTATGACTCTGTAGGATCCCTTTGTCCATGAGAAAGAGTATTTAGTGGGAAAACTAAGTCTCCACACTAGTTCTCTTCTACCCATCCATGTCTCTTGAACATTATCCATTACTTGTTCATTCGTGCAAGAAAAAGTTTAGTCTCTGGTTAGAATGTGGTGTTAAAACACCAACACCAAAGTCAAGGGTTCAGATCCCCATACCAGCAAGCTACCAAAAAAAAAAAAAGAAAGAAAGAAAGAAAGAAAAAGAAAAAGTTCAGTCTAAATTCTTGTCCTTTGTTTCACTTTTATGGAAACTGAGGCACAGATCTTCAGACGACAGGTTCATTCTCATAGAGGAACTGAGCTGAGACAGGGGATATTAGCATCTGAAACTTCCTTGAACTGTCTGGCTGGGTATGAAATTGTGTTGGCCGCTGGTTACAGAGCTCGTTGGTGGACACAGCCCTGACTCCTTCAGTGTGGGGGTGGGAAAGTAGCAGGGAGGAGTGAATGGGGCCAGGTAAAGTGTATAGAGGAATTGGAACTGTCTCTGTCCCTCCCACCCTCTGGGCACATGTTAAGGCTTCGCAGAGAAGTGGGGAGAGTGAGAGAAGCCAGGAGGCTCAGGAATTTATTATCCTGTGGGCAAGGTGGTTGCCTCTGATGCAGCTATGATAATGAAAAGTAAATACTAAAACGTTTATGGAAAAAAATGATAGGACTTACTCCGAGGGCTTGATATCTCAAGACAGTTATCAGGAAACATACAGAAAAAAACAAAATGCAGCTAAAGGCTTTCCCACATCTGTAAATCCCCCACTGGGACCTCAGATGTCCACTCTGGAGTTTGGCTCTGCTCTTTGCTCACTCTCAGTCCCCAGGCTCTGTGCCCATGATGGCCTTATGTCCAGTGGCTTCTGGTGTTCAGAAAGATACTCCCGAGCAAGATGTTTAGGCCACAGAGAGTATGAGGAACTCTCATTCTTGTAAACATTTTTCCTTAGCCAATTAATACCTTGGCAGGCCTCTCTCCTCCTGCCCCACCTCCCTCATCCCTGCCAGGTCCACACTAGTTTCTACAGACAGAGCCCGAGTCAGGGAATAGAGGATAGTGTGTGCGTGTGTGCTTGTGTGTGCACGAGTGTGTGCGTGTGTGTGTGTACATCCTCGGTATAAGGATATGCCTTTAGGAGCATTTTTCCCTTGTGGAGATAGGCTGTTCCTATCCACTCACTTTTCCCCACCCAGTCGAAGGGCATATGTTGGCATAATGGCTGGCTGGAGTTGAGGTGCATACTGAGCTGTGGGCCAAAGTCATCTCTGTAATCTGTGTGAATGGGGATGAACCCAAAAAAGTGGTTTCTTTAGCATCATTAGCAAAGTGGTGAATGTGCAGGAAAGAACTTGGATTTAAGTATCAGAAAAACCTGATTTGAGTACCAGTGTCTCTTACTCTCTGTATAACTAAGTAACTCACAAGCTATCTAACCTAAGCCTCGGTTTCCTCATCTACAAAATGAGAATAATAGTACCCATCTCATGAGGTTGTGGTGAAAAATAGAAGGCATTTATGTAGAGCACATAGCACAGAGCTTGGCATATAATAAACACAATAAATGGCAGCCATAAAATTATTCATTCATTTGGGTTAAGGAACCCAGAAATTGGTGAAGGGAGCCAAAAGCACATCTCTATCCCTGTCCAGCCCCTCCTGTCCCTCAGTCCCCTGTGGGCTGTGCAAACCACACCTGCCAATTCAATTAGTGGCTATAGTAAATAAGCAAACCCTGGGTGTTCAGGGTGTGGGCCAGAGAAGCAGGTGGGGCTCCAGGCTGCTGCACTGGCTGCAGTCCTCACTGATGGTGGCCTTAACTACATGTCAGGAACTCCAAGGCAGGCAAAACAGAGTAACTGTGAGCCTGTTTCCTCTACCTGAGGAGGAAGAACAAGCTAAGCATTTACTGAGAACCTTCTACCAGCCAAGCACATTCACCTTTTCTTTTATTTAAGCCTCACAGTTCTTGGGAGGTGGGTATTTTGTGCCCCTTTTACAGGTCAGGAAAATAAATCTCTGAGAGGTGAACAACTGTCCCAAGGCCACACAGCTAAGTGGTCTGCCTCACTTTGAGATCTGTGCTTCCTCCTGTCTGCCACACTAGGGTACAAAAAGGTTGGTAATGCCAGCTCCTGGCCCAAAGAATTTGTCGTCTACTTAGGGTCACAAAACACAAACATACAGAAGCAGCAGAGAGGCATCACAGAGCAGTGACCACATATTCATATATTGTCACAGAAGCTGTGGCTATAGCGCAGTCTGTCTGAATGCTCATCTCCTCACCCCCATGAGTAGGAACACAACTATTAAAACCAAATGTGGGGCCGAGCCCGTGGCGCACTTGGTAGAGTGCTGCGCTGGGAGCGTGGCAACGCTCCCGCCGCGGGTTCGGATCCTATATAGGACTGACCAGTGCACTCACTGGCTGAGTGCCGGTCACGAAAAAACGACAAAAAAAAAAAAAAAAAAAAAAACCAAATGTGGATTAGGAAAGTAAATCCTGACTAGATATTGGATGGTATCAAGGAATTTTTATTAATTCTTTTTAGGTGTGATAATGGCATTGTGGACATATTTTTAAAGGATCCTTATCATTTAGGCATAAACACTGAAATATTTATGGGGAAAATTAATTGGATTAGGGGACTTGCTTTAAAATAATCTGGGTGTGGGGCTGACCCTGTGACTTACTCGGGAGAGTGCGGCGCTGGGAGCGCAGCGGCGCTCCCCCCACGGGTTCAGATCCTATATAGGGATGGCTGATGCGCTCACTGGTTGAGCACGGTGCAGGCGACATCAAGCCAAGGGTTGCGATCCCCTTACCGGTCACACACACACACACACACACACACACACACACACACACACACACACACACACACACACACACACACACACACACACACACACACACACACACACACAAAATCTGGGTGTGGGTATAGATGAAACAAGATTGGCCATGAGTTGAGAACTGTTGAAGCCGAGTGATGTGTCTACATGGGTATTCATTATACTGTTTTTTCTACTTTTATATACATGTTTGAAATTTTCCATAATAAAAATTTTTAAGAAATAGAAACCAAGAGTGGAAGGCAGGCCCAGTTTGGATCTTAAACTCTGGCTTTTCCTGGGGAGGAAGATTCATACTCTGGCTGTCATGCTCAGTGGATCCAGACTGTAGAAGGGATCTTGCCAGCTTCTCCTTCAGTGGGCTGGAATATTCTGGATAGTGTACCACCTCTTTCATGAATATCTGCCCCACCTCACTGTCCCCAGTGCCTCTTCCAGGTCAACTCCTAGTTGTCTCAGGTACCACTTCTTCCAGGTAGTCCTCCCTGACCCCCTGGCAAGGTTAGGCCCTTTGTCGGAGTGCTCCAATATCACCCTGTACTAGCCCCCTCAGGACATCGCATTTTTTGTAATTATCTGCTTTCTTGGCTGTCTCACTCACCAGCTTGTGTGATTCTGGAGGGCAAGTGCTGACACAAGGCCCAGCACACAGTAGGCACTCAACCTCTGTTTGTCCAGTGAATGTTAGCTGGGGCAGGGCTTGGCAGAACTGACCCCGCCTTCTCTCTCTCCCTTTAAAGGTGTAGACCTCTCAGCCAGCATTGTTCCGTCCTGGTCCTCTGGGAATTCTCCGTCACCAGGTGGAAGGAAGACAAAGCCCCTGGGCAAGTGTGTAGCCAACAGTTCAGTGAAACTCTTGTCCTTGGCTCAGGTTTCAGGAACCATATCCCAACGGGTCAACTTGTGTGTTCTCTTTCCTTCCCAAGTGGGAAAGAAAATATCCAGCCTGCCTCCCTGTTCTTTCTCCCTGGTGTTACCAGGGGCTGGGGATTAGCACCTGCACCTAGCCAGGGGCCGGGGCAGTTGAGCCGGGGGGTGGAGAGAATTCTTTTAGGTTCTCCCCAGAGGTAAACTTGAGAAGTAAACCCAGAGCACCCAACTTGCCAGTGGCTGCTGGGCTTGAGCCTCCTGACTTCCCCCTCCACTGCCCACACAGCTTCAGCAGCCACCTCCCCCACCAGTCCTAGTTCACGGCTCAGTGTCCATGGTATCTCTGCAGAGATGGGGATGCCAATGCTGGGAAGGTCTGAGGCTGGGCACCACTAGCCCTCAGAATGCCCTTTGCAGAGGGCTGGGCCCTATCAGGAGTGCACTGGGCAGCACGGCTCATTGCTTAAGGAGATTAACCCCAACTGGTACACACCCAAAATAGCCCTGGAGGCCAGGGTGGAGAGGGCAGAAGAGGTGATGGGGGCCTGTTGACCTGGGGAGGCAAAAGCAGACACCCAGAGAATGTTAGACAACTTTCAGATCTCTTGCTGGAGTTGAAAGCTGCCTCCATCCAGAGTTTTAAAAAGGATCTCACTGTTTCTTAAACTAGGTGGTGGGATTCACAGGTGCTTGTTTTCAGCATTGCTCTTACTCATCTGTTATAATGTATGTAATATTTAATTTAAAGAATGTTGAGCAAAGAGGCATCAGTGCCTGCTCCCACCCTTGGCACTGCCCCTGGGTTCATGCCTACTCCCTACTGGGACAACAGGTATAAGAACTCGGCTGGGTAAATACAGAAAGGGGCAGAACACAGACAGGGCCAAGGACTACTTGTGAAAATGGAATGGCTCAACAGGGAGAGGGGGATGTGGATGGTTAGGAGGTGGGGTGTGAGTTCCATCAACCAAGGAGAGGTTGCTCTGAGCATCATGGAAAGCTGGGGTCTTCAGGGTCCCCAGGCTGGGACAGGAAGGTGAGGACAAAACCCTGGACTAACCTGTCTACCTTCCCTCAGTCTCTTTCTCTCCCTCCGCCCCCCCCCACCCAAGAGACCCTGGAGAATCTGTGTCAGACAGTGTCAGCACATCCACAGCTGTTTCCAGAGTGTGTAAAGCCTGAATGAAGTGCTCTGGAAGAGACACAGAAAACAGAGAGGTCAAGGGTGCTGTCCTTGGAGATATACAATGTACACTTGTGTGTGCACACATGCACATGCATACACACACATGCACACAGCAGAAACAGTCACAAAACACAGAAAGGGAGGGGCAGGGGAATAGAGGTTGATATTCGTATGCCTGCCAAGTTGGATAAACAGGAATATAGTTCACAGACCTTTCCAAATGAGGCCCTTTCTTGTTTCTTAGACCACTTTTGGCATAACCAACAAAAAAAGAAGGGGTCTGGATTCAGAATATCAGTTCCCTTCAAGGACTTGTTAGCATCAGGGCAGTGTAGGGAGGTAGAAAGCCCATGAGTGTTTGGAATCAGATAGGTCCAGGTTTGAGTTCTGCTTCTGCCCCTTACTGATGCAGTGAACTTGAGTAAGTTACCTAAGGAAGGAAGAACATTAACTTTATTGAGTACTTCTGGTGCCAAAGGCATTATCAATGCTATCTCATTAACACAGCTTCTCAAGGCTCAATTACTTTACCCATCAAGTGGGAATGATAAAATCAACCTTGAAGGGTTATTGTGAGGATTAAGTAGGATATGGTACTGAGAGTGTTTGGCGCATCGTGAGAGACCTTCGTTTCCTCACTCTAAATTCTTCAGACTTTATACCCGGATATATGCCAAGTCAACATTTTTTTTAATCTCTCATGAGGTTGAAAAAAAATATTATCAGTAGGAGTGCAGGAATGACAGAAAGGGGGAGGAAGGAGGGGAGGAAGAAAAGCAAAGAGGTGCCTTTAAGGTAGGAGGCAAGGCTTATTTATTTACTGCCTGGCCCCAGTCGCCTGATTTCTCTGAGCCTCTGCCTATTGTATTTTACTCTTTAGGCTCAAGTGCCCAAGCTGAGTTGCTGGGTTGGAAAAATGACTGACTAAAGGCAGACTGGGGGAAGTTTTCAGGACAGCTAAATTCTCCTTGTCTGCAAACTTTCACACCAGCGCGAGCTCAGAAAAGGCAAGGCTGCTTTGGGAGAATTTGGCTTCAACTGTCTCTGGGGTCCACTGTAGGAAGGACAAGCCTGTCATCAGGATGCTGTTTACAAACAGCTAGGCATAGAAAGGGCTCCTGCTCCCCACCCCTCCACCCTCTCATCCCCTCACCTGCCTTCCTTCATGGAAGACCCATAGTTCCTTCAGGTTGGCCTTCATCAGCCCTTACTTCCAGATCAAGCCAACAGGGCCGGCAGGACTCCTGCCCCCTGAGACTGGCAGGTGAAAGGTGCAACCTCCTTGGGTCAGGACTTCCCGGTGAAGCTCTGGGTGCAAGATATATTGAGTCTGGTGGTTAGAATAGTCTCTTCAGAGGCCAGCTCGACCTGGATTCAAATCCTACCCTCCTGGTTGCTGGCTATGTGACTGAACAAGTTACCTTACCCCCGTGAGCCTGAGTTTCCTCATCTATAAAATGGAAATTACAATGCCTAGTCATATGATAGTTGTGAGGTTTAAGCAAAATAACCCACATAAAGCACCAAGCAGAGTGCTGGGTTGGAAACCTAGTAGCAAGGGCCCACGAACGTTAGTTTCCTCCCTTCCTTTTACTCCTATCTGCTCCGTCCTTTTCCTTTCCCTTCATTCTTTTTATACACGGGATTCATGAATCATGTTTTGTGTTTATAAGGAGGAAGGAGGACTCCATTAAATCATTAATTCCTCAGCTATTTAGTGAATTCCTATTATATTAGGTAGTGAATAAGACAGTCAAGGTCCTTGCCCTCACAGAGATTATATTCTAATGGGTGAGACAAATAATACATATACATTCATATATAGATCCTATATAGCATATATACACATAGCATATAACATGTATGTTATAAAGAAGAATAATGCTGTTTAAGGAAAGAGTATATGACCAATTGTATTGGTGGGGGACCATTTCCAACAGGGTGGTCATGGTCTTCACCACCAAAGAGGTGATATTTGAGCAGAGCCTGGAATGGACCAAAGGAGCCAGCCATGGGAAGGTCTGGAGAAAGAACTTTCTAAGCAGAAGGAACAGCAAACACAAAGGCCCCGAGGTGGGAGCAGGGTTAGTGTGTCGGAGGAATAGCCAGGCCAGGGTAACTGGAGCAGAGTGAGCCACGGGAGGCTGGAGGAGATCAGCCCTGATTTGTGTTTTTAAAAGGCTCTCTCTGGGCCAAGCCCGTGGCGCACTCGGGAGAGTGCGGTGCTGGGAGCGCAGCGACGCTCCCGCCGCGGGTTCGGATCCTATATAGGAATGGCCGGTGCACTCACCGGCTGAGTGCCAGTCACGAAAAAGACAAAAATAAATAAATAAATAAAATAAAAAAATAAAAAATAAAAGGCTTTCTCTGCCAGCTTTCAGATAGACTGTGGGAGGGCAGGAGTGCAGGAGAAGGGAGACCAGTTAAAAAGTGTTGCGGTCAGTCGAGCAAGAGCTCAAGGATGGTTTTATGAGGAATGGTCAGATTCAGGAAACACTTTAAAGGTAGCACAGACAGGACCAGCCGATGTGTCAGGGGAAGGAGAGGAGTCGGGGTGACCAGTCCTGTCTGAGCTATTGGGTGAATTTGATGTCATTTACTGAGATGGGAAACAGCAGTGAAGGAATGGTTTGAAGAGGTCGAGAATTCTGATTTGAATGAGTTAAATTCATTGTGCATCTTAGATTCCCAGGAGGAAATTTTGGGCTGACAGGGGGTGTGTAGATCTGGGGCTCAGCAGGGAGGTGGGCCTGGAGATTAATTTGGGAGTTATTAACATATAGGTGATGAGATCACTTAGGGAACGAATGTGGATGGAGGGGAGCAGAGGGCCAAGGACCCAGCTCTTCATTATACCAACATTTGGACATTGGAAGAGGGGAAGGATCCAGTGAAGGAACAGAGAGGCAGGGGAAAACTCAGAGTGGTTTCACAAAATCAGTGAAAAAATAGCTTCAAAGAAAAGAGAGTACTCCACTGTGTCCATTCTTGCTGAGAGGTTTAATAAGTAAGAACAGAGAATCAATCATAGTAATAGGTAAGGTGAAAGCCATTGGAACTTTGACAAGAATGATTTCACTGTAGTGAAGAGTGGACTCAAAAGAGAATAGTGGGAAAAAAAAGAATAGTGGATAAGGATTGGAGAGAGAGAGAGTATAGACAAGCCTCTCTTTTTTTGTTCTAATGGGAAGCAAAAAAGTAGGGTGGCAGCTGGAGGTAAATCTGGAATCACAGGAGGACTTTTTTTAAAAACAGGGAATAGTATAGCATGTTCATGTGATGATGGGGATAATTCAGTAGAGAGAGAAACTTTGATGACACCAGGAAAAGAGGCAGGAAGGGTGGAGTGCTCTGGAGTTGAGGGGTTGGCCTTGGCAGCAGGCAGTCATCTCTTGTATTAGGAGGGAAGGCAGCAGAGATGGGCAAGGATGCAGTCACGTTGATAAATGTGGTGAGGGGAGGATGAGGTTGGTCTCTTATGTGTTGACATGTGCAAAGTACTGCTCTGGGAAGGCAACACTGACAGCCATATATAGGCTGGATTGAAGAAGGGAGAAACTTAGGCTGTGACGATAGTCAGAGGTTAAACCTCAGGTCACAAGAAAAATGCTCAGTGCTTCCTGGGTGAGGACAGAGAGAACATAAAAACACTTCCGGATATGAAATCTGGCATGTGAACAGTCAGCAGACAACAGCCAGCTGCCAGAGCTGCTTGAAAATCCAGTAGATTTTCACCTCTAGTGCATCGATCTTCCATCCCCGAGGCCACCCGTGCTCAAGGAGAAGGAGGGAGAACATAGGTCCTTTCCCAGCACACAGCTGACAGCTGCTGCAGTGGGACAAGCACTGGATTTGCAAGCCAAGCCAGGGGTACCTGGGACTAATTATAGCTTGGCTATTTACCAGCTGCATGGCTTCAGACAAGCATTTAACGTTTATAAGCTATACTTTCTTTCATTTTTATACTTTAATGTCTTGTCTGTGTTGCATTTGTACTTGACAATAATGGATTATTTTCTAATGCATGTTTTTATTGAAGTATAGAATATGTACAAATGTGCACAAAACTTAAGTGTAGAATTTCGTGAATTATTATAAAATGAACAAGAAGTAAAACATTGCCAGCATTGCAGTATCTCCCTCCCCAGAGGTAACCCCCACCCTGACTTCCAACCCATAGGTTAGTTTTGCCTGTTTTGGGACTGTATATATAAATGTTCTTCTGTATTTGGCTTCTTTCACTCAACTTTATGTTTGTGAGATTCAACCATGTTGTTGTCTGTAGCATTTTTAAATCTTAATTTCTATACAGTATTCCATTTATGGATATACCACAATTTATTTTTCCATTTCACTGTTAATGGACATTTGGGTTGTTTCTAGTCTAGGACTATTACAAATAATGCTGCTATGAACATTTTTGTACATTTTTTGGAGCACTTATGACTTCATTTCTGTTGAGTATGTTCCTAAGAATGGAATTGCTGGGTTGTAGAGAATGCATAGTGAACTTTAATTTCTTCATCTATAAATAGGGATGAGTACTACCTAATTTAAAGAGTCTCTATGAGAGGGCCGGCCCGTGGCTCACTCGGGAGAGTGCGGTGCTGATAACACCAAGGCCAAGGGTTCAGATCCTATATAGGGATGGCCGGTTCACTCACTGGCTGAGCGTGGTGCTGATGACACCAAGTCAAGGGTTAAGATCCCCTTATCAGTCATCTTTAAAAAAAAAAAAAAAAAGAGTCTATGAGGATGAGATACAAAAATTTGAAGGTCTAACATAGTGCTTTGCAAACAGCAGGCACTCTATCATCATTGTTTCTAATGGAGTCCATCTTTGAGAGCAACTAGGGTATTGTTACATCCTTTGAGTACATTCTGCCTGCTGTTTTCCTGACCCGTTCTTTTAAGAGTTGGACACTTCACTAAAGCCCTGGTCAGATTCCTCTACCCCATCTAACTTTCCCCAAGGTGTTGACTTACTGGCATATTCCACACTTTATGGCATCTTCTCATTCTTGGCCTTACTTACTTCCAATATGGGCCAACTTCTCTTCCACTCAATTTTCAAGCCCTTTCTGTCTTATTTTCCTCTTTAGCTTATATCTTACTTTTGTTACTCTCAACATTATTTTCAATTCTCATGCTCAATCCTCCCCAACTTCATCACCCCCAGCCTGGATGAGACTAACCATTTGGCATTTCTGTTCTATACCCAAGCTGCTGATCATACCTGGAGAAAATAACAAAGCCGTATATATTGGTGCCTCTGTCGGTTAAAACCCCAAGCCCTCAAGTCCTACACACATACCTCTCCCTCCCCTGAGAGGTTACTCCAAAAGTTAACCTTTTTGTATAAACCCTCTTGTCCCGCCATCTGTCTTTTCATCTTCAACAGATGATCTAGCCTTAGATTTCATGAGAAACTTGAAGCCATCAGATGAGAATGCCTTCAAATTCCTCTTCTGCCACCTGAAAATGTATAAGCATCCACATATGCAATGTTTTTCCCTTCCCTCTTATCTTTGGAAAAGTTATTCCTCCTCCTGTGTCAGACTAGTACCCCCACCCACTTTTTCGATTGTGTTTTCTCCTGCCTCCACAGGACCTTGGCTCCTTTAAACATTCTCTCTCTGTCTCTGTCTCTTTTTCTTGTCTTCAACATTTCTTTCTACTGGCTTTTTCTCTCCAGTTTTCACCACCTTTCTTTTCCTTCATAGCAAAGATGTAGGAAGTAGCATCTACGCTCACTATCACCTTGCAAGTCTCTGTCCCACCACTGCACTGACATCAGCTTTGATGAGGTATTCAAGAATCTACTTGTTGCTTTATCCAGTGAATGTTCTTCAGTCTTTATCCTATTTGTCTACTTTGTGGTACGTAACTACTCTCTCATTCTTAAGACACTCATCTCCCTTTGCGCCCAGACCCCACATTTGCCTGGTTTTCCTTTTCTCTCTCTAGCTATTACTTCCTAGTCTCCTCTGAGAGCCACTCTTCCTCGTATGCCTAAATATGCTCCCCTTCCTGTACAGTCTTCATGGGTACCTTCATCCAACCCCACAGATTCAGATTCCACCCACATGCTCTATCTCTATCTCTGGCCTAGATCTCTGTTTTGAGTTCTAGATCATTCAGTTGCCTCTTGGACGCCTCAAGTGTCTCAAATTCAACTAGTCTAAAAATAAATTAATCATAGTCACCCCACCCCACCCCTAAACCTGCTTTTCCTTGTGCATTCTACAATTGGTAAATAGAAGTACCATCTACCAGATGCCTCGGTCATAATTCTGGGGGTTACCCTGCTCTAATTCCTTTCCCAATGTTTCCTGACTTTCCTGGTGACAGAATCCTGTTGATTCTACCTCTGTGATCTCTTTTCACTCTGCCCTCCCCTCTATTCCACTTCTATCACTTCCACCCATATCACTTATCAACTAGAAGAATGCCATGACCTCCTAACTGATCTCCCTGCCTCTCTTTGCGCACCACTGCAATCCATCCTACCAACAGCTGCCAGTATCTTATTATAAAGTGAAACCATGATCTTGACCACTCTGACTGCTCCCTGTGTAAAAGCCTTCAATTGCTCAATATAGCTTCCATGATCATATTCACACTCCATAGATGGCCCTTGGCAACCCAGCATCTCCCTATCTCTCAAGCTACTAATACTCTTGTCCTTGACTTTTACTCTTTGCTGCTATTGTATTTGACCATTGGTTCTCCAAAGGTACCATGCTTTATCTTGCATCCTTTGAACATACCACCACTCTAAGTGGGATGCCAGGCCTAGCTAGTTCCTATTCTTCCTTCAAGTCTCAGCTCCAGTCCAGGTGGTGTGTTCCATATCTGTGCTCACAAAGCCCATCAACAGCTTCTGGCGCTTCATCTAGCATTTCTATGTAACACATTGTTTCAGCACTGTCTGATCCTGTGCTTTTCCAAAACTTCTTGAGGACAAGAGCTGACTTTTATTCATCTCCATGTCCCCAGCAGTGAACACAGTTCTTGACTCAATAAATGCCGGTTGAATGAAGGATGAAGCGTTCGCAAGTACCATTTCTATCACAGTTTATTTAATCTACAGAACTTGTGGATTCATCTATACCTCTCTGAGATTGTTTGAAAGTATGATTTTGTGTCCAACTTCTCAAATGAAGAGAGATTTGGCAGTGGTCCTTTTTTTTTTTTTTTTTTTCTAGTTTCTATAAAGAACCAATTAAATCAGTCCAAAATGTATACTCTGGGGTCTGGATTGTTGGGATAGGTCACTGCTGTATTTCCCCTTCGGTTGGAATTTTTTCCATTTTTTTCTCCCTTCTTTTGCTTTTCTCTTTTCTAGCTTAATAGGTACCTGTGATCACAGGCTAACATTTTCAGCCTGTCCCAATCAAGTTAACCTATGATCCCTAGGGCCACACCTGTACCGTGAAGAAGGTATTAATAATTTACACTATATGCAGCCAGTTGAGGCCTTCATCTGGATTCCATCATCTGAATTCTTTCCTAAAATTTCTGGCGAAGTTCAGCAGCTTTGCCTCTAGGTCTAGGAAAAGGCATACAGCTCCCCTAGAGAACTTGCTATAAGTAGATTTCCCTTTGGATCCCACACATAGAGCAGAAGAGGGAGTTGTCTTCCTCATGCTACTTACAGAGCCCATCCCCTTGGGAGGCCCAATGCCTGGATTTGTGAGTTGGATGACCTGGAAGTGTCTGGATATACCAGTTCTGTGGCCACATAGACACAGACTTGGCCTTCTGAAGCCAGAGTTGTGAGGCTGGAGCAAAGGAGGAGCAGACCTGGGATTAGGTCCTTGTAGACAGATGATCAGCTTTTCTCAGCCAGGCTTCTGCAAGAGAATTACACCTGACAGAAAATGGATTGAGTGAATATTTCCTCAGTTCTCCCTGTCTTAGTTCATTTTGTGCTGCTATAACAGAATACCACAAACTGGGTAGTTTATAATGAGCAGAAATTTATTTGACTCACTATTCTGGGGGCTGGGAAGTCCAAGACGGAGGAGCTGTGCTTTCTTGCTGCATCATCCCATGGCAGAAGGCAGAAGGGAAAAAGAGGGCAAGAGTGAGCAAGAGGGGGCTGAGCTCATCCTTTTATGAGAAACCCATTCCCATAATAATGGCATTAATCCATTCATGAGGGTGGTGTCCCTGTGACCGCAGACATCTCCCATTAGGCCCCACCTCCTAACACTGCCATATTGGGGATCAAGTTTCCAACACATGAACTTTGGGAGACACATTCCAACCTTAGCACTCCCAAAGACACTAAATAGCTGGTCCCATTCCAATACGTAGGATAGAAATTAATTCCCTACATATAATGAATGCCTTAGAGCATTAAGGGCTTAAATTTTCTTCTGGAATTTCAGTAGCCAAGGGCTGACAATGGGCCATTTTGCTTATACCAAGTTTCCCCAAGATGGATCATCTCACCTACGTCAATGGCAGCATCCCTTCCACTCGCCATGTATTGATAGCCTGCCTGTGCCGTGTCCTCTACTGCACTGAAAAGCATAACGTAGTTTCCAAATCACCAAGAAAATGTCTAATAATAATGACTCTGGAGTTCTGAAGTCTCTCAGGTTGGGAAGCTTTTGGTTTTACTTCTAGTCCCTATAATCCTGCAGGAAAAGCAAGAGCAGGGGGTGGTAAAGAGCACAGACATGCTATTTCTAGGTCTACTTCAAAAAATAATTTATAATTATAGTGTAATAAGATTCATTATAGGCAATATATAAATCATAGGATAAAAGAGGGAAAATAGCCAATAATTCTTTGTTTTGTTAGCTAAAGATATTAGCCATTGTCAATTTTTTTGAGTGTATACTTCCATATGTACTTTTCCTTTTTTTTGGCGGCTGGCCGGTACAGGGAAACAAAACAAACCCTTGACGTTGGTGTTACAAGGCTGCGCTCTAACCAAGTGAGCTAACAACCAGCCCTTGTACTTTTCCTTTTGTAGTTTAAATCACTTTATGCACACACACATATTCACATAAATTTTCTTTCCTGCTTTTTACTTTTTGCTTATCATATTATAGTCATTTTCCCATGTCACTCTAAAAATTCTTCCTAAACATCATTTTCAGTGGATGTCATCATAGTCCATTGTATGGCTGTGTTGAACCACTTGCCTATATTTGGACATTTACATGGTTTCTAATAAATATACTTTCCAAGGCCCTAAACAATCCCCAGAGCCTCAGCACAGGCTCCTTCCCTTGGCCTTTGGCGCCCATCTCCAGAGAGATGGAGCCAGCCAAACAAGATGATAAATAGAACCATTAATGCACTGTGAGCCTGGGGCCAGATGGGTGAAACGAAACTCTGAAAGGAGAGAAAAGTCTCACTGGGCACTGGAAATGAAGGGACTGGTGGTTAGCTCACAGAGCAGACATGCACAGCCCAGGGAAACATGAGACCACACATGTTATTTATTAGAGGATCAAATTGCTGATGTTGGAATATCTGCCAAGCAGAGCAAACCTCCACCTCCCTCTCACTTTGCCCTCCCAGGGGAATGTGTTGTTTCGTGCGTACCGTACCGTGGATGGAAAGATATGTCTGGTTTCCCTTTGTCTTGGGAGGCAAGAATTGTTACTACTTAAAAAGAAAATCAAATCTCCAGCCGTGGAAAATTTCAAGTCTAGGGAGGATGTCAAGAAGGAAAGGTCAGCTACTCCATCCTCCTGCTTCCAGAGGGCCCTGCCCCAAAGACATTCTAAAACACCATAACTAAGTCCATACATACCTGGTCATGAGGCAAAGTAATTTCCCCCTTCCAGAAGCCCATAGGCGAGCACTCAGTTGCTGTCTTGGGACATCACACAATATGCCCAGTTCATCCAGGCAAGTGCTAATAAAGCCTCATGCCTCATGTCTGTGTTGAGCTTTAGGGGCTTCCACACACATTGTCTCATTTGATAATCAGCTCTGCAAGGTAGACAGGCTACATAGGCTTTAATCTGCTTGACAGAGGAAGAAACTGAGTTTCAAACAGGTCACCCAGCTGGTTGCCAAGGATAGTCTTGAACTCTTTCTTTTGACCTCAATTTGCAACAAACTGTGTGTAACTTCGGGGGAAAAAAAAATCTGTCCCTCTAGCCTTCCTTTTGGACCTCCACTTGAATGGGTGATACATTTGTTTATTCAGCATTTATGGAACAACTCCTGTGCGCTGCTCAGTCCTAGTGGCTGTCTCAGTGGCCGCTCTCCTGTCACTGTGCTTGGAAACCCTCTGTGCTCTGGGATGGGCACTGGCCTGGCTCCCTCACTGCCCTCCAAGACACCCTACAGAATGGCTGTCAGGAGTTTCTCCTGGTCATTCTGTGGTAGTTCCCTCTGTGGCCCAGAAGAATCCTTGTGCTCTCACTCCCTTCCCACTCTTCTCCCTCCCTGTAGACCCCAGAGACTCATTCACCGGGCTTATCTCCCCTCTTTTAAGTCACCACCTCCTCTCTGCCTTAATGTTCCTCTCCCCAGGCTGAGCTGTGAAAGAAGCTGCGGTCTTGGGCCGGCCTGTGGCTCACTCGGGAGAGTGCGGTGCTGAGAACACCAAGGCCCCGGGTTCGGATCCCATATACGGATGGCCGGTTCGCTCACTGGCTGAGCGTGGTGCTCACAACGCCAAGTCAAGGGTTAAGATCCCCTTACCGGTCATCTTTAAAAAAAAAAAAAAAAGAAGCTGCGGTCTTTCCTGCTTGCCTCTGCCCAGTGACTCTGGAGCCAATCACACAGCCTTTTATTATTCAGGGTTTTTATTGCTCATCACAAACAGAAATAAACAGAGGGAAAAAAAACTGGCCCACATGGGAGGTGACAACCATTCTAGATCTGTGCTGTCCAATATGGTAACCAATTGCCACATGTGGCTATTGGGCACTTGAAATGTGGCCAGTCTGAACCGAGATGTACTGTAACTATAAAATTCACCCTGGATTTCAAAGACTTAGCAGGAAGAAAGAATGTAAAATAATTTTATATCAATTACATATTGAAACGATAATATTTTGGATGGGTCAAAACATATATTACTTGGGCCGAGCCCGTGGCTCACTTGGTAGAGTGCTGCGCTGGGAGCACGGCAACGCTCCCGCCGCGGGTTCGGATCCTATATAAGACTGACCAGTGCACTCACTGGCTGAGTGCCGGTCACGAAAAAAAAAAAACAAAAAAAAAACAAAAAACAAACAAACAAACAAAAAAACATATATTACTAAAATTAATTCACTTCTTTCTTTTTACTTTTTTAAATGTGGCTACTAGAAAATTTAAAGTTACATGTGTAACTCACATTATATTTCTATTGGACCGTGCTGGTCTACAATATAGTGTTTATAACTGAGGTCCCTGGCATATAGTTTGTTTGTTTTATATTTTCAGTTCTTTATTTAATCTTTATCCTTCAGAAGTTAAAGCAAGAGAAGATAAGAACAGTGTATGAAATAAGATTTTGTTTAGTATAATCCTTTGTTTAGTATATTTTGTGTAATTAAGACCAGAATCTCTTTTAATTATCTTTAAAATTTTTTCTTATTGGGATATAATTCACAAGGGCCAGCCCCTGGCTCACTCGAGAGAGTGCGGTGCTGATAACACCAAGGCCATGAGTTTGGATCTCTATATAGGGATGGCTGGTTAGCTCAGTGGCTGAGGGTGGTGCTGACCACACCAAGCCAAGGGTTGCGATCCCCTTACCAGTCATCTTTAAAAAAAAAAGAGATATAATTCACGTATCACAAAATTCACCGTTTTAAAGTGTGCGATTCAGTGGGTTGTTTTTAGCATATTCACAAAGTTCTTCAATCAACACCACTACCTAATTCCAGAATATTTTCATTACCCCCAAGAGAAATCCTGTACCCATCACCCCAGTCACTCCTCATTCCCCTCCCCCAGCCCCTGGCAACCACTAATCTACTTTCTGTCTCTCTAGATTTGCCTGTTCTGGACATTTAATATAAATGGAATCATATAATTTGTAGTCTTTTGGGTCTGGCTTCTTTCAATTATCATGTTTTCAAGGCTCATGCATGATGTAACATGATACTTCATTCCTTTTTGTGGCTGAATATTACCCTAATGCATGTATAGACCATATTTTATTTCTCCATTCATCAGTTAATGGACATTTGGATTATTTCCACTTTGGGGCTATTATGACTAGTGCTTCTGTGATCATTTGTGTATAAGTTTTTGTGTGACATGTATTTTCAATTCTCTTGAGTATGTATCTAGGCATGGAATTGCTGGGTCTTATCATTAACTCTATACTTAATTTTTTGAGGAACTGTGAGACTTTTTCAAAGTGGCTGCACCATTAATCCTCTTAACAGCAACGTATGAGGGTACCAATTTCTCCACATTCTTGTCAACACTTATTATTGTCTGTCTTTTTTATTATAGACACCTAGTGGGTGTAAAGTGTATTTCATTGTGATCTTGCCAATCTCAAAGGATATGGGTTTTCTTTTATTAAACAATGTGGCATTTTCCTTGCTCCTATTCCTTAAGTCCCTTTCCTCTTCTTGATGACTCACTTTTTGGAGTCACCTTATTTACTCTGTGGTTTTCAGGGCTACTTATACAACAATGACTCCCATATCTATATCTCAAGCTCAGGTTTCTTTCCTGAGCCTCAGATCCTTATTAATGCCAACTTGTTAGGCATTTACACTTTGTCATGGCGAAAACAATTCATTACCTCAATTGCCATCCTCATCTCCCCCTCTGTATCCTCTGTTATGGTTATAAGCATCACTCTATCCATTCAACCAAACTGGAAATCTTGGATTCATCCTCTACTCTTCCTTGTCATTCCCAGTTCACTGAGTCTTATTAATTGTACTTATTAATTGTCCAGAAGTGTCTACAGAATGCATCTCCTCCCCTCTCCACTGACTGCTCAGCCTTGGTCCAGGATGTCATAATTTCCTGCTTAGACTCTTGCAGTAGCCTCTTATTGGTCTCTTCCCCTCCAGTTTCTCCCAACCTCAGCTCCATTCTCCAAACAGCTGCCAGGGCTATCTTTCTAAAACACAAATCAGGTGGTCACTTCTCTGGTTAAAAATCTGTATACTTCTCCATTGCCCATTGGGTGAAGCACATGCTCCTTAGCATGATGTATAAAGTCTGTAGTGATCTGGTTTCAGGGTACGGTTGTGGTCTCATCCTCCACCACCACTGCCTTTGCCCCACTCTACTTACAAAGAACTTCCCAATGATCCCTAGATGTTGCTCCAATAGATCACATACTTTTGCCTGTTTTCTTCCCTCTGCTGAGAAAGTTCTTCTCTTTTCTCCTCTGCCCAAATGACCTCCTCTGAAGGAAGCCACCTCTCCAGCTGTACTCCCACCTCCTCCAGGCTCGCGCCCCTCCCCACATCATGTGCTCGTTGGCCTGCACTGTGTAGAGACCACTCAGCGTCCTTGATTTAATAGCTTGACATCCTTGTTTGCTGATTATCTTCCTCCTAGAACTCGACTTTCCTTTCTCCTACCCCAGGGGAATGACCAAGACTGCCTGCCAATTTTCCTTGAGCTTAAAGACCCAGCTTAGTGCTCAGCCATTCCCCAGTTCTGACTGACTCCCCCAGTGTGTCTCAGAAGGAAAGATCTCTGCCTCTTCCCTCAGCTAGCAAGGAGAATTCCCACCTCTGTGGCCTTGGCACATGAAGAGCCTGTGTCTCCTAGGACCTCAGCTGCTGGAAGGGAACTGCATCTGGGAGTTGTAATGACACTGCAGCATAAAAGGAGGAACTTTCCATAACAACTCACAAGGCTTGGTAAATGGTGGGTCAAGGTATTAATTTTACTTGTTGAAAATCCCCAGGAAGAGTCAGTGGTGAGTGGAGGTGGCATTGAAGCCAACACATTCCCTTTTCCCTCCATAGTCATGGGCCCCTCTAGAGAATTTAGGAAGACAATAGTTTAGTGGCCAGGATGGAGAGATGTGGACTGGAAGATGGTGCAATTGGATGCTGATTGGTAGCTCCCTGGAGGTTTCTATAGGGTCCAGAGCATTCTGCCCTAGACTCTGTCCTGCCCCGTGGGCATAAAGATCTAGAAGGCACACCTACCAGATTTGCAGATTACCTGAAGCTGAGAGGGACTTCTTTTATTTTTTTATTTTTTGAGAGTTGGCTGGTACAGGAATCCAAACCCTTGACCTTGGTCTTATCATGAGAGAGACTTTTAAACAGCAGAATTGGGATCCAGAAAGTTCTGGTCAGGCTGAAATCTTGGGCTCAGTCTAACAGATGAGCTTTTCTAAACTGGAGAAGAGAAGCCTCAGGGAGAGGACAGTAAATCTCAAATACATGCAGAGCACTCGTATGGAAGAGAAGGGGTAGCCTTGTTTCATGTGGCCCCAGAGACATAACCAGAACCAGAGGGCTTTCTGAGATAGGGTCAGTTTAAAAAGGGGGGTAGGGGTGGGGACAACAACACAAAACCTCAAAACTTGGCTTCCTCAGAAAGAACTGGGTTCCAGGGCCAGCCCGTGGCTCACTCGGGAGAGTGCGGTGCTGATAACACCAAGGCCACGGGTTCGGATCCCATATAGGGATGACCGGTTCGCTCACTGGGTGAGCATGGTGCTGACAACACCAAGTCAAGGGTTAAGATCCCCTTACCGGTCATCTTTGTAAAAAAAAAAAAAAGAAGAAGAAAGAACTGGGTTCCCTGTCACTGTAAGTATTCCAGCACAAACTACTTGGTAGGGACACTGTAAGTCAAATTGAAATATTTGCATTTTATTCCAGCAAGTATTCATTAATTGCAAAGCACTTTGCCAGGCCAGGTGCTACGGATAGAAATAAAGGACCAGCCTCTGCTCTCAAGTCACTCACCATCTACTCCGGAGACGGGTGAACTAGGTAAACCATGATAAGTGCAGAGACAGCCTTGAGCTCTACCTGCTGCAGGAGCACAGGGGAGGAGCTCTCAACCCAGGTGCTAGGGAGGATCCTGAGAGGGCCCTTAGGCTGAGTGTTGATAGATGATTAAGAGACATTGCTGTTATTAATTATCTAGTGATAAGGGTATCCTAGCTATCTTTTTAAAAAGCTTCTGTCTTTTAGAGATAAGATACACTCTCAAATATGTATGCATGAAATGATACATTTCGAATTTGCTCAAAAATCATCTGAGGATGGGAGAAAAATGGGTGGGCATATAAATGAAATAAGATTGGCTATATGTCAAAAATTGTGGAGACCGGGCAGTGGGTACTTTGTGGTTCGTTATGCTGTTCTCTAGTTTTGGGAACAACTGGAATTGCCCATAATAAAAAGTTAGAAAGAAGAAGGAGGAGGAAAAGAAGAACGAGAAGCGCTAGCCAGGCAGAGAAGGGGAAAGGACACCTGGATGGCAGGAACAGCACACAAAGACAGCAAGGCTGAACAGAGTCCGGCACACTGGTTCTTCACTGTGACTGTGACTGTGACTGTGCAAGCGTGAGGGGAGAGGGGGTGCAGAGGCAGGTGCAGAACACGAAGGCCTTGTGTGCCAGGCTAAGAAGCCTGGACTTCATCCTGAAAGCATGGGAGCCACTGAGCAGATTTACATTGTAGAAAGAGCTCTCTGGCCACACTGTGCAGATGGCTCGAAGAGAAAGAAGACAGGAAGCGGGGCGACCAGCTCGGAGGCGAGAGATGATGGTGGCCCCAACCACAGCCGTGGCAGTGGGGATGGCGAGGGAGCTAATCTGAGTGATATTAAGAAGATAGAATGGAGAGGGAGCAGGAAGACTCAAGGCTGACATCCCAGGGCCTGGGGGCTGGGGGTGCCATTCCTGAAGATGGAGAAGGCAGGAAGGAGATATGCTCCACCGCTGACAATGTCTCCTCCTGTTTTTCCATTAGGCTGAAGACTGGCTACAGAATTTGCAGGACCTAGTACAAAGTAAAAATGTGAATTTTTCATGAATTATTAAGACTTTCAAGACAGTGACAGCAGAGCATTAAACCAAGCCTGGAGCCCTTCTGAGCATGGGGCCCCATGGGGCTGCAGAGGTCGAATACCCATGAAGCTGGTCCTGATTAGGCCATTTTAGACTTTTCTGTTTAGAACAGGCAAGAGGGTGGTTGCGTGAGAGCCAGGGCTCCTGCTCACAGCCCCAGGCAGCAAGAGGACAGCATGTTCCTCCTGCCACCCCCCTGGGACCTAAGTGGGACTCAGCACTCTGGAACAAATAGCTTACATTTAAGTAGATCTTTACAATGTTTTCCAAACTTGCTGGGGTTTTCATCTATGTTGGGATGAAATGAAGAAAGCACAAAGTACTTGCCAGGCATTTCAGAAAGCAGAGTGCTAAAGTGACTTTGTCTCTGCAAAGAGACTTCCTGGTTTCTCCAAAAATGGGGTTTGGTACAAGCTTCTCAGTATGAGTCACCAGACCAGTTGGCAAAATATTTAGGTCTGCAGATAGCACTGGATGTGACCCTCCAGTGATCAGCAGAGAAGATCTGCCACAAGAACCTTCAGCCCCTGGGAGATGGCTACTTCATAACCCCCAAACAGAAACCAGAATGGTGCAGCCTGTGAGGTCTTGTCAGTGCAGGCCGTAATGCAGTGCCCTCATCTCAAAACCCCTCAGTCTTTCTCTGATTGCAGTAAAATGCAGAAGCATTTGGTGGTAGGAGAAAGGGCATAGGCGAGAAGCAAACACTCCTCACCCTGCCTTCCTTTCTGGTGCCTTTTGGCTCTTCTTGGGCTTCTAGGAGGGAAGCAAGAACCACAGAACTGCTCCTGGAGATCAGGTCACCTTCCCCCATTTAACACCCCTTTCAATAGAAACCCTGGCCCTTAAACACTCAGGGCAGTCGAGAATCCCCATACCCTTTGGCACAGTTTGGTGACACACTCGGTGTGAGAGCCCAGCCATCAGAGTTTGCAGAGATGCCTTTGTCCCCGTTCACTTAACAAGGGCAGAGCAGGCACTGAGACGGGTGGAACCAGCTGCCTGTGTGAAGTCTGGGTTTCCGCTAGACTGTGTCAGAAAATGCCCTCTTTTCCCAGATTCATAAACCACTGTCCTTTTCTTGGCTACCACTGCTCCCCTCTCCCCCCACCCCGGGATCATCCTGGGAGGTAAAAACGAGCTGTGGAGTTTCTGTTTATACTGGAGTTGGAGGCAGTGCCTGGGACTCTCCTGGCCTTTCTGCTCAGCACTAACATTTATCAACAAGGTGACGTCGTAATTGCTGGTGGCTCAGGCGGCATGGTGGGGCCGGGCACAGCACAGCCAGGCTGGAGCTCCCCATCTCTGTCCCTGTCCATCCCTTCTACCCCTTCTCCCCCACCCCTCGCCTAAGGGATCTGGGGAGGTGTTTTGTTTTGTTTTCCTATGAAGCTGAATTATTTGAACATAATTTTCTATTTTTTAAAAATGAAATAACTTTTGTGGGTTTTTTTTTTCATTATAAATGTAATTCAGACATTAGATATCTGTTTGGAAAAAAAATTAAATTGTTACTGCACACCGTGCCCCAAAGTAAAATACATTTGAATTAAAATCTAAGCTAAAACTCTCTAGAAATAGGGTAAGAGTTTACCGGGAAAAGCAAGGAAGAAAGCGCTTTCCAAGTAGTGAGAATATCACAGCAGATGCTCAGAGACCTGGCTCTGCTGCAGAGAGTGGAGCAGGGATGATTGGAGACTGCCTGCAGTGAGGGGGCCGAGGGACAGCACTGACAGGGGGAAGTCAGCAGCCAGGTCAGGAAGGGGCCTGTGAGTCTAGACTCATCCTGAGGGTACTGGTCGGCCCCCAAAAGGTTGTAGGCAAAGAAGTGAATGGATGGATCTGCACTTGAGAAAGGTGGCTTGACAGTGTGAAGACTGTCCTGCAGGAGGTCATCAAAACCAGGGAGAAGGTGGTTGCATAACTCCACAAGAGGTGACAGTAGCCTGGAGCAAGTAACATCAGTGAGGAGGGAGAAAGGGACTGATTACAGAGGGGTTAAGCCTGTAGTATCATCTGCTATGGGAATAAAACTTTTACAGAATAGCTGGATTTCACAGCCTTCTTCCAAAATCCCTTGGGCTACTGATGGGGGAGAAGGGATGAGTGAGTGCAGAGGGGTCCACACGGCCCCCTCCTCCCCATATTCCTCTTGTCAGCAGGTTTCTGATTGGAGCCATTGGGTGTTTGGAGGAGCCATTCACAGCAACGAAATAGGCAGGAGTAGGCAAGGCAGTGGGAAGAGATGAGGAGTCCAGCTTTTGAGGTGCTTTAGAGCACACAAACCAAGATGGTTTTTAGACCGTTGCATACAAGGGTCCAAACCTCCGTATTGGTGTCCAGAGGTACAGCTTTGAATGACATCAGAACGTAGAATGCAACTGATGTCATCAGAGTGGACGAGGTCACCCAGGGAGAGGGTCTGTAAGTGAAAACAAAGGAGGTGTAAAATAAGACCTTGCAAACACCCAGAGCTGTCAGAGAGCTAGGCAGAAACCGTGAGGGGGTTTGATGGAAACCAGGGGAGGACGCACTTCAGAAGGGAGGGCCTGGTCAACAGTGTCAAATGTTTCCCATGGAATTAAGCAAGACAAAGAATAAAAGATGTAAATCCGATTTAACAACAAGAGGTTCAGAAGTGATCTGATGGAACTTATTTCTGTGGAATGATGGGGGTGAGGCAAGATTGTTTTGGAATGAATAGGGATAAGAAAGTGGAACTCTTCAGGAAGTTTGGATGTGAATGAAGGCTAGAGCTGGAGCGCAGCCCCTGGAAGGGACTGTGGGGTGGAGGCAGGAATCTGGTTAAAGTGGGAGAGATGGGAGCAGGTTGAAAGGGTGGTCCGAAGGAGCCCAGAAGAGGTAGAGGTGAAGGCTGCAGAGAGAGTGTGGGAGCTCCAT
Organism: Cynocephalus volans; assembly: GCF_027409185.1. Lineage (NCBI taxonomy): Eukaryota > Metazoa > Chordata > Mammalia > Dermoptera > Cynocephalidae > Cynocephalus > Cynocephalus volans. The sequence continues at coordinate 123,181,996 of NC_084470.1, forward strand.
GGAGAGAGGAGGGATGGGTGGCAGGGCCATGGGCAAGGGTTAGCCTGCGGTAGGAGGAGAGGGAAGGAGCCCCAGAGATGAGCGTGGAGGTGAGCTCCTAGGACTGATGACAGGAAGTGGGAGAATTCCCACGGGTGGGTTCCTGTTTCTTCCTAGGAAGAAGAAAGAGATTGCTGAGAATGGGGGTGGGGTGGGAGGAGAGACACTAGGAGGAGGGCGAAAACTTGAGTAGATGCCATAGAGAACCTGGAGAGAGCTGATTAAGGAAACTAGACCAATCACCACAGTGTACTTTTATTGTAAGTGAAGCTTCGTGTGCATTGGGCACTGTTGTAAATGCTTTACCTGGAGCACCTCACTGAAGCCTCCAACAGCCCTGTAAAGGATTACAATCCCCACTTTACAGACAAGAGAGATTAATTAACCTGGCATATGAGCAAAGACTGGAGCCTGGCATTCCAACTCCAGAGCTGATGTTCGGCATTGATGCCACTCGGGAGGGGGAGGGTCAGCAGGGGCTACAGGGAGTGGATGTCAGGGGTGCCACATGGGGGTTGGCCACTTTCTCTGGATGGCCCTGCAGCCTGGGATGTGGAGCGGCACAGGCAAGGAGTTGATGAGATACAGGTTGGGTCTTTGGTCAGTGCGTGTGGCCAGGGTTGAGGATATTGTCAAGATGGTGATGACATGCTGGACAGGACAGGAGGGGGACTAGTCACAGCGGGGGATGTAGAGAAGCCAGAATCTAGGTCTCATTGCAGCAATTTCACTTCTGGATGTATGTACACCCAAAACACTTGAACGCAGGGACTTGGACACATTTGTATACCCGTGTTCATAGCAGCATTATTCACAATAGGCAAAACTAACCCAAGTTAGTTCATCAATGGATGGATGGATAAACAAAATATGGTACATACATATCGTGGAATACTATTCAGCCTTAAAGAGGAAGAAAATTCTGAATTTAAATGTCTGAGGTGTCCCCACATTGCAGATGGCATCCTCCACTTAGCAGGACTTGAGTCTCACTCTTGCTCGCAGACCTTCCTCAGCAACAAGAGGGTCAGCAGTGATCTGGATGACAACTGAGGATTAAGGAGACTCTGTCCTTGCCCTGAAAGATCACTTTATAGGTGGTAGTCCAGAGAAAAGCTGCTAAAGAAAGAAGGTAACAGAGGACAGTTCTGGGGGTTAGCTTCTTAGCCTAGAGTGAACAAGTCTCTGGTTTGGTAAAACAAACTTGACCTCTTCCCGGCTTCCCAGCTGCTCAGTCCTTTGGGATAAAGTGATGAAGATGGAGAATAAAATGGCTGTCAGTCCCCACCCCACCCCCCAGCCTGCTGCCTCTGGCCTGAGGGGGTCGGGCTTCTCCTTGTTTACTGCATTCCTTTAAGGAACGTCAGTGGTGGCAGGCTCTGGGGAGCTGGCCTGGCTGTGGTAGCTGCCTCTCAGCTCCCACCTCCCTCTCCCCAGCTCTGGACATCCTCAGGGTTGGAGGCCTCAGCAGGCAGCTGCAGTCCCAAGAGACCTTCTCGGTGTGGACTCCAGGAAGTTTAACGTAGACATGTGTGTGCCCTGCAGTCAAACCTGGTATCGGGCCAGCCTGGTATGGACCCAGCTCCAGGAGGGAAGGGGACAGGGCATCTGAAGAGCCACCAGTAGAAGGCACAAATTGGACAAGGGCATATATGACCCTGGGACCTGAATGAGAACCTGTCTCAGGCTTGGCCTCCTTGGGAGACGTGGTGAGTAGCTTAGTGATGCTTGGCGGCTAGTCCTGCTGAATGGCAGAGCCCTGGTGGTCTTTCCAGAGGTGGGATGGAGTCACATGCATCCATTCTCCCAGTGGCCCTGGCCCCTTACCAAATGCCCATTTGTCTTACCAGTAGCTTGGCCTGCCCTGGGCCTTGACACTTGTGCCCTTTCAAGCAGGTTCTGCCCACCAGCCCTGCTCACCAAGGCCCGCTGGCCTGAGTGCTACTTGGGTGAGGGGTCAGAGATGTGGCTCTGGGGTCAGGTTTAGAAATCTGAACCAGACTGAGAAAGCTGAGGTCCAGAATTTTCAAATCTATGGCCACCCTGGAAACAGAGCCCATTGGCATTTCAGCCTGGGGATCTATCTGTGACAGTGGTGAATTATGGAATTATGGTGAATTATGTGGGAGAGTACCCCTTTCCCCTCTAACAGCAACCTCAAATGATGTAGTTTTAATTTGCCGTTCATTTACTTGTGCTTAGTTCCTTATTCTCCCGACTTTCTTGGCCTTCATCATTCCAGACTACTATTTGGATTTATGTGGTGGACATCATCCACTCGCTCATTCATTCGCTCAACAGCTATGAAGCCTGGACTATATACCAGGCATTATGCTCTGTGCTGGGGACCCAGCGAATAATAAAACAGACTTGGCACCCCTGATTCTATGGAGAAGTTGGACAAAGAGGCAGAGAGACAGGAGACAAGACCGAGGAGGGAGAGAAGGGAGCCGTGAGGGAGGGGCACGGGGAAAACCATGCCAGTGCCTGCGTTGATGCTGGCTAATGGGTAGAGTGAAGCCAGGTGAGAATGGGGTGGAGAAATGCCTGTGCTGCTCTTTATCCATTTACCCAACTCCTACTCCTTCTGGAGTCAACTCAAATGTCCCTGCCCATATGGAACCTTCCCCCATCCCTTCCAGGTGGGGCTTCCCAGCTCGGCTCTGTGCTCCATGTACGAGGAATTAAAAGATAATACGAGTCTTTCCATGAACTTTTTGAAGTATCCTCGTGTATTACCACCCAGAAGGTCTTTGTCATGCTTAGTGTTTACCTCTGTCAGAAAACCCAGGTGGAACTCTCTACTGTCCTACCTCCTCCTCAGGCCCAGCTCTGTGCCCCAAGCTCCCTGTAGTTGGCACCATCCACATGCCCTTTGGGTTTCCTCTTCCAAGCCTGACCAGAGTGGGTGGTGTAGTTTCCCCATCTTCACTTATTTCATTTTGGCCTCAAAGTTAAGCACACAGACTCTTATAATTTAAGAGTCTCATTGCCAAGCCCTGGGAAAACTAACACAAGGAAGTGACAAACTGAGGTGTCATACAATGGAGGTCCCTGGACTTAGACCCTGATTCCCGATAGGGTGAAGTCTAGAAGCACACTGGGCTTCTGACCTTGGTTTTTATTCTCTTGAGGCTGCCTTCATCCTAACCCTGCCTTAGCAAAAGTCATGGGGGCCTTTCCTCCCAGACGGCCCCTCCTCCCATCCTAAACATGAAATCCAAGGGAATGCTGGGTGCCCCTCCCAGAGCCCTTGGGGGTGACATTCAGTTCACCAGCTCTCTGCAAAGATTCTTGCCCCATCCATCTCAGCATCCCTGGAGCTGAGCCCAGTGCCCGGCACAGATTTGTCACTCAGTAAGCACGTGTGTATGACAGAATGATCGGGTGCCTAAATGGTACTGTTGGGGTTTGTGTGTGTGCTTTGCAGGGAGCACCTGGCAGGAGTGTGGCATTTATTCCTTAGTGTATCATTGTGACAGTGGGGAGCATAACATAGTAGTTAAAATCGTCTGTGTTAGAACCCAGGAGATCTGAGCTTGAACTCCAGTCCTCCCACTTACTACTGATGTAATTTGTTTAATAATGACACCATCTGCAAAATAGGGAAAATGTTAACACTGACTCCCAGAAGCCGTAACTTCCCCTGAGCACACTGTCCAAAAGTGGTGACTTTTCAGCAGTTTATTTCTTAGGTACTGTGGTAATGTGATGGTTGTTAAGACCATGATGAAAAAAGCTTACAGGAAACAGTGGGAATGGATGACCTCAGGACACAAGTGAAGGTCACCGACTGTGAAGGGCCTTGGCTCCCACCAGCCACCCCTTCAAGGGCTCCTCCCTCGGGCTTCCTGCTGCTGAGATTGGAGCTCCACCAAGCTCTGCCTGCTTCAGATGGCAGTTGCGACGAGTCAAAGCACTTAGCAATGTCTTGCACCTTGTAAACACTAAATGGTGGCTGTGGATGTTGTTGTTAACATTCTTCTCTCAGTGTTGGGTGGATGGGGGTGAAGGACTATCTCTGGACTAGGCATTCAGGTGAGACTGGCTTAGCATACTCACCACTCACCGAGACAGTATGATATAGAAGTTGAAAGTTCAGACTCTAGAGCCTGAGAAACTGAACTCGAATCCTTGCTTCATCCCGTCATAGCCGTGTGATCTTGGGCTTCAGTTTCTTCTTCTGTAACATGGGGATAATGATATTCACTATCTGGCTGAGTCACCGTGAGGACTACATGTGTCAGAAAGCATATGGTGCACCACGTCGGTAGCACTCATTGTGTTAGCAATCGCTATGCTGGAGAGGTGAGGTATTAGGAAGCTGTTGGGAGGCTCTCTGGACTGAAGATTTGGAAAAGGAATTGAACACAGGTCATAGAACTTGACTTCTCAGGGGAAGTGGCAGCCAGGGGTGGAGACTCTTTAGAAAGATGGGCTCAAAGCTGTGAAATGAGCTCCTCCAATTATAGAGTATTTCTAGTTTCTTCACTAGGTGGAAGAGATGTCCTGAGTCTGCCACTCCCAGACCTGAGGCCTGACCTGTGGACATTCTGCCAGGGGCTGGAGCCCGTGGGATTTGGCTCATAGACTCACAAGCGGGCCAGCTGCTGCAGGGCTCTGAGAAGTGAGAGAGAGGTCAAGCAGGGTGGGGATGGCGCAGGAGGGGGCATCTGGATGCCTGGGTGCAGCTTTTCTTAGCTCTGTGACTACATGGGCCTTGGCTTCTTAGCTCAGAGCTTACCAGGTACACACATTTCCCTGGGGGGTGCCCTAGATGACCTTTTGAAGCCCTGAGCATGTGGCAGTCTGTGCCCAAATGGCCTGCATTCTTTTGGGGAGTGAGGGGCACAAGCCTCCAACATTGCTTGTCATGTTTATTGGGTGTGGATTAGCTCTTATACTGTTTACCAGCAGGGTTTCAGGTTGAGAGCAGGGGATAGCTGAGACCTTGGCTGAGACTTTGGGTGTTGAGGGGCCGTGCTGGGGCCACATGTGGGTCTCTATGAGCCTGACACCTCTCTATTTCTGACAGGGTCCATGTGGATTAATTGGGGAATGGTACAGTTTGCTGTCATTACCAACAAGTGTGCAAATACCCTTGCTGGTCTTGGTCAGGGGCTGGGAGCTGCAGGTATGCAGTCATCAGTAGTCTCAGAAAGCATAGTGAGAAGGCAGTTCTGCAGCCCTCACATCATATGATGAAGCCCCCAATCCCAAATTATGAATTCTATTTTGAGCCCCTGTGTCTTAGGGATTAACTGTATTCCTGTTATGGGCAGGAGCTGAGTGTATGTGTGTCTTTGTGTACAAGTCTTTGAACATCCCAAAAAGTATGTTTCAAGAATGTTGACCCAAGGGGGTGAGGTTATAATCTCACTCCATCTTCATTTCCCATTTACTTCTCCCTTCTCCAGCCCTTTCTCTGGGGTCTCAGTTTCCCCATAGGCTCCTTACAGCTAGGAGGGGTGAGTGGAAGGATTCCCCCAGAACTCGCCCTGTGAGGGCCAGTGGGGACAGCCTGTATTTCCCCAGAGTGGGGGGTTTAAAAATAGGGGAAGTAGGAGTGGGGTGATCTGTGAAAGGTCGGGGCTGGGATAACCAGAAAAGAAGGTCGCTGGGAGATGCTGAGACCTTGTCCCTGAGCCACTGCCAGAACAGGAGTTGAGGAACTCCGGTCTGGGAATGGCTGAGAAAGGAGCTGGCTGGCCTTTCTAGGGAGGCTGCAGTGATTCTGTGGTCAGCTTGAAGGGTGTTGTTGGCTGAAGCGGTACCTTCAGCATGAGAATGTCTGCTCCATGGGGGTCCCCTCCCTCAGCACCCTCTACACATATGCTTTGATGTCAACTTGTCCCCTTGTCTGCCATGCCCCTAAACTGTGAGGGCAAGACTCTGTCTCATGTAGTGCTGTGTCCATAATACAAGGTTGATGGAAACCTCCTGATGAATGGAGCCATGAATGGGTATATAAGCAAGGCCCACAGAAGGATTCTTGGTGAACTGGCTCTAGAGGGCCCAGCACTCCTGGGTCCCTACAAGTGCTAGTTGCCATTGTTGGTGGGGATGACACCTGTCCCTATCCCACTCCACCCCTGACTCTGTCACTGTAGGATTGAGGTGGCATCAGGGGAGATTCCCCAAAATAGCCTAGTTCCTTCCCAGCTTCTAACCTTCCAGGTAGGTTTCCAGGGTTTGGGATGTGGTCATTTCATTTTCAATGGAAAAATATAAAATGCAGTTCCATTGATCACCAGGCAGGTGCTTAATTTCACCCTGCTAAACAATGCTAAGATGCTAAGAAAAGGGGCAAGAGGCCTCAAATAGAAGGAGGGATGGGGTCTTACTGCCTGCCATTGTGGCTTTATCACTTTTCATAAATGACCCAGAATTGTCATAGCTTATCTCCTATTCAAGCCCTTCTTGGCATCGGGACCTGGGTTTGAGTCCTGGCTGTACAACTTACAACTCAGTGAGGAGCCTCAGGGTGGTCAGTCCCATTGTGCATGGGAGACAAGTTCAAAAGGGCTGAGTAACTCACCCAAGGTCACACAGCTCGTTGGGGGCAGAGCTGGGATTTGCATACAGGCCAACTGCCTACAGAGCCACTGGGCTCTTGTGCTATTGTGGGCAGAACTTTTCCAGAACAATCCCCAGTTTTCCTGACAGCACTGAAGGGAAACTGTAGCTTTCTAGGGGCAGTATCAATTGTTCAAAGAAGCTCAGTCTGATGAGCTGGCCCAAGCCTCGGTAGAGGACTCCTGCCCCACAGACCGCCAAGGGAAGCAGGCATTGTGGTCCCTCCCCAGGACGGCTGACCCCAGGTATGCTACTTTCCCCAAAGGGTAATGGACTCTCCTGAAACTTCTTGCCATCAGAATCTAGAATCTTTCTTCTTGTGGAAAACAGTAAAAGAGTTGGCACTTCATGTGGAATGAGGCAGGAGACAGGAGGGGTAAACTCCCTTAGTCTCCATTAGCCTGGGCCCTGCGCCTGCCTTGCCCTTCGCACCAGCCTGTAAGGGAGCTGCTCTCCCAGGAGGCCTTTGGCAAGCCCTCCAGCCCATGGCCAGCTTCTCCCTGCCCTCCCTTGGATAGACAGATGACACTGGCAGCTGTGGTGCCTAATATCAGGAGGTCACCAGGTGGCTAGAAGAAATGGGGCCAGGGCCCCAGCCATCTGCCAGGTGGTAAGGGCTCGTGCACTGGGAGCGGGACTGGGAGATGTCACATATTTCCCTGGTGGTTTCCTGGTAAATAGAACCTTGATCCAGGAAAAACAAGCAGCAGGCCACAGCCCAGGGCCAAGGTAAAAATGATATCTTCTAATGAACTCAGATCCACACACACGGAGGCTGTCAGTGCTCTTGGGGACTTCAGCTAAAGTCTGGGAAGAGTCTTCCAAAGGCAGAGGTGGGGACCCAAGAGTCCCTGCCCCCAGCCTGGAGCTCAAGCTTGGGGCATTGTGAATGCCTCCAGAAAGAAAGTCTTCAGGGGCCTCGCCGGCCAGCCCTGGGGGAACACAGCAAGAGTGGCATTGAACCATCGAATCGGCGTCACCTCAGTCTTGCCTTGGGGAAGGAATGAATGCTCCTGAGTTCCTGGCAGTAGTAACACATTTGAGGAGTGTAGTCACTGCCAGTCACTCCTGCCCTCCTCAGCTCTGCCCTCCTGGACAAGTGGCTGGAAAGTGAACTCTGCAAGCAAAGGCAGTCCTGCACCTTCCAGCCTCCTGTTTGAGCAGTTGTCCCAGGATCCATCTTCAGACTCCCTCCCTTCCAGCCACCTGGGGCCAGGATGACTCTGCAGAGAGGGAGTTGCCTCTTCCTCAGGTGGTGGGTCACAGGAAGGAAAGAGATGACCTCAGCAGGGTCAGTATCCAGTGCATTGGGTGCTAAGAGCAGAACACAGAGCTTTGGTCTTTGCCATCAACAAGTTCTCGTTTTTAGAGGACTTCTGGATAGACAATTCCTTTCTTTTCCTCTTTTGGCAGTGGGGTGAAGTGGTCTCTTCTCTGTTTAATCAGATAAGACTTCTAGAGGAAGTAGTATCAGAAGGCCCAAGGCAAGGGAGGACATGCTGTGTTCTGCACATCTGAATCCCTCATGGGCATTGGATCCTAATTCATGTCTCAGACACAGAGCAACATCATGTGGCCATGAGGCCTGGAGAAGATGGGGGCAAGGAGGTTCTTCTTACCCCTGAGCCTGATCACTAGGTCCCCCAGAGTGTCGCAGGTCACTAGAGGCTTTCAGAGGTCATCCTTTCCATTCCCCGGCCTCCATGTAGGACTCCCAAGCCATCCCTGTGGGATTTCTCTAACCCTAAAGCTTTTCCCAAGGAAAAAAAGATTATTGCTACTTAGATCTCTCATCCAGAGGCCTGTGGACATTTACTCTATGGAAGTTCTTTGTTGTATTCTAACCTCCTCTGGGCTGGTCGGCTAGCTCTGTTGGTTAGAGTGCAGCCTTATAACACCAAGGTCAGGGGTTCAGATCCCCATATCGGCCAGCCACCCAAAAAAGAAAATACATCTAACCTCCTCTTGCTGTAAGGGATGAATGGCCACATAAGGCCTAGAGACAGGAACACAGACAAAAATAACCTCTGGAGGTCACCAGGATGCACTGAACAGTTCTAGAAGCAAAAAAGTTGTCCTGGACTCCCTTTCAGATAAGCACAAAGGCAGCAGCTCTGCTGTATGCCGAGGAGCTCGGCTCAACAGAAATCCCAGCCCTGGGAGGACTCTGGGCTCCTTCTCCTTTTAAGGCAATGTCTGAGCTCGCAGGGCTGCATGAGCTGCAACAAGCCCCAGCCCCACTCATTCCTGGCTATTTGGAGGAAACCGATGATTAATCAGCCCTTTTCCCCCACCCCCAGCCTGTTTTTCATTAGGTTCTTTTTAAAGGGTTGGCACACCTTCTCAAGAACAGACACTTGGCAGGTCCTAGCCAACTAGGACCCTGGTGTGCAGGGAGTACCCAAAGGGAGTGGAGAGTAGCCCTGGATGAGGACAAAGGGGACAGGTCAACATGTGGGGTGTCAGGGCAGAGAGAGGGTTAAAATGTTGGAAAATGAGTTCTGGGTGGGGGAGGGGGAGAAGGTTCTGAATGGCAGAGCCACGTCTGAAGGGGGCTGGGCAAGGGGAGGACACTGGTGTGCGCAGCGGGAGCACTCAGGCACCAGAGGGATGCTGGGCACCTTGGCCCCTGATGGGGAAGGTCAGATATGGTTACATTGACTTGGTGGCTGCTGAGACCGGAGACAGTCAGGTCTGAAATCTGGTTTTTCCTGAACTTGCTGGGTGAAGTTGGCTAGGTTCTCATCTCTCTGGATCCCCAATTTCCCTCTAAGTGGAGCCTGTGAGTGGCGTGGGAACTCTGCAAGGGGGAGCTGGGCAGTGCACAGTGGGCTCTGAGAAATCCTGAAGTGTGCACATTTTGGGAAGGGAAAGAGAGGGGAGGGCAGGAGTCTTTGCTCTGGGGGCTGTTCCACCCAGCTCTCACCTCCAAGCTCCCAAAGTGGACAGAATCTGTGATGAAACCACTCTGAACTTGGTGGAATTGGGGATGGGGAGAGGGGATTCCCTGGCCAAACTGTGCAGACCTTATAAGAGTGTCCTAAAAGGGTTGACCCCTGTGTCCTTATTTATATTCTATTTGCATGCCCCTCTCATCCTCTCCCTTTCAAATCAAGGTACGCTAAATCACCACTTCTGCTCCCAGTGTGATCTGAAGGGTCAAACCCAGTTCCCTGGGAGCCAGAGTGAGTGTGAGGGGGGCCCTCTTCTCCCTGCTCCATCATCACAGTCCCAGTGAGGCCCCCAGTGCAGCAGGACCCCAGGGTCTATGGGGCAGGAGGCAGGAAGGGGCACATTCCAAGGCCCTGGCTCACCAGGTCCTGTGCCCCTTGGCTGCCTATTGTGATTCTAGCCTAGGAGCCAAGGACTTTTGCTGCTAAATAAACCCAGAGGCTGATCCCCAATGGCATGTGTTTGTGGTGCAGGTACAAACTGTTTCCATAGGACCAGCCTTGCTCTCCATTCCCTCTGGGAAGGGTGGGGCTGAGGCAGGACTACATAGCCAAAGAGGAGTGCGGCTTTCCCTTTCTTCCCTCCCATCTTCCCACACCCCACTGGGCTGTCTTGAAAGAGAAAACCCTTCCAAGTATTCAGGCCGTAGTCTTCCTCGTGAAAAGCCTTTAGGGAAGGACATCACAGCATCCCTTGAGGCCCAGGTTGCTCTGGGGTCTCCATCACAGTTGGACAGTTAAATTAGGCAATCCTGCTGCTTCCTATGCTCCTGTGATGAGGATGGGAAGCAAGTACTCTCAAAATAGAACTCAGACTTGATGTAACTTCGTGGAGGGAGAAATAGGGTCCCATGGAGGCACAGGCCTGTGCTGCGTGTAAAACACAAGCCTCTGTTGCAGCCCAGCTGGCTTGGTCGCACAGCCTCCCTGAACAACGTCACAGTGTCTGTGTGGTCAGAATGCAGCCACAGAGTCCTAGATCCCAAATCTGGCAGAGTCCCTTCCGAGGTCACTGACCCAGTGGATTCCAGAGCTCCTCACAGAGAGAGAGGTGCTTGTCGTTAGCAAAGTTTTTACTAAAAAGTAACAATACCGTGATTTTTAAAAAAGACACACACATTTGATGTAAAGTTATATCTTTCATTCTATTACATTTGCATTACTTCTTTATAATCAGCTCCTTATTTCAATGAGATGATGATGGTAGGTACAATTTATTTGTTTATTTATTTTTATTAGCATATTCATTATTACAAATCATACGTATTCTTTATGCCCCTTATCCAATCTCTCCCCTTCCCTCTCCCCCTCCCCTTTCTTCCTCCCCTCCCCCTTTCCTTTCCCCCTCCTCCTTCCTCTTCCCTTCCCCCTCCCCTCCCCCTGCCCCACTCTAATAACCATAGACTTGTTCTCTCCATCTGATAGATTAACTGTTCCTCTGCTGGTTTGTTGCCTAGATGATCTGTCCAGTACTGAGACAGGTGTGATCAAGTCCTTCCCTATTGTCGTAAACCAGATGCTTCTTCTATTACTTTGGAGTGTGCTTTGTGGAGAGAGAGGACCTCTTCTTTTTTTTGGTCTCTGCTGGTACCTCTCCTTGTGTCAATGCAGTTGAGAGTCTGGTGTGCCATCTGCTATAGAAATTAGCTGCTTTTGTGGCAGCCATGGCAATTGAGGTGGCTATGGAGGGATACCCATGTGAAAATGGTGTTTTTGGCGTGCTCTTTACCTGGTTGAGGGTGGGTTCGGCCTCCCCTAGCTCCACACCTCAGGACTCTGATGGGGCCCTGGGGCAGTGGCTCAATTTATAAATATCCTTAATTGGTAAAATAAAATGTTAGCAACCCTATGTTGATCCCTCCAGCTTTTGCTTTTCTTTGAAAATGTATTGGCTTGTAAAATTCCAGTATCTGAGAACCACTGACCTACCCCTTGGAAGCAGGGTGAGGACCAGGGTGAGGGGTGTGAGGAACCCATCTTGAGCACAGAATGCAAGCAGGTGCTAAAATACTCAGTGAGCAAGACAACTCATATTTTAATGTATATATTTGAAAAATCAAATTAATGCAAAAAATTCATGATGAACAAAAATTCAAATTTTTAAATAAAGACAGGATAAGTGTTTGTGATTTTTCCTTTCACCTCAGGTTCCAATATTACTTGGCAGACTTTGCTTAGAAGTGGTCCTTCTAAATCACCCATGGCAGGAAAAGGCAGTTCTAAGTTTGAGAATGCTGCCGTAGGAACTGCCGCAATCTCTGCAGGTGCTTATTTTGTGTCTCACCGCCCTGGGGTCTGGAGCCTGATGTCAGCCAATTTCTGCAACTTGAACCCAAGTCCCTCTTCTGCTGTCCTCAGCAGAGACATTCACCTGACTCTCTCAAACACCAACTGTCCTTCAGAGGCCCGAGGGCAGTTACATAAGCACTCCCCCATTTGTCCCCACTCTCATTCCTCTGCTCTGTAGCCAGCTCTTCATGTTTATTTTTCTTTTCTGAATTCTTAGGAGAGCAAGCAAGCGGAGACCAAGACAGATGCCAAGAATGGAGAGGAAAAGGGCAGAGATGCCAGCAAAAAAGCCCTGGGCCCCAGGCGGGACTCAGACCTGGGGAAGGAGCCAAAGAGAGGTGCTTTAAAGAAAAGCTTCTCCAGAGACAGAGATGATGCTGATGGCAAAAGCGGTGAGAAGCCCAAGGAGGAGAAGGTCATCAGAGGCATTGACAAGGGCCGGGTCCGGGCTGCAGTGGATAAGAAGGAGGCAGGGAAGGAAGGGAGAGGAGAGGAGAGGGGAGTGGCCGCTAGGAAGGAAGAGGAGAAGAAAGGGAGCGACAGGAGCACAGGCTTGAGCAGGGACAAGGACAAGAAGAGAGAGGAGGTGAAGGAGGTATCCAAGGAGGACGCTGAGAAGGTCAAAGGGGAGAGCAGGCACGCGGACAGCAGAAAAGAGGATGAGAAGACAAAGAGAGCAGGTGGGAACACAGATGTGAAAAGGGAGGAGGAGAAGCTCAAACGAGGAACTGGGAAAACAGACACAAAAAAGGAGGATGAAAAACCCAAGAAGGAAGAGGCTCTGAATGAAAAGGAAGCCAAGGAAGAGAGCAAGACCAAAACCCCAGAGAAACAGGCCGCAGGTGGCCCGAGCAAGCCCTGTGAGGGGCCTGCCCAGGCGGAGGAGGAGGCAGCTCCCAGCATATTTGATGAGCCTCTGGAGAGAGTGAAGAACAACGACCCCGAGATGACCGAGGTCAATGTCAACAACTCAGACTGCATCACAAACGAGATCTTGGTGCGGTTCACGGAGGCTCTGGAGTTCAACACTGTGGTCAAGGTGTTTGCCTTGGCCAACACGCGAGCTGATGACCACGTGGCCTTTGCCATCGCCATCATGCTCAAGGCCAACAAGACCATCACCAGCCTCAACCTGGACTCCAACCACATCACAGGCAAAGGCATCCTGGCCATCTTCCGCGCCCTCCTCCAGAACAACACGCTGACCGAGCTCCGCTTCCACAACCAGCGACACATCTGCGGCGGGAAGACGGAAATGGAGATCGCCAAGCTGCTCAAGGAGAACACTACCCTGCTCAAGTTGGGCTACCATTTTGAGCTGGCCGGGCCCCGAATGACCGTCACCAACCTGCTCAGCCGCAACATGGACAAGCAACGACAAAAGCGGCTGCAGGAGCAAAGACAGGCACAGGAAGCCAGCGGACAGAAGAAGGATCTGCTGGAGGTACCCAAGGTCGGGACCCTAGCCAAGGGGTCCCCCAAGCCTTCACCCCAACCATCTCCAAAGTCCTCTCCAAAGAACTCACCCAAGAAAGGGGGTGCTCCAGCGGCCCCACCCCCACCTCCCCCTCCCTTGGCTCCACCCCTTATCATGGAGAACCTGAAGAACTCACTCTCGCCAGCTACCCAGAGGAAGATGGGAGACAAAGTCCTCCCTGCCCAGGAGAAGAACTCCCGTGACCAGCTACTGGCTGCCATCCGCTCCAGCAACCTCAAGCAGCTCAAGAAGTTAAGTAGTTGTGAGCCTGGGTCAGCGAGGCTGGGGCTGGGCAGGGGCTTGGAGGAGAGGCACGACTGTAAAGGCAATGTGTGCGGAGAGGCCCACGCCAGGCTGCAGGCAGCAGACAGACTCCCAGGGGCCAGAGGGGCCTTCAGGTCATCTCATTCATCTTCCTGCCTCTCCCTTAGAGGTGACACTCTGTCCTTCGTTTAAGGAGGACACTTCTAACTCCTCCATCCTACAGTTAAACCCATTTCTCCTTGAATTGGAGGAACAGCCTCTACATAGTAGTTCTGCCTCAGGCCTTTGATTTAAGTCCTCTCCATTTTCCCAAACAAAAATGGTCTTTGTTTTACTTAATTACCACTCAGGACCAGCCAAGTCTTACAGGTTAGTCTAACCTAAAGGTCTTTGGTAGATTCACCCCTCAGGAGAGTCTACCTTTGACTAACCAGTGCCATGGACGCATGAGCCATTCCTGGAGACCCGACTTCTCAAAGGCCTGCCTCCTAGAAGTCCTGCCTGGGGACAGAGTCCATGGTCATTTGCCTGTCTGACTGGATACCCCATCCCCACAACATCATTTGGAACTAGACACCATGAGATAAAGGACAACCTCAATTGTAGCTCCAGTGGTCATCTGATGACATCCAGTTTTTACAGAAAAGGGAAAATACTCTCTCTGTGTCAACATCTCATTTATTTAATTAATTCATTTATTTGGCAGCTGGCCAGTACAGGGACCAAACCCTGGGCCTTTCTGTTCTCAGCACCGTGCTGTAACCAGCTGAGCTAACTGGCCAGCCCAATACCTCATTTATTCATTCCACAGACATATATTGAGGTGTCCAATGTACAGTCCTTCCAGAAAGGAGGTAGGTGAGGTGAATTCCAGAAGCCCCCATGCCGAGCTCCCATCTGTAAACTTTCTCTGCTTTGCCCCTACAGGTGGAAGTTCCCAAACTGCTTCAGTAGGACCAGGCTGCCAGGCACGGTCTGCCAATGCCATGACTGCCCAGGCCTCACCTCCCAGGGCTGCACAGACCCCACCCCCCAACCTGGCTGACCTGCTGTGGATGTCTCTATGCTGCCAATGGAGAGCTTGAGGCCTGAGCCACACTCAAGGAAGGATGTCTTATCTCTTCTCACTTTTCTTTTCTTGTCTCTGAGGCTCTCCAAAATTTTTTTTTAAATCTGGAGCAGAGGTTTCAGGACAAGAAGAGTCTTTTTAGCACATCACCGAGAAGATGGCACTGCCTAAAGCCCACGTAGCTGGCAAGCTGCAAAAGGCCTAGGGTCCAGGAAGATGTCCCACAGGGACTGCATATTCACCCCAGCCCCACTGCCATGCAGGGCCAGGATTCAGGCCTCTGAGGAGCCCTTGGGGCAAGGCCGCCGGGCCGGTGGCACTCTGTGTGGGGCAGTGGCAGAGAGATTGAGAGGGCATGGAGCCCAAGGGGACAGCGGGAAGGGCTGGGGATACTCCTCCTGGGGCAGCAGGCCTGGATGGACAGTGCCTGGTGGGGAGTAAGCTCCAGATGGAAGAAGAGAGATAGACAGCAGCTGGACCTAAAGGTTTGATGCCAAAGCAGACATTTTCCTCACACCCACCTGCTGTTGTATAAATAGCTGTGTATCTGTTTTTTCCATAAGATTTTGATAATATATACAAACCTTTAGCTGTGGATGGCTTTGCCCCACCTCTGTACTATACTGAGGGTCTGATGCTCACCCTGGGCTCCCTGGAGGACTTTAGAAGCTCAGGTTCCCTGCCACCGCATTGGAGTTGATAATGAAGTAAGTTCATATTCGCAGAAAGTAAAGCATGGGAGAAAACCTGAACTCTGAACAGAGGACTCCCACTTCCAGGGTTGTCCGGGCCGAGGAGGCCAGGCCTCTGCCGGGTCTGTTCCTAAGCCAAGCTTGCTGCCTGGACTCAGTAGTCAGAGCTGATTCTCAGGGGTGCTGGGCAGAGGAGCATAGGGCCCTGGATGGCTATATTAGGCATGGTCAGGGGATGTTCATTCCATGACTCGTCCTAACTATGGGCTTGGGGCCAGCACCTTGCAGCAGTCACAGGCCCAGGATGGCAGCAGGCAGAGAAGTGGAGGGACTGTTCGGGGAGCAGTACCCACATCGGGGGGCCCAGAGGTGCCTTATCATCGCCAGCCCTCCCCCTCCTACCCCAGCTGCAGGCTGCCCTCCCGACCTGACACTGCTGCCATACCCACTGTGAGACGTATACATCACAGGCATCTTTCTGACTTATTTGCTTGAAGGTGCAGGCACCCTTTCGCACTGTGGGACTGCCACCTTGGGTCTGAATCACGTGTTGGTCTTTTGGTCTCCAAGTTTTGCCTCAACAGCAGGGGCACAGCAGTTTCACCATCTTTTGGGTGGGGGTGGGGTGCCCCGCTAGGAAGCAGGATTGCTGTGCTAGGTCTGGCCAAAACCAGAGGGCCGGCTACTCCTGGGGACAAAACTTGGATCCCAGGGTACACTCCACTCCCGTGCCCTTCCACCTCTTGCCTGTCACCCCAGTAACCTAAGCGATGGCTGGTCCCAGGAGAGGGTAGACAGACACTTGGTGGCTCCTGGGCCTCAAAGTGTGTTAGCTGGAGCTGTGCCTCCTGGGTGCTGGGCACTAGGTTGCTTCAGCTGATCCTTCAACTCTGTGGGTTATCAGATACCCACATTCTCTCCATTGTGCAGATAAAGTTTGGCCCAGAGAGGTAAACTAACACATCCGTGATCACACAGCTAATAAACAGGTTTTTAGCCCCTAGAGCTGCTCCTGGTAACAGTCCTCCCTCCTCCCCTTACTGAAATGAGACTGGTGATGGTGCCTGAAGAAGGCACTAGAAGCCTAGAAGAACCAAAACAACCTACCTCTAAATCTTTTCTTTTTTTCCTTTTTTTTTAAAGATGACCGGTAAGGGGATCTTAACCCTTGACTTGGTGTTGTCAGCACCATGCTCACCCAGTGAGCAACCGGCCATCCCTATATGGGATCCGAACCCGTGGCCTTGGTGTTATCAGCACCACACTCTCCCGAGTGAGCCACAGGCCGGCCCCTTATCTCTAAATCTTAAGGCTCCAACAGAACCTGTCTTCTTAGGAAGCCCTTTCTACCAAAACTTCGAACACGACTTAGCCAGAGGAAAACACCACTCCGTACTGTCCCTGAGCAACCAGGAGCAGTGCTGTTGTCTCCTTCCTCTGCCCTGGCCCAGGATGATGTCACCGTTCCACTGGTGCATTCAAACCTGATGCAGGGCCACAGCGCCACCTGGGGGCAGGCTGCATTCCAGGTTCTCCCGCTGCTCCAGGGGGCGCGCCTGAGCTGCACTGGGGACCTGGGGACTGGGAGAAAGCAGCAGGGGTGACAGGGGTGGAGGTGGGAACTTTGGCGGGGGAGGAGGAAGGGAGGAGATGGACAGATGGGACGGGGCACTGGTCCCGCCCTACAGAACTGGGGGGGCGGGGCGCCTCCCTGTGGCTTTAGAGGGCCAGAGGAGAGTGCTTGGCACAGAAGTGACACCTGCCTTCAGAGACCGGCTGAGCTGTGGAAAAGGGGCCCACAATCTCAGGGGCCATGTTTCTGCCCGGCCATGCATGTACTCACCACTACCCACCTGCCCCACCTGCCCAGGCAGTCTCTCGTCTGTCTGGCTTCCTTTCCTAAAACCCAGGAGTAAAGAGCCGGAAAGGATCTGTCCTCATTCAGCTGCTGTATTTTACAGGGAAAAATATGAAGTTCAAAGAAAGCAAATGACTTGTCCAAGTTAGTGAATCCGAAATCAAACCTAGGTCTCCCACCAACAGGTTCATCGTACTACCTGGGCCAAGCTATGGTCTGACCTCTCAGCCTCTGCCTGCAGCCCCCAATGAAATACCCTCTGCACTGCCCCATCCTGGCTTTGCCCCATTGCTTCCTTGGGGGTCACATTCTGTGTCATCTGCCCCCCAACAGAGGGTGACTTTGCCTCCTGATCTCCTGGCTGTTGCTTCTTGCCTCCTGGCCACATCCCCACAGGAAAAGCGCCCTTCCCTTCACCTTCCCCAGCTGGAGAAATGCCTGGGCTAGGACCAAGGCCCTGTTGCTAGCAGTGAGCAGGATGGGATGGTAGGTGCTGGGGGCTACTGAGGCACTTGCCTGAGTCGTGGTCACAGGAGCTGGACAGTCCAGTGAGTGAGGGGCTCCCAACTGTGAGTTGGGATCTCAACCACTCACGTGCTCATCTTTAGGAAACATAAGATCTGGACGCGGTCACCCATGAGATGCTTCTGGGCTGAAAGTGAGTGTCACCATCTGGAGTGCCATGCACTGCTCCCACCTCCAACCTCTGTTTCCCTGCAGGAACCACCCTACTCATCCCCCTGACTGCTGAGGTCACCCTGGAAGGCCTGAGCCCCAACTAGGGCCTGTGCCGGCTGTGGTGCTGGGTGCAGGCCACTGGCCTGGAAGCTAGGCCCCCAAGTGCCACCCATTGGCCCACCTTGCCTATGCATCCCTTCCCAACCCTCCCCCAGCCCTCTAGTCCCCCTTCCTTTATCCCACGCTCCCTCCTTCCCTCCTTGGCCGCAGGGTCTGCTTTCCTAGGTGCCTCCCTTCTATCCCTCTCCTGGCTCCTTTCCTCCCAGCCCAGGCACCTCCTCTTTCTTGCCAACCTTTCCAGTGGTCCCTGTATCCCTGCCCTAGCTCTCTCCCTGCACCTGAACCCCTTCCATCCATCTTTGAGCTCTGCCTCCCCACAGTACCTGAGCAGGCCCACTTGTTTTCATGTAAAAACGTTCATCTTCTCCTTCTATGCCTCCCAGACCCACCTCCTCCTGAGGGTGCTCAACGTTCCCTTCCAATCCAGCAAGACCCCATTTATACCTTTAGGGGCCCCAGTCCTCGAGGGCCCCCACCTACTCTCACCCCTGCCTGCCCTTGTAGGGTGCCTGATTGGTTTTCAGGGGTGCTAGTTGAGGAACGAGGTGATCAGGAAGGGCAGCTACAGCTCCGTGCTCCCCTGGCCCTGCTGGGCTCTCTTTGTTCCCCTGATTACGAGCCACACAAGAGGGGTCAGAGGAGAGAGATAGAGAGCTGTGGGAGAGATGTAGGGGTATTGCCCCCATTGAAAGAACTCCAGGGTATGTGAGAGGGTCCTCTTCTCTGCTCAGAGTATGTGAAAGCCCTACTCTGTCAGTGTCTCCCTCTTTTTCTTAAAATTCTCTTATTTTCAGAGCTTTGCAGATTTAATTGACTAGAAATGGGGGTTACTCCACAGTCTTCCATCTGCAGATATCACTGGAGTTAACCTGCCTCCTACCCCAGATTACAAAGCAATTTTTCATTGGACCCAGGTTGTTGATTCAGGATAATTAATTCTGACCGGCATGGCCTTGCACACATTTACATGTCATTTCTCAGGGAAACTCAGAAATGTTATGTGCAAGTCTCCTCCACCTCCCAGCTGCAAGAGAGAGGACACTGGGCTCTAAACCTCAGATGACTTAGTAACCCTCTCTCCTAAACTGCGAAGCCAGAACCATCCATGGCCCCAGCTCACATCTCTTCTGCCCACCATCAAAGAGGATTTGCGGGATGGCCCCAGCTCTGTCCCCACCAGCATTAGCTGGCCTTCTCTGTCTGGGTCAAGTCCAGGCGTAGACTTGTGGGCCCCTGAAGATTTCACTGGGAAGGGGCAAGCTGTGAATCTGGGGCCAGAGCTCTGCCCAAAGCAGTTTCTGATCCTGGCCCCAAAGTGCTAGCCCGGGAGTTCCTGCCTTCCAAACTGTGTCACAGGAGATAATCCCCCAGATTATGTGGGTGGCAGAGGGCCCTGAGGGCACAGTCAGCACAATGACCATATCCAGAACCCAGCTGGGCAGCAGGAGCCCAGAAGCCTGAGGAAGAAGACACCTGAGGGGGCAGGGCAGGGGAGCTAGCCTGAGGCTGCATGGGGCTGGAGGACCTGCGGATGGAAAGAAGGGGCTGAGCTTAGGGATACTGGCAGAAGGAGCTTGGGAAAAGGAGACGGTTGTGGGGGCTTTGCCAAGCTGAGCTGGCACTTTTCTCACTTGAATAAAAAACTGTAAAACTTCCTTCCCTGGATCTGTCACCAGACAAGTCCTGAGAGCACAGGACTATGACCTCAGAGAGCAAGGCAAGGGAGAATGGCCAGACAGCTTCAGGTGTGAGGGCACCCACTGCCCCTCCCACATTGCCTCTTCTGGGCAGTATTCTGGGGAGAAGAGGGAGATAAAGTCACATCCCTCACTGCCTGGCTTGGTGGGGGAGAGGGAGGCACACTGACGATGGTCCAGGGGACCTGATGTCTTAGGGTCCACTGATTATCCAAGCAGCTGACGGACAGCCTGGTAGGTGGCCAATTGGCTCCTCTGCTAGGACCTCTGGTCAGGAAGGAAGGACAAGACTGACAGCTCCATTGACATATTTCACCCTCAGGCCAGCCATGAGGTATTATCCTCTTTCTATAGATGAGGACGCTGGGGCTAGGAGACCTTCAGAGTCCTGCCCAAGGTCAGAGAGAGGCAGGGCCCAAGTTCGAATGTAAGTGTATCTGAATGGAGGTGCTGCCTTTGTGCAGTTGGCAGCACCTCAGATGTCAGCGGGTCCTGACCCCTAGCGGGGAATCTCTGTAGTGCAAATGAGCACCCTTGCAGCTGTGGCAAAATCTCCCTCACTGACTTTGGGAACAAACCCAAGGACTGCTCAGCCTGGGCAGGTTCTGCTGTGGATGGGGTGAGGGTGATGCTGTGCTCCAGCGCTGGTGCTGGCCCTGCCCTGCTTTGGGGCTATGGAGTGGGCAGCAGGCCGGGCCCAACCGAAGGTGGTGCTGCTGGAAGGTGTGGACGGGCCCAATGATGCCACCAAATGGGAGTTACATCTTTACAGCTTTAATCCAGCAGGCTGGAGCCCTGGCCAGTAGGGCAGCCAGAGAGGAGGGCTACTGCCCGCTGTTCATGGAGTCCCCTCCCTCTCCCCACCCTAGCCAGAGTGGGTAAATAGGAGGGCCCCCAGCCTACCCGGCTGGGATTCTGGGAGTAAAGGGACTATTTGAAAGTAGGGGCTGTGACCCAGGCTGTTATTTCCCTCCCTTGCCCCCAGTAAAAGTAACCTACCAGTGTCAAACCCTCCCCACCCACCCCTCATTCATAGGTCTAGTTCCAGCTCAGCTCCTGTTCCACATCCCTGGGGCTCTGCCCTCAGCAGGGCCCAGGGCTTGGCTTAGTCTGGGACCTGGTGACTAGAAGACCCCTGCCCACCCCCAAGGTCAGATGCAGGTACAAAATGGGGCCATCTCCCAAGGTTGGCATCACTGAAGGGGCAGCAGAGATATGCTGGTTCCTCAGGCTCCTGGGTGAGAGGACTGTGGTGGCATATATGGGGGAGGAGCTGGAAACCAAAGAGACAGGATGAGGGTCAGTGGCACAGGGGGACATGAAGTAACCCCACCTCCAGGATATGCGTGACCCATGGGGAAGAGCTGGTCTGGAGGTTCCTAGCTAGAGGGGAAGACAGTCTGGGAGAAGGAATCTGGGAGTGAGAGAGGCTCAGGAGAGGTCCCAGAGCGAGGGGTGGAGGGTGGGCAGGAGCAAGGGCTCAGATTGCTTACTTACCTGCGGGGTTGTAGATCGGGGGCCCAGCTGGGTAGAGTGGATACTGGGGAGCAGGACCACTAGGTGGGTACATGAAGCCAGGCTGTGGGGGTGCAGGGCCAGCTTTGGGGTCCTGGGGGTATGGATATACTGGCTGCACCGGGATGCCTGTCATCGGAATCTCTTGGCCTAGGTGGGGACAAGGATCAGCATTCAGAGTTCCACCTCCCAGGGCAAGCCTCCTCCTCCTGCCCAAGGAAACCAAAGTAAGCACCCCGGGCCCGGCCCTCTGGCAAGCTCCAGGCTGGCCACCTGCAGCCCTTGCCTTCCAGACCCTGCTTGGCAGAGTTGAGCAGGGCCCCAGCTGGTCAGCCCATGTTTAGCAAGTTTGTTCCTCTCAGCAGGTTTCAGAGACTTCATGAGAAAAAAAACACATGCCAGCATTCAGG
This sequence comes from Cynocephalus volans, assembly GCF_027409185.1. NCBI lineage: Eukaryota > Metazoa > Chordata > Mammalia > Dermoptera > Cynocephalidae > Cynocephalus > Cynocephalus volans. The sequence goes on from NC_084470.1 coordinate 123,203,631, forward strand.
CACACATTCCACTGTACACCGGAGCACACCAAATTAATGTTCATCGCTACAGACCCCACCCCGTGTACTTACTAAGAGTCATTTGCATGCATATACCCACTCTACTCACCATTGTTGACAGACTGGACTCCTGTGCACATCTGAATATGCATGTGCGTGCACGTACGTGTACACACAGTCCGATGCTCCGCTCCCATAGACCCCTGGGCACATTCTAACACTCATGGGCTCACAAGCATTTTTCTGGTTTACATGCTATCAGCTGTGTGTATGCAGAAGCATACACTACTACAGAATTCACCAATTTTTGAATGCCCACCATGGGGCTCAGCCCAGCCCATCTCAGGCCCATCTGCCCAGTGCTGTGTGTACCTTCGAATGGGCTCTGGAGCTGCTGGCGACGGCGGTACAGGTAGCAACAGGAGCAGAGGAAGCAGCAGATGGTGGTAGCAACCACAGCAACGAAGAGGATCACAGCGGAGGCGATGCCTGCTATGGTCTTGGGACTTGAGACAAAGAACAGGCCCTCTCACCTTCCAACACTCATGGGAGGGGGTCCTTAGTATGCTGGCTCCAACTTCTGGCCAGCAGGGGGCCACAGCATGCTGAGATTTGGGGTTCCTTGTGGGGCTCTGCCCAGTCCCTGTAGAGGAGATCTTAGGGGGACCTCTACTTCCCAGAAGGCTGTGCTGCCCGGCTGGCTGGTGTGAGGCATGCCGGGATTTGTAGTGTGTCCCCACCCCACAAACACTGCTTTGACATCTACAACTTAATCCATTAGACTTGGAACGTGTTATCACTGAAAGGAACCTTAGAAATTATCTAGAGCTGTTTTTTTTTCTTCAAACTCCAGTTGGACAGTATCCTTATATCTGTTTTACATACTAATAGTTTCCTCCAAAAACAAGTTTTGAAAACCACTAATTTTGGCAACTGCCTCATTTTATGAAAAGGAAACAAGGACCAATAGAGGGGAATTGTCTTCCCCAAGATCATACGGCTAGTAAGAAGTGGACCTGGGAATCAAACCCAAATGTCCAGCCTTTGTGCCAGAGCGTCTTCCACAAAGCCACACTGCAGTCTGGGTGTTGACCCTGTACTCTCCCTCCATAGGACCTGACAGGACCGAGGAGAGGGCTCCAGAAAGAACCTGGTAACACCCATCCCAGCCCAAGCCTGTGATGGTAACTAACATGCCTTTCCTGGAACTCCCAAGTGCCAGCACTAACCACCGAGCTCTGTCACCAAGCTGGAGTCCTGGTGACTCCATTCAGCTAAGAATGTGGAGGTGGACAGTGGAGGAGGCAGGAGCCCACCTGAAGGCCAGGCAGTGCTTCTGCTGCCTCTCGGTGATGAGCAAGGTCAGGTCCCTGCAGCAGTACCGGTGGTAGCAGGTCCCGCAGCAGAAGGTGAAGAACTCACAGTCAAAGCCCGGATGCCAGGAGCCATTCCGGTCCAGGTACCACAGGCAGTCCTCGCCGGCCAGCGCTGCGGGCAGGGGTGGGGGCGGCCAGGGACCACCAGGCCGGTTCACGTCCAGCCGCCCCCAGCCCCACTCTCCCGGGGGTCCGCGGCCCACTGGCTCCAGGAGGCCGAGCGTTACCCCTTTTCTCCACGCCGAGGGTCTCAGCCCCTGCGCCCCACAAGCCTGTGCCCTGAGCTGACCCGCGCCCCGGGCTCAGCTTCCCACGGCCCAGCTTCCTGAGGACCCCGCGGCATCCAGGGCGCGCGGGCCGAGGGGCACCGGGGAGCCCCACCGCAGCCCACCCCTGCCGCCTCGCTCCCCGTCCCCTCCTTACCCAGGGGCGCCCCCAGCACCAAGAGGGCGACCGCGGCGAGCGGCGCTGTCCTGCGGAGCCCCGCGGGCCGCATGGCGGGGGTTGGGCGGGCCCGGCCGCCCGGAGAAGGCACCGCAGCACGAAGCCGGCGGCGGGAGCTGCGGCCGGGCCCAGCCGGCGCTCGGGCTCCCGCTCCTCTCCCGCCTCCTCTGGGGGCGGGGCTAAGCGCCCGGCCCGCGGTCCCCCTGCCCGCGCCGCTCCGCGCACCGCCCGGGAGCCCGCCCACCCGCGACGCCCACGCAGCGCCGGCTCTGGATCTGGGCGCCCCTCACCCAGCGGGGCATTGCCCTGCTCCCCCTCTCCCTGGCTCCACGGAGGCTCCTCCCGTCCGAGCCCCCATGGACACAGCAGGCAGCTGGGCACTGCGGCCAGGGAGGCCTGGCTGTGCCCTGGGCCCGCCCCTGCCTAGGCCCAATCAGTATCCCGGACCCCAGGATCCCCGATCCTGGTGGCACTTCCGAATGCCCACACACACGGACCAACCCTGGAGGGGTAGGGCCCTTGTGCAGAACCTCCTCCGCACCAGTGTCCAGCCCGGGACATCCTGCAGGAGCGAAGAGAGGGGAGAGAGGCTGAGAGTTACCCCGCCCCCGTTTCCAGAACACAGGCGCCCATTGAGAGGCAGTTCAGAGCTGCTTTGTCCCCAGCGGTGCCCACAGGCCTGGACCCTGCCAGCTGCACTGGCTCCGTGAGATGGTCCCTTCCCCCACTGAGTGGACAGCGCTGGCATGCACCAGCCCATGGCCTCACCGGCAGGGATGGCAGGCCACTGGGGCCACCAGGGGCCCATCCAGTTAGACACTCTTGACAGTGGAAACCGTTTTCTTCACAGAGCAAGCCAGCAAAAATACCGCATTAGCCACAAGAGCATAGGGAAGGCAACAGTTAATTACAGATGGAGACAGTGGCCTGTTTTTGTTTTTGGCTGACTGGTATAGGGATCCCAACTCTTGACGTTGGTGTTATGACACCACACTCTAACCAACCTGAGCTCACTGGCCAGCCAGAGACAGTGTTTTAAAGTGGGGGAAGTCAATCCCCTTACAAATTTATACTGAGTGCCAGTGACCATTTCCCATGCTACATGGGGTACCCAGACCAGGAACTGCAAATCAAGCTAGGGAGAATATCAGAAGTCTGCCTTAATCCGCTACCCGTACAAAGCACTTCCCCAGTTCTACATCTACTTGATTAGAATCTTTTCAAGGCTCTGGGAGCTAAGCAAGATTGGTAAGTGTTATTATCAACCCCATTTTATAGACATAGAACCTAGGACTCGGGGAAGATAAGGGACTTGCTCAAGTTCATACAGTCAGTAAATGGTAGAGGCAATAGTAGGACCCGAGTCTTGTAAATCAGGGTGGACCCCTACCCCCAACAGCAGATGGTGCAGACAGTGAGCATGTCTCATGTTCTGGGGTGAGGGAACAAGGGCATGCCATGGAAGGCCCAGTAGAATCTAAATAGGTTAGGGAAGGGCTGCTCAAAGAGGAGCTGCCCCATTGTGCACCCCTGTGAGTGCTAGGACACCCACCCAGGAGAGCTGAAATAAGGAGAGGACAGGCTTCTGCCCCAGGAAGTGGCTGGTAGCTGGATGGGCTAGCAAGAGTATGTACTCACACAGGACACAGTCATAAACGCAGCAGCAGAGGGACAAAGAGAGACACCCCACAATCCACCGTCACCCATACAGTGTGCCCATTACCACCTATCTGCTCTTTCTTACACCACAAGCTCCGTGAGTGCAGGGACCACGTGGCCGTGTTCACTGTTGTCACCCAGCCCTAGCCATAGGTGCTCGGTCATGGTCGAACAACCCTCAGATGTAGGCTATCTTTCCCACCCAAGGCTGACTCTTACATGTGCACTCTTGGCCTTTTCTGATTGTCTCATTATCCCTTCTCTTTAGTGTCTTCAGTGTCTCCCTCCTTACTAGCTTCTTTTCCCTAGGAAAGCAAAATCTCAAGTCTTTCCTATTAAAAAACCGAAACAAAACCACATGCTTCCTGAAACTCATCCTTCACTACTTTCTGGTTTTTCTCCATTTTTCTCCCATTAGTCCTCCTTAAAGCTTACACCCCTATTGACACTTCTAACTTGCAGTGACACCTAGCTTGCCAACACCATCAGTGATTTTCTTTTTAAATTATTTACACACACACACACACACACACACACACACACACACACACACACACACACACACACACACACACACACACACACACACACACACACACACACACACACACACACAGGCAGCTGGCCTCTCCCGGGATCTGAACCCTTGAACTTGGTGTTGTAATGCTGCACTCTAACCAACTGAGCTAACCAGTCAGCCCCCAGCAGTGACTTTCTAACTGCATAATTCTAGGAAAATTTTTCAGTCCAGTAGATAGGAAGTGATTAGACAAGGACAGAGGGTGAGGAGGGGGCCGGTTGGAGGGGAGAACTGGCAGCACTGGGAGAATTGGCACTTCTGACCTTAGCAGGGGTTGCCGTGTCACCATAATGAACCTGAGTCCTGAGGGAGGACATGGTGCTGGGAAGGAGTGAGGAGTGGGGCATGGGTGAGAGGACCGTGGAGGGACTGCGGCCCTGGCAGAGGTTGTTCAAATCTTCAGGCCTGGAGGGGCTTCACTACCCCTTCTCCAGCCAAGGACACACAGGAACATCTTCTCCTCCCCAAGCTCATCTCTTGGCACCCAGTGACCGGGGGAGGAACTTGCATGGAAAATAGGAAGCAGAGAGTAATCTACGATTAGATGAGACACAATATAGGCTTTGCTAGCATGAGGCTGTTCCTCGGGTGCCTGGAATATGGTAATAATGATAACACTAGCAACTGACGTTGCAAATGAGCTCATTCCATTGTACCAATGAGGAAACCAAAGTTGGAAGGAGTTAATTCCCCTAGTTCACACTGCTGGGATTTGAAGTTGGGCTCTTGTGACTTTGAAGCACAGGCCCTTTGGCCCCACCACCTGCCTCTCCATAAACATGTCTAAAATGCTCAGTGCTATGCCTGGTATAAAAAGCCCTCATCCCCAGCAAGAGTCTGCACTTGGTGGAGAGGTAGCTGGGGATATCTGAGTGGGGACGCCGGGAGGAGGGGAAGGGCTGGGCCCATGCCTGTGATCTAGTTTGGGCTTGGCCTGAGGCTGTGGTAGGAGCGCTCTGCTGAGTCACCTCACTCCTGGGCTGAATGACCAGCCTGGAGCTCTTCCAACCCCTTCCATGCTCCTCTTCATGTCAGAGCAGACTGACACTGGTGGGGGCATTCCTGAGCCCTCCTTCCCTTCCCAGGCCCTGGGCCCTGAGCCTCCATCCCTGAGGCTCCTGCCTCACCCTGCTCTCTGGCCATGGAGGCTCCTGCCCCACTTTAGTCTGGCCTCTGGTGGTTTGAGTTGAACCATTCCCAGATAAGGGAAACTCCCTTCCTTTCTCAATTTTTGCCTCTGGTCAGTCAGTGCCCTCATCAGAGGAGCACTCCAGGCTGCTCCTCCTTGCCCTGCCTCTGGCAACCTAATGCCCGCAGACAGGTAATTACACATTCCTTCCCTCTGTAAGACCCTGAGTCCTTTCCTCTGATTTAATCTGTCACACCCTTTCTAGGGAGCCTTGATTCTCCTTGTAGCCCACAGGCCCAGGAGAGGGCTAGGAACCTGGCCAAGGTCTCATGGCTTAGTTGGGGACTAAAAGAACCCAGGTCTCCTGGCTCCCACTGCCCCAGAATAAACAAATCTCTCTCCTGAATTAGAACTTTTTTCCTGGCGTCTAGCTTTAATCTTTCCTGTTGTACATGAAAGACTGTGTCTCCTGGGTTTATCCTCTTGGTGGGAGGGACTTGAGTGTGGGTGAAAGACTGTGGTGATCAGCCTCACTGCTACCCAGCTACTGGCAAGACGGGACACTTCCCCAGAGGGATTTTTATCAATGCCTTTGCAGGATTTCCTCTCCCAGAATGCCAGGCTTTTGCTTGTTTACAGAGTGCCCTGGACAGTCTGGACAAAGCTTAGGCAGCCTGGGCAATAGGAAAAGAGGGTGTGTAGCCAGGCTGACTTGGGTGGCATCTGTGAGCAGCCCCTTGGTCAGAGACACCCTGGGTAGCCATGAGAGCAGCAGCAGCTGCAGATAGTGGGGCAGACGGGAAGGGCCAGGTTATCTTTAAATGGCACCTTACTCAGCCTGCAGCTCTGCCAGCTGGGCAGGGTGGGGGCAGATGAGTTATTTTGGGATGTGAGGGTAAGGGAAGAGGAAGGCTCTGTTTACAGCTCTCCCCTGTCTGACCCACTCCCTCTCCTGGAAAGGGTTTGAGGCCATGGGCCTCAGCCCTCCACTAGCCCTTTCCACCCCTAGGTCTCTGTTCTCAGCCTACCTCTGTTAACTATCTGCATAAATGGGAACTGTTGTACAAGGTCTTTCTTGGCTAGACCAGCTCTGTAAGGGCAGGTTTAGGTAGTCAGAATTGCGTTACACTTGGGATTAGACTAATGATAGCTAACATTAATACTTACTATGAGGAAGCACTACAAAATGCGTTGTATTATATTGACTTTATTCAATCCTCACAATCGCTCACTCCATGAAACAGATACTAATATTATACCTGTTCTGTGGATTAGGAAGTAGAGACATAGATATTTAAGTAGCTTGCCCAAAGTCACCCAGCTGGTAAATGGCACAGCCTGGGTTCAAATCCAGACAGTCTGGCTCAAGAGTCCATCTTCTGAACCACTACCTAGAGAGATTCCTGCTCTACCACTTGCTGGCTCTGCAAACTTGGAGAAACCACCTAACCCTTCTGGCCTCGGTTTCCTCATTTAGAAATGGACTATACGGTTCAGTCAAACCCACTAGAATCCCCAAGTCAGAGCTAGCAGAGGCGCTCTGGCCCATTCTGCCTCGCTCTCTCTTCATAGAAAAATAACTTACTTAAGGTCATATCGTAGGGCACTGGCGCTGGTTTCTGTGCTCTTGCTAGTAAACCTCCTTGTGCCAAGGAGCTAGTGAAGAGTATGACAGCACGTATGAACTTGCAATCACAAAGTCAGGTGTGGAAGAAATACATTTTAAAAAATTTCCTTTTAGTTGAAATAGATCAGATTGTCTATCCTGGTACCTGAAGGGGAATTCTGTCTGTTGATTATGGTTTGTTCAACTTTCCAGGATTATGAAAAGGTCCTGAGGTCTCACACAATGTGAAATATTGGGGTGGGCCCTCCAGGCCTCAGTCTACGTGGGTTCTGCTAATACATCTCATAAGTCTGCAAATCCAGTAGTGTTGGCCTGTGGGATCCAGGAATAGGGACCTTCCAAGGAAGTACCTGGTGCCTGGGGTCCAGCATCCTCAGGGACTCCATGAAGCTTTTTCCCTAGGAAGTTCTCTCACTTCTGCCAGGATCAGGGCAGAGTCTTCACCACTCAAAGACCCCATGGACTCTCTCTTATATGTCTTTGGGGAAGCCACCCCTCTTTCTTTTTCTCTCCCTCTCCTCTTCCAGGCCCCTGGGGCTGATTTCAGTTCACTAGAGCTTTCACTATAGGGTTAGAAACATGGCTATCCTCAAGCAGTTCCGCTTTCCACTCTCCAAAAGCAACTAAGGCAAGAAAATGCAAAGAATTCAGGTATGTTTGGGGAATAAGTGGAAGGAGAAAATCTAAAGAAAGCAAATACGCTAATAATTTATAATGTCACCAGATAACTACAGAAAAACTGCTTAGTAGGTGGAAGACATGAGCTGGAACCACCACCTGTTTCTATCCTGTTCCCCAGGCAGGGCTGCTGTGCTACAGTCTCTTCCTTACAGAGCTGTCCTCCCAAAGGCTCACCAAAGACCCTAATTTAGCAGCAGCATCTGTGAAACTGAATTGAGTCACAGTTTAATCCAGTGAGTCAGGGAGACTAAGCCAAACATAGCTCCCAGCCATGGTTGGGGGGATAGGATGAGACTTTTCACCATCTGAGGTGCTTTAACTAAGTCATCTTTAATTCTAACTACAATCCTGTGAGGTAGGTATTAGTTCCATTTTATAGATGAGGAAACCAAGGCTTAGAGGGAACGTTACTTGCCCCGGTTCCCTCACTTTCCAGTTATGTAATCACGCCAAGTCAGAACGACTCAAGACTTGACAAGACTTTCTAGGCCTTCTGGTCAGGCCAGTGGTTCCTTGTTCTTTTCCCCCCAGCACATTTAGTACAAAACCATGAATTCCACAAAGGTATAAAAGACCTAGTGCAATCTGCAATTTTATGAAACCAGCAGTAACGCCATCCTTTTCTCACCGACTCAAAAAGGTAGAAAATTGGAAAGGATCCTCATTAGATGGCTAATGTTGACCTGCACCATCATCAGAGAAAGGTAGATAATTCACAATTTTTGAAATTTTATTAATTACTTTTGGCTGCTTTACTACCGGGATCCTAGTAGTAAATCCCTCTGAGAATGGGAGATTTTTCCATGATAGGTATGAGTGCTAACTGAATGTCCAGCCTCTGGTTGGGCACTTCCATGGATGGGGAGGAACTCATTGCAACACTGCAAGACAACTTGTTCCACAGCTGTCACTTCTGAAAAAATCCTTCCCGATCAGTCTTAAGTCCTATAGACTCTACCTTGACAACATTTCACTAATCCATCTCTTTCACTCCATCCTCTCTAGTTACTCCTTGGTCCAGTCTCCTGGTTCTCCCACGTGGACTGTCGTAGCTGCTGCCAGACTGTATTCCTGTTTCCCATCTCTCACCCCTTCATCCCAGGTTCCAAGTTGTCCTTCTTGTCATGTTTGGATTGACACCAGAATACTTGCTAAGGTGAAAACCTGATCATGTCGTCTCTGCTTAAAATTCTTGGGTGGTCTCCCATTCTCTAGAGGAAGTAGATCTTGTAGGATTCTGCCATCTGGTCCTCACTTGTGCTTCCGTCTTTGTTTCTGTCCGAGACCCCCATGAACCATAAATTTCAATAATTTTAGTGGATTTATAAGGTCTGAAAATGAAATTGTTTCATGATGGTCTTTTCTTACTTTCTTTTCTCTGGAATGTCCTACCCCACCTCATCTGCCTGGCAAATGCATAGGAAAGGCAAGACAGAACTAGTGCAAGCTGCTTGGATGGTTATCACACACTTGCAATGTGACCTTTGGCAAGTAACATTTACTATCTCTGCCTCAGTGTCATCAATCTATAAAATGGGGTAAGCAAAATAACGTACTTTGTAAAGTCAGCAGGTGGTTTAAGTGAGATAATCCCAGTAGAAGTATTTAGCATAGTCACTGGCATTTAAATGCTCTGAAGTCTAACTAGGTAGTGTTAGCCCCTTGCAAGTGCTCTGTTCATGCAACCTTACCTGAATTCTTCCCCCCACTTACCATTAGCCAATTCCTTTTTCGGGCAGTGAGGACTGAACACAGTACTTCTTTCTTTCATAGCACTCCCCACATTTATTGCACTATTTATAGGCTAACTTCTTGAGGGAAGGGGCCAAGCCTCTCCAGCATCTAGCACTGGCCTTGCATGTCTAATGCAAGTTTAATGCTCACTGAAATTGAAAAGAAACAGAGTAGCCAAAAACTGGCCTTTTGTCTATTACCTACTCATGGTCATAGGTCTGTCTGGCTGGCATGAGAAAGTGTCTTTAATTTGACAATCTGATTTCCCAAAGCAGTGTCCTGTCTTCCTTGATTCTGTCTCAGCTGAGCATTCTCCGTTCCTTCAAGCTTCTTTCTGTTGACACAGTTTAGGTCCTCTACGTCTCGGTTTTCCTCTGGCAGTAGGCTCATCTGGCAGGGAGCCTCTTGCTGAGCACTAGAAGGGAATACTGCAGCTAGGAGCACTGACAGGCACAGTGATCCTAGCTTTTAGAGATACTTGCTTGGATCTTAAATTTAGATTCTGAACTGTCATCCTTCCCAGGGGTTTCCTATTATCTAAAAATATGACCAGCATTCCTTGCTTATCTAATTATTTCTTTTGATAAATGGCTTCAAATTTTTTTGGAATGGGTATGGCATAAAAAAACCTCATTCATCATTCATATCAAAGGATGGGCTAAGGACAAAGCCCTGGGACATATCGTTAGAAGCCATACTACAAGGCGTTAATTGATGGTAGTTGGTGGTTAGTTACCAATTTTTTATTTTAAAGATGACTGGTGAGAGGATCTTAACCCTTGACTTGGTGTTGTCAGCACCACGCTCACCCACCGAGTAAACCAGCCATCCCTATATAGGATCCGAACCCGTGGCCTTGATGTTATCAGCACCGCACTCTCCCAAGTGAGCCACAGGCCGGCCTGTTATTTACCAATTTCTATCTTCCTAATGCTCTTTTGTTTTTTGGGTAGCTGGGGAATCTCACCCCTTAACCTTGGTGTTTATCTCCCTAATGCTTTGACTCTATACTAGGTCCACATTATCTAGTTAACAAAACTGAAAAAGACTATAAGGAGTTTGGCATCACTTGCTCTTAAGCTCATAATGAACATGTATTAAAGTCTTCTGGTTATTTTTCATCATTCTTATTTATCTGCTTTTGAGTCATTTGTTGTAGGTTCAAACTTCCTAATCAATGTTATTTACAGGTCTGACTTGTGATACTGGCTTCCTTTCTTGGACTTTTATCTGCTTTTCAGTCTCCCAGTGTTTCTTTCATTGTCTCTTCAGTTCTCTCCACTAAGAGCTCAACAAACTCCTGAGAAACCCCTTGGTGTCCTGCTGCTGTTCGCCAGTCAGGAGACCGGAAATATCTAAGAGCAGCTAAATGCTTGCTTATTATGACCTCACTTGTTTTATCTTGAATGTCAGCTCCTCCTAACCAGTTAGTCCTGCCCTGTCCAGACTGAAGCTAGTTCTCTCTGGCCAAAAAGGAGACAAAACAGGAGCTAGAGATCAACTTTCTGTCAATACCACTGGCTTCCAACAGATTTCTTCTTCCTGATGACACTAGACAGTTTCTCCAAATTCTTTTCCTCAATAATAGAAAATAAGTAACATCCACGCTGTGTAGTGGATTGAACTATGTCCCCCCCAAACCCACTGAAACTTGAATTGCGTCCTCCAAGTTTTATGTATTAGAAACTTAGCCCCACTGTGACTGTTAAGAGGGTGGGAAATCCTATTATGGTAACTGAAAGGTGGAGCCTTGAAGAGGTGATTGGATTGTAGGACTGTGCAGTAGTGAATGGATTAAAAATGGTGGTCAGGGGTATAGTTCTGAGGCTTTAAAAGAATAGGAGGGTCTGTCTTGCTCTCTCTCTGCTTCCCTATCTTGCAATGTGAGACTCCTGGGTCACTGTGTCACCACCAGATGGACTTTGGACTTCCCACCCTCAGAAACTGTAAGTGATAAATTTCGTTTTTTTTTTATAAATTACTCAGTTCCAAGTATTCTGTTATAGCAACACAAAACAGACTAATACACTATTATAAAGGTTAAATGAGATAATGTGCATGAAAATACTATGGAAACACAAGGAAGTACCTGTACACAAAGGGTTCCAAGACCCTCTGCTCTCAACTACAGCTGCAAGTCTGCTGGCCTGGGGTGACCCCAAATGATACTAGGGCCCTTCCTCAGGACTCAAGTTCTCCTTCAGGCAGGAGGCCTAGTCTTCCCCAAATCTGCATGAGGGCAGGAAGAGAGGACCCCTGCCAGAGGACTTAGGACCACTTTTGGCACTAGATATTGACTATTTTTCTAATTAGCAGGCCCATTCTCAGTCTATATGTGGGAGCCTCAAGCCTTCCCAAACTCAGCAGTTCAATTCTGCTAGCATGAGATCATTCTTGCATGCCAAATTCAGAGGCTGACTTGGCCTTGTGGAACAATCTGCTGCCTTCAGTTCCAAACCCAAATGGCACTGCCTTGAGATCCACTATGGAGCAAGTCTCCAAGGATCAGACCAGTTTCCTGAGTACCACTTGGCCAGACCTGCCATCATTTCCCCAATATCAAGGACTCCTCCAACTCAAAGAGGAAAAGCAACAGGAGCAGAATCCAGTATTAGCTTCACAACCTGGCTAGCAGAGGACAACTGAGCACATGCCCTTAGGCTTTTCTAAGATCGTAACTAACTGAAATACCTCCCACCTCAGTCATGGAGGTTGAACACTAGGGACATCTAGTGGCGTATAGTCATTACCAGCTACAACATCCTAGGTTTCCATAGAGTACTACAGAGTAAATACCCCACGGTGGGGCCCTTCCCTTTGGAGATTCAGATTCACTTTATATTGTATTTCCTATTTGTGAGAAGATCAACCTAAAAAAATTCTGTGGCTATTAAAAATGGGGCTCCAGATGTAGGAGCTATCAAAAAGAGGGAACTCTGGGCTTTACCTTCTTCCTTTTGATTTTTTTTTTTTTTTTTTTTGTCTTTGTCGTGACCGGTACTCAGCCAGTGAGTGCACCGGCCATTCCTATATAGGATCTGAACCCACGGCGGGAGCGTCGCCGCACTCCCAGCGCCGCACTCTCCCGAGTGCGCCATGGGCTCGGCCCTTCCTTTTGATTTTTTATCCTCATTTACTCTTTGAACCCACAACAAACTAAATTTCCCAATTAAGGGATCTCCCTTAAAAATACCTGATTGAACAATGCCAGTTCTCTAAGAATCATTTTGAGCTAGGTTTGCCAAAACACACTAAAATGTTTAAATAGGCTCTAGTTAATCTGCCCCCCCACTGCCTTTTTTTACTTTCCTTCTAAAGGGACTAGAAGGCAAAGAGGGGCTAAGACACCTTATAACATGTCGACTAAATTGACTTGTAAAGATTATTTTACTGTCCTAGAAAAATACATGTTGCAAATTTGGGGGCTACAACTTAACCACTTTAAGAGGATTCTTGAGGGAGAGGGGATAACCTTTGAATATCAGACTCTGTGTAATGTGTGGGAGAGGCATACTAAATAAAGTTGGGTCAGGTGGATTTTTAAAAAATCCTTTTTTTCCATTTTGTTTTCTAAAAAAGGAAAAACAAATTGCCATCTGTCTGGCATATTTTGTGTGTGCATGTATATATAGGAAAAGCTTGGGGGGAGGGGTTGTGTCATGCAATGAGGCAAAACAAGATGACTTCCTTTGAGAGAGGAGCCTTAGTGTTGTAGGAGGGAAGCAGAGAGGAGAGTTCACTGGAAAGAGCTTAGAATGTAGCCGCTCCTGCTTGTTCCTCCTAAGATCCCAGAGCATCAGAGGTCAAGATCAGAAAGCATAATGATCTCTCAAGAGGATTTCTATCTGAACAAATCTGTTGTCCTATAAAAGTAGACAAGTCTGTTTTAGAATATAAATGGTCATGACTTCCTGTGCTCTTGAGGTGGGGCAAAATAATCCATGAATACATAATTCTTCTGGGCAACAATGTTTCTGGACTGGCCAGCAGAGGACTCTAGGAAGAGAGGTAGGGGCAGAGTTGGGGAGAAAAAAGGTTCTAGAGATGGGATGTCTTCAGGGGGACTTTGAGAAATATCCTTTGTTCCAGCATTCCTAAGTGACGGCACTGGTGAGCTTGGTCTGAGTTGTTGTCAGTGTCACTCTGCAGAGGCCAAGGGCCAGGAGGCCACTCTAGGTTGAGAAGAAAGTGCATCTCAAAGCCATGAGGGCTGCAAAATGGTTTGTGGCTGGACCAGGAGAAGGAGCAAATGTGGAAAGGTTCCCCCTTTCAGATGCCAATGGTCTGTAGAACCCGCCTCTCGTTGTCATTAAGGTGGCCTGAGAACATTATGTAGCAGGGCTGCTGAGCAAACTGGCAGAGGAAGTCTGTGAGATATGCCTGGAGGGAAAAATAAGGCTGGCATTACTGAGGGTTCCCAGGGTCGCCCATCTGCAGATGGGTGAACCACCATCAAATGGTACAGGGAATGCTGGCTTTTATATAAATGCCAGCTCCCTGAGGAATGGTTTTCTATATTTTTGTATCTAGTTTAGGTATAATCCAGGGACAAAATTCCATAGGGAAACAAAATTTTTCCAAGGCCATATCTCATATTTTACCCTGAGGACCTTCACCATAGCCTGAAGAAGCTGGATTACAACACTGGTGTAGTCAAGTCCCAACCCACCCAAAGCCCTTGACTACTCAGCAAGATAGGAGCTCTTGCCCCTGAGGCTCCCACGATGAACCATGGCTGGATTTGAACCCGTATTCCTGTTTCCATGGCTTGGGCCACTGTCATGTGCAAGACACCTTCTCTGGGCACTCTCACCTGCAGATCAATTTGATAGAGAGGATCCTTCAGGGCATCGGGGTCATCTTCCTCGTCGTCCTCGTAGTAATCCTCCTCTGTCAGACACAGCCGACACAGGGCAGTCAGGCAGGGGCCTGTGATCACACCCTGGGTGCTGACACACCACCACACAGCTGAGGCAGAAGGGACAAGAGCCCAAGAAACATCCCTTATGGGCCCACCTCTCCCCTTTCTTGGGTATCCTATTCTTGGCACCAGCATGCAAAGAAAAGGTATTTACCATGGCATCCTCTTCTCAAGCTGCTTACCATATTTACTTGTAGCAAGAATGTCAGACAAAAGTTGGCCAGCTAAACCATCCTCCTCCTCCTCCTCCTCCTCTTCCTGGTCCTCCCACATATCATTGGAATCATCTACTTGGAGATGAAAAGCAGCTAGAGCATATTCATGCATTTTCCCTCCCGAAATCTAAACAGGCCAGAAAAGAAGGACTCTGAGGGTTTCTGCAATGTGGCCTCTAGTCCCTAGTGGAAGAGAACCAAGGATGGCCAAACCCTCCCAGTATGTTTGAATGAAGAACCCAGCGTATTCTGGTGGACAGATAAAAGGTTGAGGGAATCTTAAGAACCAAACCAAGGAAAGGCTAAGGTAGCTTGCCTCCTGGATGCCTTCCACCCCAACCTTTGTGAGATTTCCTAAGGCAGACCTGAAAAGTAGCTCTTTACATGCCTAGCACTCACCACAGTGCCAGCAACAAAGTATCCATTCAATATATATACATATTTTTAAAAAGTCACTCAACAAACCAAATTAATGATTTGACCATCTATAACTCCATCTGCCAGGTTAAAGAAGTCTCGTGGGAGTAAGGGCTGGTGTACCTTGACTCCACTCTGCAGGAGTGGCTTGGCGAGCGGCATTGGCCTCCATGACATTGGAGAGCTCATTGATGATCAGCTTTAGGATCTTGACCAGCAAAGGAATGTTTGTCCAGCGCTCTGGGTCTGGGAAGGAAGGAAAAGACTTGGTTTTGTAACAGTTCAGAAGCTGGGAGAGACAAGAGTCCACGGATTAAAGGAGATAGGCTCTAGTCAGTAATAAAGCTCTGAAACCAACAGAGCATATTATTCCAGTCCCTATGACTGCAGTTTGAGAGATGGCATAGGTGATTATAAACCTTGCTGAAGACAGTAGCTCTGTACTCACTACCTATAAATCAGTACAGACACAGGCCGAAGGCAACCCAATAACAAAGTCATGCTGAATACATGTGGCAAAGCCCCACAATGAAGCTGGAAGCTGGGGATCCTTAGTACCTGAGAATATTTTTGTCAACTTTCAACAACAGGAAGGCACTGATCCAGTGTTTACCTACAGTTTCCTCCTGCCTCTTTATCAAACCCATCACTAACAATTATGTTTTAAAAATATAGATCACAGTATATACCTGCCCTCTAGACCAGCATCCTTAGCCCTCATATGGATGGGACTGGAGGGATGCCAGCAGCACTCACTTTTGGCTGACTTGGAGCGGGTGCGGATGCCCTCATCCATGCTGTAGATCTCTTCTCCTTTCACGCGGATATCCTGTAGCCGTTTGTCATCTGCGTTGATGCCATGCTGGAGCAGTTTACACAGTGCCACAGAGCTGGCAAGGAAGAGCCAAAAATGGTCAATTAGCCACCCATCTGGAGTCCACTCCAAGGAGATAAGCAATTATGTCCTGAGACCCTCTCTCTGATGGTGAAAATTCTGTTCACGACTAATTAGGAGGTAAGAAAGTTCAGCTGAAAACAGGATTTAGGGTTTATGAGATGGTCTAATGAGATCAGTTCTTCTCAAACAAAGCTAGAGTGAGCAAGCATCACAATGGCTGTCCACACCGTAAAATGCAATAGGGTGATAAGAACTGATGGGACTAAAGTCCAGGATGGAAAGTTAGAAGGCTTGGGTTTATAATGGAGAATAAACCACTGGCAGTACTTAGCTGGGTGAAGTCTGTGGAAGAGGAGCATCTCTAGACAGCAGAGATGAGAAATATTTGGTCTACCTGTGTTTATTGTCTTTTGGAGATTTCAAGATGGCAGCTATTCAAGTATACACATTAGCAACAGAGAAAGATAGGGAAAAGGGAATACAAGGGACAGTTTGATATGTTAAACAAAAATCAATGGAGCAAATCAGGGAAAGAAGAAATGTGAATAGGGGTAGAATGCCCAGAGAAGAAAGATGGGGCCCTACCTGACTTTGCCTTCATATTGGCCATAGAACAGATGCTGTCGGCTTGTCCACTCAGCCATCACAAACTCCAGGGCAGGTTTGCCAGTGGGTCCTGGGAGGCTACACAGAAACTCCAGGAGAGGTTCCAGCTGGGTGTGCACCAGATGAGCGAACACCATGATCAGAGACTAGGAGATAAGGAGGACATCTGCTTCAGGGAACTCAATCTCAGAGACATAGGAGATGAGAGGGAGTGGGCCAGTCAATCAAGACACAGAGTCTATGCACTGAGAGTACCATACACAGGACAAGAAAACACGGAGATTTCCTTGCTTATGTTTCTCGGGCCAGAACAAATCCAATTTTACTTAACTGTCTATAGGGATAGTAAGAAAGAGGATAAAACAACTCAGGACCAACACACTAATTCCCATCTCTGTCACCCCAGGGATGGGAAAGCCCAGCTCCCTACTGTCCTCTTACCTGCATGACACTGAGAGTCTCTGCCTGCTGCATCTTACTGAGGATGGCACGAAGAATCTGGTCCAGATTCTCTCCCAGCTCCCGCCCTGCCTTAGAGATGAGGGTGGAGACAAGGCGGCCCACAAAGGCCGCAGTGAACTCGGAGGTGCGAGGGTCCAGGAGCTGGCTCACCACTTGCATCACATACCACAGCCCATTGTGGCCCTGCTCGTCATGCCACTGGGCTACCTGCTCCAGCGTCACTGACACATAGGCCCGCAAGCACTCTCCACCATTCTGGGGAGACAGAGGTGGCAAGCAAGATTAGCAACTGGGAGACAGATGCCAGGAGGCCTTCAAGAGGCATATGCCTCATAAGATCGGCCTACAGGGTTTGCTCATACCACTGCAGTCCGGAATTTACTGTTACAGATACAGACAGGCATTACACAATGCCCCCTTTGCCCAATCAGTTATCTCAGAAATGAATATTTCTGATCAAAAGGAACAGTGGCCAAGCAAACTGAGTTGTAGCCATAAAGATCTAGCTATAGTACTGGAAAAATATGTCTAAGATGTAGCAATAATTGGGTGTACTACAGTTCTTTATGGGAATAAAGACAGACCTTACACCTGTCTAGAGATTTACAAGCTGATCAACATCCACTGACAAGCTCCTACAACCTTTACAATCCATTACAGTAGTAAAGACCTGAAAAAGTAACCAACTTACCCAAGAAACAGAAAGAGGAAACATATGCAGGCATCTCTCCCC
The DNA here is from genome assembly GCF_027409185.1 of Cynocephalus volans. Lineage (NCBI taxonomy): Eukaryota > Metazoa > Chordata > Mammalia > Dermoptera > Cynocephalidae > Cynocephalus > Cynocephalus volans. The sequence goes on from NC_084470.1 coordinate 123,221,113, forward strand.
TCTCCAGATGCCTATCACTTTGCTGACTTTATTAACAGAAGAAATATTCAGAAAGACTTTCTTACAGCCCCAAGTCTAGATGTCTGTAATCTCTTCCAAGTAGTAATACCCAGGTACAGGTAGGCAGGATGCCTGCTAGCCACATTCTTTAAGAATGCTTGGCTTTTGCAGCCTGAACCCTTACTAGGTCCTCTGGATAAATACAAAATTGAGAAACATATTTCAAAAGCATGAAACCACAAGCCCATGACTGCGGAGCCATCGTCCCTCTTCTAGTGTCCATGTCTCAGATACCTGCATGGTGGCGTTGTCATCTGTGTGAAGAGTGCATTGTGCCACCGCAGGGAAAGCTTGGCAGATGAGAAGCTGGGAAAGTGGAGGCTTTGTATTCCTTACTACTGTGGTCAAGATATCAATAGCTGTCTGAAGGAAAGAAGAAGGAAAGGAGTCAGAATTGCTTCTGGGTGGGTGTGCCCAACAACCACGATCTTTACTGGGTGGATACCACATAGCAACCCGGAGGAAGCTAATTAATAAAAGGCAAGTTTGGGGGGTGGGGGGTGGGGAATAATTAAATAGTAGAGAGTGCTCTAAGTCTTCTCAACATAACTTGTTACTTGATTAACTATGGGGATGGGTGGTGTATGACAATGGCTCAGATAGCCACACGACCTACTTAGTGGTGCTGTGTAATGGGGGCGTTATGTTCAGTTTACCGAGGGTACCTCTGGAACAAGAAGAGCCATTTTCTTAAGCCTCTGAGAAGCACCCATTGTCCTTTTGGGCAGAGTAACCCAGTAAAATCACCCCATGAGTCTCCAGTGATATCAGTTTCCTGTCTGCTAGGTAGGATCTGTGGGTGGATGGTACTTGCAGAGCTCTCCTCTCCCTCTCTCCCTCCCTCTCACACACACGCACACACACAAAACATGCACCCCGCCTTGTAGCCACTCACCGCGCAGAGCCCTGCAGGGATCTTGTCGGCTGGGGCCTGCATTATGCTGACCAGAGTGGGAATCAGCCTCATCTGCATTGGGCCCTGACAGGCTTCGATCTGGGACAACTCCTTGAAGATGTCCTGAGCTAGCGAGGCGACGACAGGATCTGAAGTGGATAAGACAACATGGAATCCCCCTGCCTGATGGTCTGCATCTACTTCTGGCTTAATGATGTCTGTTGTCTGTCCCTAACCTACGTTAACAACTTCTGCACTGATTATATATCACATGCCTGGGAACTAGTGGGGCCATATGAATAACCTGAAAGAACAGGAGAGATGCTAAATCTCCATGAGGCACAGTATATATGTTTTCATTAAGGCAGGGAATAGTCATTAATAGCTACTCCTAAAACAAAATTTGGCTTTTATTCTGGGGGCAAATCTTTAAAGTCGTTATTTTTGTGAAACCTAGATTGATTAAAAAACCAAATGCTTAAAAAAAAAGCTCCACTGATACTTTGTTAAGAAGACATGAAGATTTCAAAAACTGCCAAAACATTGGCTTTCCCCCAGATTCTCATAGGTCAAAGATAAATAATACATATATCCTAGGGAGAAGCTATGATAGACATGAAGAACTCCAAAAGCCATTTCTGGGGCAAAAACAGAGCCTTGTGGGGCTGCCCAGTTAGCAGAGTTGGTTAGAGTGCCACCTTGTAACACCAAGGTTAAGGGTTCGGTTCCTTGTACTGGCCAGCCAGCAAAAAAAAAAAAAAAAAAAAAAAAAAAAAGCCTTATGAAGAAACAGAACTTTAGCCTGACCTACTTTACCTATATAATAAAAATGCCCTCCCCTACTTAGCATGCCAAAATGCATGCAGTGTGCACTAAAGTGTATGTTAAAAGATCACTGCAGTATTGTTTGTAATAGAAAAAAATTGGAAACAACTTAGATTTCCATTAAGAGTGGATAAATAAATTATGATGTAGCCATTTTATGGAATATTATGCGACAGTTTAAAGAATGAGATACATCCAAGAATGCAATGTGGGAAGCTCTGCAGGACACATTTTAATGTGAAAAAGCAAATCAAATACCAAGTTTAAATGTATGATATTATATAAACAATCCCTGCCCCTATATATCTTTCTGAGCTTCAATACTGGGGTTCCCTCTTTAAAAACAAATATCCCTAATACTTTTTCTAATAATAAAGTATTAATAAATACATTCACTACAGAAAAACTTGAAATGTAGAAAATCGTTAAAGGAAAGAAAACAGCCATAATTAACCACCACCTAGAGAAAACCACCCTTAAGATTTTGATGTATTTTCTTTTGCTATTTTTTTCTACACACATATCTATATACACATCCTTTTCTAAAACAAAAACAAAACTTGGAATCATATTCTATGGACTTTTCGCGGAAAAGTGTCTTTTCACTTATAACGTAAGCACTTTCCCACGGTCTTAAATATTCCATTGAAGCTTGATTTTTAATGGCTCCATAGCATTTCATTTAATGGATATAATTAATCACCTTTTATTTCCAATTTTTTACTACTATAAAAAATATCTGATGGTTCATTCACCATACTGGCCAGCAAGCAAAAAAAACCAAAAAACCCCCCCAAAACAAGCCATCTGATGAAGACTTTTGTTTATAAACCTTTAGCACATTTCTTTCTTCAATATCTCCTTTTCTAAATTATAGTTCTAGGCTTCTTCTTATAGGAAGCTTTTCATTTAAGTTGCTCAATTTTCTACTTGACTGTCAAAATTCTTAATTATGCCTCTTGCTTGTTAGACTTTTTTTCTTTTTTTTTTAAAAGATGACCGGTAAGGGGATCTTAACCCTTCACCTTGGTGTTGTCAGCACCACACTCTCCCAAGTGAGCCAAGAGCCGGCCCTTGTTAGACTTTTATTCACTGTCTTTTTTTCCCTAGTCCTTATTAGAGAGTAAGCATTACGGAAATAGGTATTCTACTTTTTAATGCTGCTATATCTACAGCACAACTATTCTTTGCTAACTGAAAGCCAAATTCTTTGTTTATGATGCTTAAGACCATCAGACCTAGGGAAACTTCCACCTAAATTCACCAGCCATCACTTTTTCTTTGGTGCCCCTCATAACACATTCTCCCAGGTGGCATACCATTGCTGTACTTTAGGAAAATGGCGATGGTGAAGGGGCAGATTTTGCTTTCCATGCTTGCTGTGAATTCTGGGTCTACTGTACAAACTATGCACAGGGTCTCCATCACCAGGTTGAGGACCTCTGAGCTGAACTGGGCTGCTAGGTGAATCAAGCCATCAAGAATGCTGGGGAGGAAGGGCTGAAGCACGTGGGTACTCTCTGAGACTTTCAGTTGGTCACAATAACTAGAGAGAGAGAGATATGCAAGAGTTACTCACAAATAGATTCTTCAATTCCTGGTTTTTCCAATCAATTTCATATGTTATAGCATTTATATGTGTAGTTTCTATAAAGCTACTTCTAGAGTTAGATATGTTTTTACATCTTTCTGTGGCATATTTATATAAATATCATCACTACCATTTCTATATTCTCAAATTTGTTTCTGCTTAGATCTTTGATATTTCCTCTAAAATTTCGTCCCTCTCCCCCTCTGTTTTGAAGCAAATCCCTGCCATAGCATTATATCCAAATTGTTAAGATATTAAGTTAAATGCTTTATAACTCTTCAGACTACTACTTTAATTACTAAGATTTTGATGTATATTCCCATTATTTTCCAGATAGTTACAGTGTTTTTAACATTTTTTTCAACACAACTGCTACGTAATAGGAGACTCCATTTTAACTTCCATGTTATAAAATTTAGGAAGTGACTCAAATAATTCAGGCAAGAGAAGTGGAGAATACAATCTAAGGTAGTAGCAGTGGAAGAAAAGGAGAAAAACATGATTTTTGCATTGTAAAATGAGATCAATTTATATAAACATTCCGTGCATACTTACAAAACTGGTGTACTATCTGTAGGGTGTAAAGTTCTCTATACAGAGTTCTACTGTATCAACCTCTTATTCAATCAACAAATATTCACTGATTGCTGCTTACCATGTTCAATGGGATACAATTACTAAAAATACATTGTCTAAGTCTTGTGTTTATTTTTAGAATGGTCGTAAGTTAAAAAGCAATAAAAAGACTGTTTCTATGTGTTAAAAGAACCTAACACTGCAACAAGACTCTCAGCAGGTACTCAATAAATGGTTTTTCTTATTTATTTATTTTTAATTGAAAAGATGACCAGTAAGGGGATCTTAACCCTTGACTTGGTGTTGTCAGCACCACGCTCAGCCAGTGAGCGAACCAGCCATCCTTATATAGGGATCCGAACCTGTGGCCTTGGTGTTATCAACACCACACTCTCCCAAGTGAGCCACGGGCCGGCCCGGTTTTTCTTAACTTTTTAAAAGTATCTTGTAACCATATTATTTACTTCAGCTGTCAAAGGTCCACAAAGACCAGTGAGCTTTGATCCCAGATTTGTCTACAGACTCTTTGATTTTTGGTCCATAATGTCTTGATTTCAATACCATCTTGCTCTGACCTAACTTCACCTGAAGAGCTAATTTGGCATCTGGACTTGGTTAGCTCTCAACTCCTTAAACTAGGTTTTAGACCCATCTCTCTATCATTACTCAGCTTTGTTTATTCACCCCTCACCCTTCCATTCTAAGGGTTTAAGTTACTTTGCTCCTCCAATGAAATTGAAACTGTACAGTCTGAAAATCACAGAGAACACATCATCTGGCCAGATCATATTAGATTTCGTATGCCATGTTAAGAGAGTGTGGACTTTATTGTGGAAACCAGTGTTTCTCAAACATTTTTTTACAAATTATTCCTAATACCTAATTTCCTCCTTACCCTACCCCAAAGTCTTCAAGGAAAACTGACACCCTGGGAAGATGTTATATATTTATCCTGTAGCTTCATGTACCACCTGGCATAATATGACTTTCTCCTGAGTTGTCTGTATCTGAGAATTTGAAATGCATATCTGGCAGCTGCGAAGGTTTTAACTATAGGAGCAACATTACCAGTTTTCTGTTTTAGAAAGATTAACTTTAGGGCTGGCCCGTGGCTCACTCGGTAGAGTGCGGTGCTGATAACACCAAGGCCACGGGTTCGGATCCTATATAGGGATGGCCGGTTAACTCACTGGCTGAGCGTGGTGCTGACAACACCAAGCCAAGGGTTGAGATCCCCTTACCGGTCATCTTTAAAAAAAAAAAAAAGAAAGATTAACTTGACAGCTCAAATAATATAGACTGCAGTAGTGAGAGTGAAGGTAGAGAGATCAATTAGGAATTCAGGCAAGAGAAGTTGAGAATACAATCTAGATTAGTAGCAGTGGAAGAGAGGGAGGAAGAGATGAGAAGCCAAAGAACCAAGATCTAAAAGGCAAAGATCTGGGATCTCTACCTTTTTCAAAACAGGGAATACAAGATCTCTATCTTTAAGTCAAGTTCTAAAGGTACAAGATTCTTTTTTTTCCATTAAAACTTTTTTTATTAAATCTTCATTCTTTGAATGTGATTCATTTGATCAAGAATACATATGGGAATATCCAGGGATATCCCTGGCAAACAAAACAGAGTCATGCAACTCTGTTCTTAAAGCAAGGAGGCAATATCAGGTCAGATTAAAGGTTTATCTGGGCTACCCTCCAAACTAAAATTGACAAGCAAAGATATAACAATGAAATATAAAACCACCATAAGTGAACTGATTTTGGATATAAAAGACTTAAAATGTAAGAGCAAAACAAATGGATAGTGTTGGGAAAAATAATTATTAAGCAAAAAAAAAAAAAAGACAATGAAATCAAGAAAATGTTAATATTAGATTAATATATCCTACATAAGATCTCAACTTGTATACTTAAATTTAGGTAAGCAAAACACTAGTTGATTTAATGGAGAAATAGCTTGATACGCACTGAAACAATTTATTTAATTCTATATTCTGGAAAAAAACTGGTATAAATGATACACAAGTTAAAATCCTCAAAGGCAGTGACCTTGTTTGTTTTCAATCACTACTGTATATGTACCCTAGCATAACACTAATTAGCACCTAATAAGTCCTCAATAAGGATTTAAGTGAGGAAAGAAACTAAAAGAAATTTAAATTATAAGTTAAAAATGTTATTGTAAATTAAAATGCTACAATAATGCCAAGACATTCCACCACAGATTGCATCACCTGCAGTTACTTGGACATGCAAAATTACTAGTTTACCAGTAAAATTTAAGAAAATATATAGAAAGATAACTGTACGTCCATAATATTGGTATTTTGAAACTGAGTGATAAACACATTCTGAGCCATCTGTATTACTTAAAGCTGTTAAGCTTAATGGGCTATTGGATTTACAAAACAATGTTTCATTAATTGTATTAATGGTTATAAGATACCTATTAAGACTCCTTTCTTGTCCAAAAATTCAACACATCAAATATGAAAATCTATAATAATATCACAGCCCAAGGCTTACTGTATAGCTTCTAGTTTACTGGCATAATTAACTTATTTTAGTTTAAATAGCCTATTTTTCCAGCCACTAGGACATAAAATTTCTCACATTTTATAATTTTCAAAAATCACTTTCAATTTATTTATTAGTATAACTGGTACTATCATAAGGCAAGTAAATGTAAATAAACAGCAAGCTAAATGGTGAATTAAAATATCCACTCGAAGGGCTGGCTGGTTAGCTGATTACAGTGTAATGTTTTAACACCAAGGTCAAAGGTTCAGATCCCCATACTGGTCAGAAGCTAAAAGTAAAATAAAATAATAAAATAAAATAAAATATTCATACTAAGTCTGACCTCAGCTTTTAGAGAACCTTTCCTTCAGAAGAAAGCTAAAAATAAACTCCTAACATTTGCTTTGTTTGACAGCATAATTAATTGAGTAGTAATCAAAGTAGGCCTTTATATAAGGCCTTCTAGTCTCAGAAACATACACTAAAGGTACAAGATTTCTACCTCTACTAAAACAGGGAATACATGTAGGGCAGGCTTAGAGGAGGTAAATAGGAAGCTCAGTAGTCAATGTGTTGATTTTCAGGTAGTTATAAGATATCCATCCTGGTGTGGATAGTAAGCAGTGGATACACTAATTTGGAGCTCAGGAGAAGGTCTGGCATAATGACGAGAAATGTGACACAAATATAATTATTTGTCAATCAATATCTGGTTTCAGAAATAATTTAAGGTAATTTGCAATGATACATAAACTATGACACAGAGGAATAAATTATAACTGGAGCAAACTAAAAAAGAAAAGCAAAGGTAGTGTGATGACCATTAAAAGATTGCTAGTGACATTAGAAAGAACAGTTCGTGGTTATAACATTAAGCATTTAATTAACAAATGAAGATACATAGAACAGGCAATTCCTCAATGCTTCCTAAGGACATATATAATAATGCATCTCAATCTCTCCCTCAAGAAGTAAGCAGACAGGACAGGCAGGCAGGTAAAAGATTTTAATTTCGTGCTGGTAGTTTTTGGTAATTCAACTGGGATGCTTAAGCTTGGACCTTAAAATATTCCTTAGGGTTGGCCTGTGGCTCACTTGGGAGAGTGTGGTGCTGATAACACCAAGGCCATTGGTTCGGACCCCTATATAGGGATGGCTGGTTAGCTCAATGGGTGAGCGTGGTGCTGACAACACCAAGTCAAGGGTTAAGATCCCCTTACTGGTCTTAAAAAAAAAAAAAAATTCCTTAAACAACAATGCTCTCTTTGGGCTGGGTAGAAATACACCCAGAATCATTAGTACACTGCCTGTGAAAAAGAAGAGGTAAAATTGTCAGAAAACAAGTGTTTCTAGGCCACATTTTCTCAAATTTGGTTTCTAATATGGAGGCAATCAACAAAATGACACGAGCTCTAATCCTGCTTCTGTCATTCATCAACTGTGCAACCCTATACAAGTTATTTATCTCTTGAAGCCTCAGGTTCTTCACCTCTGAAACAAAGGGTGTTGGCCTAGATGATTTCAGAGCTGGAGTTAATTTAAAGGGAATGAGTTAGCTCCCCATACTGTCCAGTCGCCAAAAACATAAAATAAAATAAAAATTAAAAAATGAAGGGAATGGGGAGCAAAAGGGAAGAAGACATCTTCCGGACTCATAAGAGCCATGTCCCTTGCAGTTTCTTTCCCTGTCCTTCCAGCATTTATCCTGAAGGGGATTTTCAGCAGAAATTTCCAAGTAACATAATGTACCAAACAACTGTGGTTTCGGATATCTACCCTGAATAATTTTCACTTAAAATAGTTCTTATCACCCTAGGGTAGTATACTCACCCCCAGATGGCTCTCACGGCAGAAATCCGAACTGATGGGGGCTGTGTCTCATGAAGACCACTAACTGTTGCCTGTAGGAACTGCTGGATCAGTTCAGGGGACATAGCAACAGTGAACCGACTGGCAGCCCAAAGTGCCCGGCCCAAGAGGAAAGGAGACACTGGGAGAAAGAGCAATTAGGGACTGGATAATGAAAGTTCCTTTTACATTCCCTTCCTCCTCCCACCTCCATTCCTCAACTTTTCACAAGTAACTGGATGCTACATAATACATACAACTTATTTGAGATAAAAAGCATGCTCTTACAAGGTAGAAGCAAAATGTGTGAACTGTGGTACGGAATCAATTTCCCAGTTCCATTTCTGACTATTGACAAAGTAGATCTTGAATATTCTTATACTAAAAAGATTTTACCATTCCAGTTCCCACCCCTGGCTCTCATTATTCCCTACCTGTACAACAAGTTAGTCTTCCAATTGCCTTTTCTACTGCCAGTTTCTTTCTACTCTTAGGCCACTATTAGAACATTATAAATTACAGCTCTCATCATGTCATTCTTCTATTTAAAATCTGTCAGTGAATTCCAGTCTACCAAATAAAGACTATCTTAGTCAGCATGGCATTCTAGGCTCCCTAAGATCAGTGACTCTAGCATTACCTGTGACTTCTCTTTATGCCTTCTGAACGCAAGCACACATCCCTCCCCAGCAACTCACATCTTACTTTGCTAGCTCTGTGCTTTGTCTATACTATTGTTCTCCCCTAATCCTCGGTTTTGCTTTCCAAAGTTTCAGTTACCCACGGTCAACCGTGGTCCAAAATATTAAATGGAAAACTCCAGATATAAACAATTCATAAATTTTCAATTGCATGCCATTCTGAGTAGCATGACAAAATCTCTCACCACCTTGCTCAGTCCTGCCTAGGACATGAATCGGCCCTTTGTCCAGTGTATCCGAGGTCACTTAGCAGCCATCTCAGTTATCAGATTGACTCTTGTATCGCAACGCTTGTGTTCAAGTAACCCTTATTTTACTTGACAATAGCCTCCAAATGCAAGAGTAGTGATGCTGACAATTTGGATATGTCAAAGAGAGGCTTTAAAATGCTTTCTTTTAAGTGAAATGGTGAAAGTTCTTGACTTACTAAGGAAAGAAAAAAAATCATATGCTGAGGTTGCTAAGATCTACCGTAAGAACAAATCTTCTATTTGTGAAACTGTGTAGAAAGAAAAAGAAATTCATGCTAGTTTTGCTGTTGCCCCTCAAACTGCAAAGGTTACAGCCACAGTGTGTGTGATAAGTGCTTAGTTGAGATGGAAAAGGCATTATATTTATGAGTGGGAAACATGAATACAATTGTGTTCTGATTGACAGCAATCAGGTTCAGTACTATCTGGGATTTCAGGCATCCACTGGGGGTCCTGGAACATATCCCCCATGGATAAGGGGGGAACTACTGTATTATAAGCCAACATATTCACCTCTCCTTGCATTACCTAACTGATCTCTTGGGCATAAGTAGTCCTAACTATCTATGTGCTACTGTAATCCTGTCTTTAGTTTTCTTACATGTTACATATTTGGCTTGAAATTCCAGCTGCTTACTGGTGTAAGGATTACTACTCCCTGCCTACTATAAGCTGCTTGAGGAGAGACTATACTTATTCAGCCTGTCACAGGGCTTAATCTAGTTATTCATACAATAAACATTTAGTTAACGGGAACTACTGAACAGAACCTAACAAACTGTGCCAATCAGACAAGTATGTAATACTTCATATAACGTAGAGCAGCAGTTCTCAAAGTATAATCCAGGGACTCCTGGGAGTCTCTAAAGTTGAAACCATTTTCATAGCAATACTAAGACATTAACTGTCTTTTCACTCTCATTCTTTCACAAGCAGGCAGCGGAGTTTTCCAGAGGTTACACGATATGTGTTACCATGGATCTCACAGCTAATGGAATATATGCTTGCATTTCATGTATTTTTAAAACTTATCAGTTTTGGTTTTTAGTATGTTAAATATTGATAAATAAAACCCACATAAAAATCTCTTTGGGATTGTTGACAATTTTTGAGTGTAAAGCAGTCCTAAGACTAAACAGGTTGAGAACAGTGGTGTAGAAAAGCTTTCAGCTATAGGCAGGATTAACAAACAATACACATTGAGCCTTTTTCTACTGTTTATATCAAATATAATAACATCTCCTAAAATTTTGAAGATTCTTTGCTAGGGTAAACTCTATAAGAAATATGTTGATGGATTTGAGAAATCCCAACACTTTCACTCAACACGTAATTACGGAATGCTTATTATATGTAAGGCACTGTGGGATACAAAGATGTACTAGACATTTGTACTCTCAAAGACCTTACATTCTAGTAAGAGAGAGAAAACATATTTCTTAACTGCAATATAATGCAGCATATGATAAGTACAGAGTGAAACAGGATATTGCCAGTGGATGTGAGCTCTGGACGTGCAATCATTTGAATTTTGATTCAGAGAATGGAAGGGAAGGTGGGGCAGATTACCTATTTAAAGTCACAGAGTAGAATGTTTTCCAATGACGTAATCTACTCCAAGGGCTATCCTATGAAGGAGAGGCAAGTGAATGCATTGAGAATGGAGCGAACAATGCCAAACGTGCCCTGATTTAAGTACCATGAGAGAAAGCAAAGGCGGTATTTTGGAATGGAGCTCTAGCTCTAAGGATGAGAACAAGCACGGCAAGGACAGGAGAACTGCAGCACAAAATGTCACATAAAGAGATAACAACGATTCTTAGTGACTGCTCTGCACTGCTGGAGAAATCAGTCTAACAGTAAAGGATACTTTTTTTTTTTAAAGCCAAGTAACTAACATGGATTTAAGAATAGAACATTTTAATTATTTGGATATTGGCCAAGAATAAAGTTTGAGAAAAATGACAGGAAACAAACAGGAAGAAAGAGGCCGACACAGAACGCCTGTGGGCATTCTGAATTTAATAATGAGAACTCGAGACAGAGTTCTCAATGTATAGCAACCAGATTTGCATTCCATTTGAATGCCAAAAAAAAGCCAGGAACGGGAGCACTGATTTGAAAGGAAACATGAACAGCATGGAAGAATTACGAACTAGTTAACATTAGTTTTTTAGTATGTGAAGCTTGAGCCAAGGCCTCTGGACAGTTTTAGAGGTTCAGATGAGTTCGAGCTCTAGGGGGCAAAGAATTTTCACCCAAAGGACACAAAAATACCTGGCCTACCTGTTTAAGTGAATAGTACAACTGAGTTGATGACAGGTCTAAAGATCTTCCAGAATCCTGGCAGTGCTCAAACATACCTGACAGGTTGAGGTCTGCAAGGATGACATTGGTCAGGAATCCATGCATGTCAAAATGAATCCTGCCATTTTTCACACTGTCAGTGATGATGGACTTCACTGAGCCTAGGGCAAGCATGCATGCCTCATGGATCTTCCACCTGCGAAAGGGATAACACAGCCTGGTAAAACAAACTACATTGCCAAAAAAAATATTTGAGGGCAGAAGATTTAGGATAGGACATTCCAGCACAATCTGACCCAAAAGGACCATTTATCTGCCCTTCCAATCTAAATCTAGAGCTGAAAACAATGAAATTTAATAACAAGATTTTTCTAATTAAAAACAAAATACGGGACTGGCTGGTTAGCTCAGTTGGTTAGAGTGTGGTGTTATAACACCAAGGTCAAGGCTTTAGATTCCTGTACCTGCCAGCTGCCAAAAAAAAAAAAAAAAAAAAAAAACCCCAAAAACAAACAATATAAAAACAAAATATGCACCAGTGTTCATGCAAGCAAAAGAAAAATAAATAAATAAATAAATAAAAGCCCTTCCTTTCAAGGCTTTTAAAAAAAAGGGTAAAATGATCATCTTAACCAATTATTTTAAGGTTGGGAAGAGGTGTTTTAGAGCAGAGGATTCAAAGCAAAGACTTGTTTGCCTCAGATCTGAAGCTCAAAACATGTCCCTAAGTTAAGTATCTGCTGCTCACTCTTACCAGTGTTCAGTGCCACTGTTTTTGGTTTGCTCGGCTTCTTGTAAATGCCGAGTGGCTGCTGCAGCCAGAGCTGCTGCACTCTCATTCTGGAAATCTGTGGCCACAGCCTAAGGAGAGAGAAGAAGGTCTAATAAATCTATTTGTGCACTTTAAATGCATGTTAATTACAAATTGCTTGTAATGAGTGTTACAAGTGCATGGTTGAAACTCTTTCACATACACACACTAAACCCTGATTAGGTGTACTAAAAATGTAACCCCGTTAGTTCAGGGTCTCTAATGAAATTAAAATAGTACCTATATCTCTGCAGTGCCTAGGCATTAGCTCCCTTTGGCTATATTCAGCACAGTGTAATTGAGCAATGATTGATTCAAGTTTGGATGACAATGGGCCAGATATTTATTCTCCTGGAGGGTAATCATGGAAAAATAAGGCTAATCTACTAATTAAAGTCTAGTATAATCTTTTATAGGTACCTTAGAAATACTGAGTGATAATGACAAGTGATTCATCAACAATGAGAACAAACCTCCTACCCAACAGGAAGCAACTGGTAGCAGCTTCATAGTACTTCAGCCTAGAGACAATTCTATGCTCTAGTAAGAGGAGCCAAAGACACCAGGAGCAGATGCTTGGATGTTCATCTCTCAGCAATCCAATTTTTTTTTTTTAAGTTTACTAACCACTGGTTTGTACTATAGATTCTTGTTGAAGAAGAGTGAATTACACTGAAATGTTTCTTATTCAACTGTCCTTACTCATTAGAACACTTTACCCTCCTCACAATTCTTCCATCTAATAGTTACTTGTAAATTAGAACCACGAGTGATGACTTTGGAATTTCATTTGAGAAGATCTCTTTTATCTCAAAAATATCTGAGATAAAGCCACCCAATAACACTGCTCACTTTTGGTTATATGTCTAGAAAGAAGAGGAAATTCAGGATTGTTTGGTTGATCACGATTATTTGGTTGATGTATCAAGGTAACCCTCTTACCAGCAGTAAGTCTTGAGCTGCAATTCTTACAGTATAGGAGAAAGTATCATCATCTTCATCTTCTACAAACTGTTGGGGATTGGCTGTCCATACTTTAATCTGAAAAGATGATGAAGTCAGGCCTTTGTGAGGCTGCCAATCTGGTTCATATGTTCCTTCTTTTCATCAACAGATACAGAAAGACTTCAATCTTTTATTCTTAATAAAACTCTAGCCTAAAAAGCCTTTTCTTTTTGATATAGAGAAACAAATCCTTCGTCAAGATAGGCAGCAATGGCTATTGCTATCTAGCAGACTCTGTTTTAGAGTTTGGCAGATTACTAGCTCTCTGCTACTGGCAATCAGCTGTTACTCTTTAATAGGTCATTTTCTGAATATATTAGGTGTGATGAATATTTAATGTGAAAATTATGTCAATTCTTGTGCTGTTTCACACAAGAAGCATTATCTTATTCTTGAATGTTCTTTTCTGATTTTAATGACTCACCAACCAGGCAAATAATCTGACCTCTACATTTCACTATTTATGGGGAAGGAATAGGTTCTTCTAGATACCAAGGTCTTTGGTTAGTGGTCCTGCAGAAATTTTCCTAAAGGAAAAAGTGTTCTGAAAGTCCAATTACCTAATATAGGATTTGATAAAACTCTAATACCCAAGGATTAGGCAATAAAATTATGTCAAAGCTTTCCTAAAACTTCACATGAACTTATTCCTCCTAGTGTCTAATTTTAGAAATAAAGTATTCACTTGACCATGCCTTCACATTCATCAAGTTGCACCTTCCAAATATGAGGGTACTTCAAAAAGTTCATGGAAAAATGGAATGAAAAGATAATACAAATCTTTCCACAAACTTTTTGAAGACCCCTCATACAAGCTGATAACTATCTCCCAAATATTATTTACCTGTTCTTCAGTGATCTGCATGTACAGGATAATATAGTAAATCAATTCAGGCAAGGCCTTCTTAACAGTGCTTTTGAACTTGCTATTTTCTAGTAGGGCATGGACAAATTCAAATATGCTAAAGACGAGATTTTCAAAGCCCAGGACTTCACCTACAGGGAATACATAAGAGGAAAAATTAATGACAAGAAAGCAAAAGTAAAGCATGTATGTGGGAAATGAACTACATTATCTTTGGAAATTAATGAATATTTAAAGTACTTGCTAATTACTACTTCCAAGGATTGGTAGAGGGGGCTGAGGAGTCAAAGAAAGGAACTTTGAGGATATTAAATACTCTTTGGTTTTTCAAATAAAAGAATCATAAACACTAAATATATTTTCCAGCATGTCCATTTTTGATGTTAAATACTTAAAAATATTAAAACAGGTATAAAAGTATCATCATCTGGGACCCCAAAATTAAACTAGACAAAATGCCAGAAGTAGGTTGGAATAAATGGTCTTTAAGGTATTTCTTCCAACTAAGAAGTTCTATGATTTTATGAAATATATTATGCAAATGCCTATGAGGAACAGATTAAAGACTGTCAATTCTCTTTTCTTCACATCTAATACACTAAAAGGAAACTCAATTAGAAAACTCACTTAGGAGAGTAAATCCTCTAAGTTAATGCTTTTTTCTGTCTCAGGCTTCTTTTTCTTTTCCAAGATCCCTCTTCCCATCAACTAGTATTTCTGTAAAGATAAACTACATACCATCAGAATCCACAGGATCTTCTACTTCCTCTGTGTAATTCACTTCTGTCCTCACATAAGTATGATAAAGAGTAAAGAAATAGAATTTGGAGTCTGCTGTATATATACTCTACAAGGGAGTATTATATATTCCCATACCAACAGTAGACACTTAAAAAAAAAAACCTGTTTAAAAAAGTAGAACCATAAAACAAGCCCCAAGGCTAGATTCCCAACTCTAGGTGGTAGTAAGTCCCTTAAGCTTTCAGGAAAGGATATAAAGCTGCACTCTCAGTTAGGGTGTTCCAAACAATAGGCAGAATCTGCTGCATGGAGGACACCATGTGCTTTGGGAAGTTTTTTACTAGGGCTGTCACTGCCTGAGAAGTTAAGAGAAAAACACCTAAGAGTTACAAGGGATATAGAAGAAATCAATCATTTCAGACCATTTTCTCAAACTCCAAATATCTCATTGGTAGTAAATGTTTACCTTTAGGACCTCCATCTTAAAACCACTGTCAGATGTGGGGCCATCTGGTATTTGGAGGGCCTGAACAAAGGCCTCTGTGAACTGCTGCACCACAGGAAAGATCAGGACTTTGGCTGCACCCTGACAATAGACACCAAAGTCAATGCTGGACAAACCTCTAATCCAAGGCTTTAATGCACACATCAAACAGAGATCGAGGCATCAAAAGTTCTCTCCAGGCTCAAGTCCCAATCAGAAGGGCACAGTTATAAAGTCACTGGAGGTGTTACCCAAGTTTTCATGTTTCCTTAATTAATACTTACAGTTCCTCACTTACAGACCTCTTAAAAGCTACCATATAAGACCAACTTTTCATAACTGCTTCCGAATCACAGGGATTAGTGTTTTTCAGCTGACTTTCTTTCACATGAGAGGGTCACAAAAGAGCAAGAAAGTTCTGTGTGATGACTAGTATGAAAAGGATACAGGATAGGATGTTTGACGAAATAAGACTCAAACAGAAGGAAACTAAGCTATATACAAATTGAAAATCTAATCAAAATGTTAATTCTATCTATAATACCGGCTAGCATGCTTTCTGGTCCTACTATCATGAAATGAGTCATTGCTTTGCCTGCAGCAGAAGGCATTGAGACTTTTAAACATGAAGTCTGTTATTGACGCAAAGGTTCACTTACCTTTTCCAGTTCCTCCATGTTACAGATCATGTGGGCACAAGTGGTAAAAATCTCCACAGCTCGGGAACGGGTTCGAATACCATACACCTGGGAATAGCCATGAGATTGGAGTGTATATGTATGTGTGTATCTGTGACTAAAAGTAAAACTATTGACTAATCAATCTTCACATGAGATTGGATCCCCTAGAGAGATAGAAAATGTAATTCATTCATGTCCAGGAGACAGACTTCTGTAATTCAGAGAATGAAAGGCAGAAAAATCATAGTGTTAAACCATGTTAGAATTAGCCTCATACATAGGTCTTTGTGGGGATGATATAATTAAAAATATCAGGCTGGGTAGTACTTGAAATCCTAACAGGGCCAATGTATTTTTTATTTTTTAATTCAGACCATTGGCTGGAGGCAAAGGTTAAAACATTACCCATCAGGTGTTCATATCTTACTGTGAATGAGTTACCATTCATATACACATTAATTAAATATATATACAGTATATTAAGGGTCTGTTATCTGCAATATAGTGATAGATTGCTTCCGAATACTTAACTGAGGTAGGCAAGCTTAGGTGGGATACTTCAGTAACAGGCTTGAAGGAACATAAAGATACTAGGTACTTAGGGGGTTACAAGATGCCAGAAGGTATGATATATGTAAAAAAAATACTTCAACTGCTTCACTCTTTTATCAAAGTCCTTGCAGTTATGAATGAAAAGTCTAAGGTTAATCCAGATGCAGATCCAGATCTTTGTCAGCTCTAGTCTGTAAGTATGGGGATCAACAGCAAACACCATAATCTCCCACCTGAGAGGTGGGTGCTGACTAGAGCCTGAACAGCCCTTATTAGCTGTAATCCTGGGGCTGAGATTTCATACCTCAGCCATGGTGAAGATCTTATACATCTCTGGGAGAATGACGGGAGCAACAAGTGGCATCTGTGTGTCTGTCACTTCTCGAGTAAATTCTACAAAGAAAAAAGTAGTACTGTAAAAAAACCCACACAACTGCTTTATAAAGAAATTAAGTGTGAACTGCTTCTAGGTGGTAGTTCCCAAACCAACAGCACACAGGTAAAGACACTGGCCTCGTGGCCTCATCCTTGGAAAGGAAAAGCAGCAAGAGTTATTGATTATTTGTCAGAAGAGGAAAGAGAACAATACAGAGATAAAGAAAAATACAAGAGATTAAGAAAGAAAAGCTTAATATAAATATTAAAAGAAAATCTGTACTAGAATTGCATAAAAGTCCTTGTGAGGTCAACCTAGGAAAATTCTGTATTAGTTTGTGCCAATGTGTCAACATTCAGGTGCACTTTGAGGTTTCTTACCTTTGGTTCTGTTTTCAATATTCTCCCTGCCAAGTTGTTTTGATGTTCATAATAAAATATGTACATACTTACAAGGTTTCAACTCCATTCTATATATGTTACTCTTCTCAGTGGATGACATTTATTGACCTAAAAGTCAGAGGCTGCTGCTAATTCTAATAGAATGAGATTTCCTACTTGAACATGGCAAAAAGCAACCTATACATAGAATGAGACTTAAAGGTGAAAGTAATATGGGTCACACCTTTCCCTTCACTTACACACACACACACACACACACACACACACACACACACACACACACACACACACACACACGATACTGGCTAAGATAGCATAAAGAACAAAGGATCCTGGATTTCATGTTACTAAGTGGTGGAATACAAGCCCTTGAGTTCTAATAACTGTTCACTTTATCTGATGCTTTTCCATATAACCACTATAAAAATGGAGCTCATCAACTGGGGCATTTTCCAGGTAGATATAAAACTAGAAATGCAAGCTGGCATTTTCAAGGTTAATACACCCCACAATCTTGGGCAATACCAACCCTCACAAGTCAAATGAAAATCAAATAATCAAGGCTGAGTATTCATCTTTACTAGCTGTGGTTTCTCCTAAAGAATAAATTCTGGGCTTTAAACAGTGAGTGCTCTATTTTTATTTATTAATCCAAGGAAAATAGTCCAAACAAATATGATGGATGGTATATTAATGATAAGTTTTTTGAAAAATGTAGTATAATTTAATTCTACTAATAAAGTGTCTAACCACAGTTTTTACTCTCCTATAATCATTCCTGGTAGTCTCAATTTATTCACACTTTATAGGTTTAAGTCCAAAATAAGTTTTTTTTTTTTTAATGCTCCTTGCAGCATTTTATTGGTGAGGCATCTAAGCTGGACACCTCCATGGCCATTCCAGGTCATCTTCTGTGCTGCACATATTCACTTCAGGATGCATGTCCAAGGAGCAGCTCCACCCTCATGGCTCCTGTGTGCCTCTCTTCCTGAGGGAAAGCTTCTTTCAAGGGCTGATCCGTGGCTCACTTGGGAGAGTGTGGTGCTGATAACACCAAGGCCAAGGGTTCGGATCCCTATATAGGGATGGCCGGTTAGCTCACTGGGTGAGCCTGGTGCTGACAACACCAAGACAAGGGTTAAGATTCCCTTTACCGGTCATCTTTAAAAAAAAAAAAAAAGAAAAAGAAACTTTCAGGCATCGTTGTTTGGATAGTCTGGATGAGGTGACCCAATTTTTCAATTTCCTGACAAAATCATTCTTGAAGAGACTCTCTTGGTTTTGTCCTCTGCCGCTGTCTTTTCTTCATGTTCAAGGACAGCCTTGGAGGTACACTGTTTCCTGTCTAGCAGTCGCCTGATTTGTGGCATGTTGGTAGAAACTGTCTTTCTTTCATCCTTTTAGCTTCAGTGACACTTTTTTCTCAATAAATTATGCTCTTTCAAACAGATGTTGAGGAATATGAGATTTGGAATATATAACAGTTGCACTCTAACATATACCTTCATCAGACAGTCCAAAATAAGTTTTCTGAGGTTCATTCAGCAAGTCAGAAAAAGTTTGAGCTATCAGTAACACCTCAATCTCTAAACTTCATTGGAACCAAAGAAAAACCTGTATCTTCTGGATCAAATATTTTAACCCTTAGCTGCTATGTTTATATTTCCTCACACCACAAGCCTTAGCTCTCTTTTGTAGATAAGCCTAATGGGAAGCTTCACTAAAGGGAGACTGGTACAGTATCTTAAAAAATCCTGAAGGTAATCAGTCCCATTCTCTTAATGGGCTCCTGTCCATACACCAATGTCCTAATATCTTCATGCATGCCTGAATTTCTGTTGTCAGAGTACAGTATGCCCTCGTTTGAAAATATCTGGAGCAGCTATTTGGGAATGGAGGTTGGCTGCTATCCACTCCATGTCTGGTGACTCCATTATAAAAGGATACAAATTTCCCCACCAATTCCTGCCCTGTGGCTGACAGAAAAGTGATCTCACTGAACAGTAATTTCCTTAGTCAAGCACAATGAGAGCTCTTTAGCATCCCAATCAGGATAGATGTACAACCTTTTTTCTCCAAGTTTGTCAAAAAGAAGCTGAATTTTGTGTTAGAAGACTGGGAGGGAATACGCTTCCAGTCCTTGGTAGAAAACACATCTGTTAATTGATATCTTAGCACTGTGAAGTTGTAAATAAAGAATCCTAAAAGGCCAATTTCATGGAGAGGGATATGTGAAATCATCTGAATAATGAGTCATAAAGAAGAAGCAAGGGAAATAAGCAGGGAAGTGAAAATCCAAGCAAGAAACATTTTGTTCTTTTTGGTAAATCTTTTCTGTATCTGAGCTAAAAATAGAAGCTTTATCATAGGCAATCAATAGGAATATAGTAGGTAGTTCACAAAGGCAGCTGGGGCATGACAGGAGGAAGTTTTAAAACAAAAGGAGAGGAAGAATTTGCTTCTAACATAGAATTGATATTATCTACCACTAATATCACATGGACTAGTAAAATTGGGCCAAGTTCAGTAAACTGAAATTCAAGAAGAGTAGAAGTGGCATTCACAACAAGGTAAGAATACATTTCAGGTAAGCTAGCAAGTCATAGAGAAACAGGTAAGATATAGGTGAAACTTCCACAAACCTTTATAAACAAAGGAGAAAGATGATTACTAAAAGATCAGTACAAGATGGTTACAGTCCAGGTAAGGATTTCTTGAAGGTAAAACAAAATAGTGACTTCATCTAGGTGACAGAAAACATGGCAGACCCTGCAAAGGACAGGGAAACTCAGGCCAAACCTAAGGACATATGAAAGCAGGCTCTGGGAGGGACTAGTAGATTAATCAGGATTAGAAGAGATACCCACCAAATCTCCTTGGACTAAAAGTTGAAGTACTTTAATCAACTTCTTAGAACAGAAAGAAAGAAAAGACACTGAAGTCTATATGTTCTCTTCATTGGTTAAATGAAGGTCAGGATTATATAGCTATGCTGTTTTTATCTTTTTTCTTTTATTTCTATAGAAATTTCACTTGACTATTCTTGACTCTCCCTTGGTTGAACTAAGTGGAAAAATAATATAATCATGGTAATCATAACGTCTAAAATTTACTGAGTGCTTGCCACATGTCAATTATTGTGCTAAACACTACAAAAATTAGCTCGTTTAAACTACCAAAAGCTTCTTTGAAGTGGACACTATTATCATCTTGTGTACAACAATAAAAAATAATACAGATAAAAAAAGCAAGATAGTGTAACAACTATTTATATAGCATTTACATTGCATTAGGTATTATAAGTAATCTAGAGATGATTTAAAGTATACAGGAGGATGTGCATACGTTATATGCAAATACTATGCCATTTCACATAAGGGACCTTGAGCATCTATGGATTTTGGTATCTGCAGGGGTTCTGGAACCTATCCCCCTCAGATACCAAGGAAGAACTGTACAAGGAAACTCAGGCTCAAAGAAGCTACGTGAAGGGTCAAGGTGAAGACAGAATATTAATGCAAAATCTGAATACTTAATCACTATGCCATTACTGTATCCTTAAGTGGTAAGGTTTGATAATAGAAGTAGTACTATATCAACTTAATTCCCTGGAAAAAGTCAATGGAGCTGGAGGGTAGATGTGGAGATAAAAACTAGGAGAAAGGAGTAATTAACAGCAATTCCTGCTGGTCTGAGACACTCTAATCACATAGCTTTTTGAAAGTACTCCTATCACTTGGGATCCAAGTACCAATACCAGGGAAAAGGCTTCTGGTACCTGTCAGCACACGCATGGCTCCATGGACGGCATTTAAGTCTCCGCTCACCAACATCTCCATGAGCAGGTTGAAGAGTTGGGGCCAGGCTTCAGGCCAGTCCCAGTGGGCAATGGCTGACACTGCATAGGCCACACTGGAGCGCACTTTGCTTATTGATTCTCTCAACCCATTGGGCAATAGCTCCCGGATAACAATTTTTGCCTGTAGAGGAGAAAAGTCCACCTGCCATTAGATCAGGTGACTGGCACAGCCCAGTTCAGTTTGTAATGTGGTGGGAAAACAATATATACAAGATACTGCATATCTACAGAAACCTCCTATATATAAACTTGACAAATAATTCATTCAGAGAGTTCATCTGTGATCTCTAAACTTTAATCTGTCGTTACAGTAGCCACTAGCTACACACGGTCATCTAAATCAAAAATAAAATTAAATAAATTAAAAATTCAGTTCCTCAGTTGCACTAGCCACGTTTTAAGTGTTCAAAAGTCACATGTAGCTAGTAACTATCATATTAAACAGCACAGATACAGAACATTTCCATACCTATACCTCAAAATTTCTTGGGGACCCAGGATGGTTGCATAGCACTCTAATTAGAAACATTATTTCCAAAAAAAAAAAAGAAACATTATTTCATTTAACTCTCAAACTCTTTTTTTGTTTGTTTTTGTGGCTGCCCAGTACAGGGATCCAAATCCTTGACCTTGGTGTTTCAAGGCTGTGCTCTAACCAAATGAGCTAACTGGCCAGCCAACTCTCAATCTCTTTGAACTTAGTATTTTAATTCTAATTTTAGAGATTTAGGAAACTGAGGCTTAGGAGTTAAATACATTCCCAACGAACTTACAGCTTGTAAAAGGCAGAACTGGAATTTGAACAAAGGCCAGCCTGATACTCAAGCTCTTTTATCTACAGCATGGTACCCATAATGCCAGCCTCCAACCTACTTTTCTGCCTAGTCTTTTGATTGTTCCATGCTGTCAAAGAATGTTGATTGCCTAATCTCTTAAGATGGCCCCTCAAATCTCTGCAGGTAGACCAATCAAGTAACTGTCCTTACCCTTTCTGTAGTTTCAGGAGGCCTAAACTTCTCTGATTGAGCACACCAGTGAGTCTCCACATACTGCTTCAAGATGACTGATGCCAGCTGTTGAGGAGAATAAGCCAAGTAGAGCAAGAAAAAGACTTTTTCACACATGGCCTGATACATTTGAAGTATACCTAAATCTGGCACAAAATCCTAAGATATTTATAACTTGGTCTTATTCTTTTTCTTCCCCATAAGAAAGTTTCATTATCAAGAAAAGAGAAATTACTTATAAATTGGGTTAGTTTGGACTTACCTGACGGATTGCTAGTGCCCCCTGAGGATCTACAGTCAGCTCTGCCAAGTGAACACCAAATTCTGAAAGAGAAAATTTTACTGTGAGTCTAAGAGCATCCAAGAAAGCCATAGCAATTTACTGAGCTCTAACCCTGATGCCAGCAAAAATGATTTTAGAAAGGAACTTGATCCAATGCTTCTGAAAGTGCTGATAATTGCTAAGATTAATTCCTCCAAATAAGAGAAACAAGAAGGCCTGCAGGGCATGGCTTCTTACAAGGAACATTTCCCACCCTCTCATTTTATCCAATCATCGCACAGCATCTTCCAGCCATCTTCCCTTCCAAGATGGGAACACCTTCCTCTTAGAACAATGAATATAGCAACTAATTGAGAACTGTGACTATCTAACCCCAAGGAAAACTTAAAAGGTGAGATTTTAGAGTTGCCCAGATATATATAACCAGATATGGGATAATTAAGTCTAAGAAAATTATAGCTTCAACAGGCTTAGTCCTAAATATACAAGTGTTGCAAATGAACAATTTCCAATAAGCAATATAAATGGCAATCTTGGACTGCATGTTGGGAGGCTGTAAACAATTCTTACTTCCAAATTAACATTTAGATCTAATTTACATTTGCAAAAGAGTCAACTATGAAATATTTATTTGTGAAAAGAGGAAGAAGAATGTAAGACCAAGATGCATCATAATTTTCACATCTTGCACTGCAGGGCTGCATTACCCAATACAGTAGCCACTGATTACAATGACAACTGAGCATCTGAAATGTTGCTAGTGAGAACCGAGATGGCTATAAATGTAAAATATACACCAGATTTCAAACTCAGTATGAAAAAAAAGTAAAATATCTCAATTTTTATATTGGTTACATGTAGAAATAATATTTTGCATAAATCAGGTTAAATGCAGTATTAAAATAAATTTTGTTTCTTTTTACCTTTTTAATACAAGAAAATTTAAAATTTCACATGTGACATATATTTCCATTCGACAGTACTGTGCTACAGAGTGAACAGCAGCTTTCCACACTTGCTTGCTTTTGGTAGGTACTCAGGTTACAAAAGCTTCATCACTCCCATTTAGAGGAAGCAATAGTTACAGTGGTTAAGATAACGGATTCTAGATTTGGGCAAGTTTAGGTTCAAATCCTGAAGCTACCACATCTGTCCTTAGGCAAGTTACTTATCCTTTCTAAACCTCAGTTTTCTCATCTATAAATTAAGACTAATCATATCTACGGCTGGCCTATTAGTTCACCTGGTTAAAGTGTGGTGCTGGTAACACCATGGTCAAGGGTTTGCATCCCTATACTGACTGTCGCCAAAAAAAAAAAAGAGTAATGGTAGCTGTACATCAAGCAATCCTATGAGAACTGAATAATATAATGCATGTAAGGTGCTTAGAACAATGTCTGCCACATAGTTAAAAAAGTCAGTTATTTTGTTATTATTTTTATTGCCATCACTAGTACATTGTTTGGCTTTTCTATCTATGTAACAAATGTTGTTTTCCATGTAGAGTTCTATCATAACTGGATTCCACTGGAATAGCCATTCAAAGGGTATTTATGCAATAGGAAAACTTAGTATTAAGAAAGTTTAAACAACTTTAATACAATGTTTCATCTTCAAAACCTGTCCAAGTAACCAGGTTAAAAACTACTGAAAATGATCTATGTCCATATTTTAAAATGTCCTTTTTCTGTTTAAGGATCCAACGGTTGTCACGTCTCCTTAGTTTCCTCCAAAGTGTGACAGCTCCTCATTCTTTCCTTGTCTTTTATGACCAGAACACTTTTGATGAGTGCTAATCAGTTATTTTGTAGAATGTGTCTCAATTTGGATTTGCCTGAAGTTTCCACATGATTAGATTGAAGTTACATATTTTTGGCAAGAATACTAGAAAGTGATGTTGTGTCCTTCTTAGTATATCATATCTGGGAGTACATAGTGTTGATAAATTTTATTATTGGTAACATTAACCTCGATCACTTGGCAGGGTCATGTCTACCCGGTTTTTCCACTGCAAAGGTACCGTTTTTCCCTTTGTAAAAGATAATCTTGGGAGATATACTTTGAGATTATGCTACTACCCTGTTTCTCTTTGAATTCTCACCCACTGATTTTAGCATCCATCTGTGGATGCTGCCTGCCACAATTATTACTGTGTTGTTTGTCTAACAGTGATTTTGTTTTTCCTTTATTCTCTTCCTTTATTAATTGGAATTCTTTTGTAAGGAAGAACTATCCCTTCTCCTTTATTTATTTATGAGTATAATTTTATTCTATGGGTTTTAATTCAATACTATCATTATTTTGTTGCTCAAATTGTTCCAGTTTTGGCCACTGAAAACTCCTCTGATTGGCTCTCGTGTACTTCTACATGTCCCCATCCTTTTTCGAACTTCCTTATTTTCTGATATTACAAGATGTTCTGGGCTCATCTTGTATGTTCTCAACTCAAACCCTGAAATCAACTTCTCCAAGGAGCCCTGGTGCCTTTTAATGGAGAATTATAGTTAGGAATCAAGATCTGGGCACTAAGTATGCTCATAGCTACTAGGGTGTCATTATTCCTAGACTCTCAGAGAACAGAATTAGGAAATAAATACATTACACCGAAATGTCTGTCTGTCTATCTACCTATCATACAGATACCTCAGATGCCAATCCAATACCTCAAGATTCATTCTACTCTTCCCTCTTATTTATAAATTCTTTCTTTCTTTCTTTCTTTCTTTTTAAAAGATGACTGGTAAGGGGATCTTAACCCTTGACTTGGTGTTGTCAGCGCCACGCTCTCCCAAGTGAGCTAACCGGCTATCCCTATGTAGGGATACGAACCTGTGGCCTTGGTGTTACCAGCACCACTCTCTCCCAAGTGAGCCACAGATCAGCCCTTATAAATTCTTTCTCTGACAGTAACAAACCTGGCTCTTATCATCTACAATAAATTTACTAATTCGTACAATCTTAGGATACATATAAAGTAATTACAGAACTATTAACCCATACTCTTGTGAAAAACATATTAACTGAAGTACAGTTTTTATGTATAGCTCTTTTTGACTTTAGCCTACAGTATACAGTCAAATATTATTTTCCAAAGTTACGCAGTCAGGTTAGTTCTTTATTTCCTCATCACCTAATATTTATGTTATTCATTTGTAATACGGTTAGGTTCATTTGTTGCTACTTGTATTCCAATTTGAGTTCTCCCCCACACTGTTTCCTTTTCATTATTTAATCATTTTGGGGGCATGTAAAACATTACTATGATTCTCAGAGTCAAAACTATACAAAAAGGCGTATTCCAAGAAGCACTGCTCCTTCCTCATCCTCATTAATTTGTTTTCATTATTCCCTTCTTTCCAGTCCTTCTCCACCCACTCCATGTGGTAGGTAACTGATCAGTTTCTGGTTTATCTTTCCTGTATTTCTTTCGCACAAATGAGCAGATACATGGTTTTTTCTTACATCCCCTTCTTGTTTACATGAAGAGTATATTATACTGTTTTGCACTTTTTTTTTTTCCAGTTAACAATATATCCTGGGAATCACTCCAAATCAGTTAATGGAGATTCCTCATTCTTTTTTACAGCTGCATAACATACCATTCTGCAGACATACCGTACTTTATTCAACCACTCTCCCATAATGGGAGTCAGATTATTTTGCTTTCATAAACAATGTTGTAGTGAATAACATTGTACATATGTATTTTTACATTGTTCAAAGAATATCTTCAGGGCAGATTCTCAGAAGTGGGATTGTGGGTCAAGAGGTAAGCGTTGTTGGGTGTGGTCGAATTCCTCTCCAGAAGAACTGTACCAATTTGTATTCCCAGAAGCAACATGTTTCTCCACAGTCTTGACAAAAAATGTGTTACACTTTAAAATTTCTGTCAGTCTGATAGGTGAGAAATGGTATTTTAATGCTGTTTTAGCTTGTATTTCTATAATCACAAGTGAGTTTAAACCTTTTTTGGTATATTTGAGTGCAGTTTTAATGTCTTTTCTTTTTTGAGGGGGGCAGGGAGAACTGTCCACCCCCTGCCCATTTTTCTACTGGGGCTTTGATCCTTTGTTTCTCAAGTTTGAAGAGTTCTTTATATGTTAAGGAGATTATCCTTTTGTCTGTGGTATATATTGTGGGGAAAAAAATTTCTCCCAATTTGTCAGTTTTCTTTTGAGTTACGCGGTATTTTTTTGCCATGCAAATTGCAAAAAATATTTTATGTAGTCAAATGTACCAATCTTTTCTTTTACTGCCTCTGAATTCATATTTAGAAAGTCTTTCTCTATGCCTAGGTTAATGAGAGATTCACCCATGTTTTCCTTTAGTACTTGCATGGTTTCATTTTTTTACATTTAAATTCTTAGTCCATCTGTAGCTAATTCCAAATGGCTATGCAGTTGTTCTAGCACTGTTTATTAAAAAGTCCATCTTTACCCCTAGTGATTTGAGATACTACCTTTATCTATGCTAAATTTCCATAGGCACTTGTGTCTATTTCTGGATTTCCTATTCTATTCCATAGCTATGTTTTCTATTTGTGTGCCAGTGCCACACTGTTTGTTTTAATTATAGAGGCTTTATATAATGTTCATATGTCTGGTAGTACTAGTCCCCCATTGTAGCTTTCCTTTTTTGGTGTTTCTGGGGCTGTTCTTTCACGGTTGTTCTTCTACATGAACTTTAGAATCAACTTGTCTAGCTCATCTACAATACGGAGTTGTCCTATCTAATGACAGTGTTTGTCTTTCCATTTGTCTAATTTTAACTCTAATTTTAAGTCTTTAAGGACTGTTTAAAAACTTTCTTCTAATAGGTTCTTGCACACTTCCTATTACTTTTATTGCTAAGTAATAAATCTTTTTTTGTTGCTATTGTAACTGGCTTTATTTTTTTTAAACCGTTATGTCCTCTAACCTTTTACTGTTTGTAAACCTTTTACTGTTTGTAAACCTTTTACTGTTTGTAAACCTTTTACTGTTTGTATATATAAAAGCTGTTGATTTTTGTATTTTATGCCCTGCTATTTTACTGAATTCTTAGATTCTTAACTCATTCCTATTATGCACTTATTTTAAGCTGCAGTTTTTGATACATTCCTATGGCAGCTATCATTTCTTCCCCTCAGGAAAGAAGGGAATTTTTTGTAAGACCACTACAAAAGAAGCCACATTATTTCTAAAACATTTATTAAATGATTAAATCACAAGTAAACACTTGATACCTGCAGAATTTCCACTACATATATTGAAATCCGTTCTACTTTCTAAGATTAGTTTGGCTAGTTCAGACTCTAGTTAAGTCTATAAAACCCATTTATAAGAACAGAAGAAATAAAAGGTGTCTACAACTCAAAGATATGGGAGTCAACTTTCAGAACTGACTCTAAAACAACAGATAAGTCAAATATAATTTAGGAAAATCTCTTGGGTACCAATGTTCAAGTTTAATGGAAAAAAGCACTGTATTTATTTTTGGCGGATGGCTGGTACAGGAATCAAATGCTGGACCTTGGTGTTATCAATACCATGGCTCTAATCAACTGAGCTAACTGCACAGCCCTGAAAAAAAGCACTCTAAAATGCACATGTGAAATCTATTTAAAGAAGGAAAAGGAAAAAGAGCACTAGTAAGGGCGCCCACATTTCCTTTGCGTTCAGATATTTAGTGTGATAATTAATAGATGCTGACTTCGTGGCTTCAAGTCTGCTTAGAATGTTACTGCCCATCCAGGCTTGGCTTCCCTGGACACAGTGAACCAATTCTGGTGTGCCCTAGTGCCTTCCTTCAGAATGATCTACAAGCATTTTCATAAATTACCTGGGACATACAGTATTTTATTTTAAGGCACTATTTAAATAATTTTTGCATGGGCCACTATGATGTGGGTTTTTAATGCTCTTGGCAAGAGCACACTTTTTGGATCATCATTATAGGGACAAACTAAAATGAGATCAAAATGAACAAAATCTCCAATCATACAGTGGGAAAAAGATACTGAAAAATAAAATGAGACTTTTTGAGAAGGGTTTGAAACTTGAGACTATGAAGCTTAAACAAATCTAAACAATATCCTTCCTAGGAAAGCACTGTTACTCTTACAGTTGTTGGGTATTACTGAGGCTCACAGAAGCAAAAAGGAACCATGCATTTTCCATCAGTCCACACTGGCGCCAATCAGAAGAGTCATTAGAATATGAAGTCCAGGCAAACTTTACATATAGGTCCTGCCACAGTTTGGGGATCCTATCTCATCAACCAGAGAACTTCAAGTCTAATCTTTTCAGAGAAAAGCTTAGCATAAATATATTCTTTCCATATCTGTGTGAGGAGAAGGTAGTACTCTGGTGATGATCATAATAGCTGGGAGCTCTTCACTATAATGCAATCATAAAATTCATCATGTCTGACAACCTATCAAAGATCACACCCCAAATTACACTAACCACCTCACTTCAGCACATCACTGAGATTGTAAGGAATAGTGAGAATAAGAGATCAAAAGAAAATTAAAACTTACACGGGGGCCAGAAACCTAAGTCAACCAGGAATCTGTACCTACACAAGTATTTTAACGTAGATTTTCTCTGAAAGTTTATTTCCTTCACATATGAAAGAAGAAGCTGCAAAGCTTATTAACACAAATATCCACTCAAAGGCCTTAACAGGGAAGAAAACCTTCAAAGAATATCATCACTGTTAACTAAAGACAAATTTTAAAATAGAATGATGAAAAGAATAGATTTTCTTCTCTATGGGCTCTCAGAGTTTCAAAAATAGCAACCACATGATCAGCTTTGGTTTGGAAACCCTAAAAATTCAAAGACAAAGAACTAATTTACATTAGGTTATAGAGGGGTATAAGAGGGAAAATATAAATTATTATTTTATTAAACCCAATCCATTCTGTCCAGACCACATACAGGGGATCAGTCACCATAGAAGTGTTCATACCTATAAAATTTTAATTTACTTAAAAGCTATACAAGTATGAAGAATTATTTCCAAGGAGTGATAGTGGTGGTATGGTACTAATGGTGAACTCTGTGCTATAAAGCTAAGGTAAAGAAGGAAAAGCCAGAAAAAAATCCTGAAGTTCTCTGCATTGCTTTAAATCTGATCAACATAGTTGTTCCTATTCATTGCTGATTTTTGTTAAGTAGTAAAAATCCCATTTACAAACTTTCCCTTAACAGAGTGATATTTTTTGAAGGAATACAACTAAGTATACCTGTTAAAAAAAAAAAGTACTTTTGTGTATGTGTGTGTTAGGGGATGTCTAGTTTTACCGACTGGTGTCTTTAATATGATTTCTTTAGAAAATATAAGAAAGAACAGCTGAATAACTTACTTTGGGATGATTAAGGCAGAGAAAGTATAAGAGACACAGATATTCACAGCTACTTTATTTTGTTTTGCTTGGAAAGGACCAATTAAGATTAAATTAAGACTCGATCTATGAAATTAAGCCAAAGGGGAACACTCCCAAGAAGGCTATATAAAGTTGGCTTTCTAAAGCCACTCTTGTTAGGAAATTTCTCTGGTTCCTTTTACCAAGATTAAGTAAGGACAGACCCATTTTGTTATTCCTGATTTTCACTCTGACTCTAGGTTCTCACTTATGCCTTTATTCCAATCCAAAATGGTATCCTCTAGCTTCCTTTCTAAGAAATATTTTGCTCTATTACTAAAATAAATAAATAAATAAATAAATAAATAAATCAAAGAAAAAGAAAAAAGAAATCCTTTGTTCTCCTTCATTCTGCAGTCTCATTCTCTAGTCTTTTAGTCTGTTATCCTCTTGCTATCCCTCCTCTTCTTTCACCCCACATGGCAAAAACATTATCTATCTAAAACTTGGCTTAGAAGGAAAATCCAAAGGAGAGCACGAAGGATAAAAGATCGGTTAAGAAATACATGGTACTGTAAGGATCTACTAGAGAGAGATAAGACTTGGCAGTGCTTTGACAGTCAACTAGAAGGAAGAACTATGAACAGTGATTGATTGGAGAAGGACGGAGTTTTGAGTAGAGCTCTGGAGAAGCCCCCTATTTCTCATAGGGGTTGGTAAGCACCACAAAACCACAGCTAAAAGGAAAAAGAAAACTCCACCACTGGCCTTTTTCCGAGCGTGGCCGCCTTCCGCTCGGCTCAGTGCCCGCCACATGCCCAGGAGTGCGTCTGGATCCTTGAGGGGCGCCCTTCGCAGGTGGACAGTGCTTACGCTATACTGCAAGAGAGCCAGAAAAGTGCCCATGAGAACCAGAAAGCAAACTTCCAGCCAACAGGATCATCTCTCTAGGTATCTAAGATAGGAAAATCAACACAGATATCTGGACAGCATCTGAAAGCCAGGAAAGGTGAGGGAGAGACAATTACCCCTATCCCCAGTTCAACATAATGGTGGTAGAAGGAAAGAAAAAAATGTATTCTCTATGACATATCTGCTGGCAATAAGACAGAAAAGACTAAGTCTAGGGTAAATGATGGGGGAGATGTCTTCATTTCTACTAGACAAAAAAGAAATAATTAAAATAAGAAAATGACCTAGGGTCTAAATCTAAGTTATGTAAGAAAGTCTGTGCTATGTTGGCCTGGAGAATTAAAGTGCGTGAATGAAAGCAGCTCCTTCTACCACTTTAGTGATGCTATTCTTAGAGGAAAGTAGAGAAAGAAGAAAGAAGGAAAGAATTTCATTCTAAGATATAAAAAAGCAGAATATAAATACTTCAAAAATAAAGAGCTGATATTCTCAAAAGTCATGATCTTACCATAAAGTCAGACAAAAAATGAGTTGATGAAGGAGAGTATAGAATATTAGACTTTGATGTAAGAGATATTTGGCAGTTCACAACCTTCCAGTCTTTTTAATCACAGTACTATGTTTATAAAATGCTTAAAATATGCTCTAATGAATTGAAATTCTTTTTATTTTTACCCTATTCAGGAAGAGCTAAATTCCCGCAAACTCTGCTTATCTAAAAATCTCAAACCTCATAAGAAAAACAAAAGGGTAACAATTATCTGCTGAATACTATGTAGCAAAGGAACTTCCAACTTTCAAGTAATGTACTTCTCAATTCAGGATGGGAGTACTGTCTGAAGAAGGTGGGTACTGGCATGATCTCCTCTAACCCTGTTAAAAAGGCTTTATTTAGAGAGGTTTGCAGGGTTTCCCCCAGATTCCAACAGACTAGGGAAAATGGCAAACACAGGGGCTCTAGAAAATCATTCCAGGACACCAGGCTGATGAAGCAATCTATCTTGATACTTTTCAGATTAATACTCTGTATAAGTCAGGTGGATCTCTCACATATACACACTTCCTTGGCTTAAGAGAATAGGCACCCATTCTGAAAAGTGTGATAATTATAGGCAAATTATTTCTCAGAAAATATCAGCTGGCAAAAACCAAATGATCAGGATGTACTTTGGGTTCCAGCAATCTCTATTTTCTAAGATAATTACTTCTCAAAATCCCATCTATGGTACAATTTGGTCAGAGCACGTCAACCTCTCTTGTCAATTGACCTGTGCCTTTCCCCCAGAAATTAGAGATTTTTCCGCATAATCTTCAAGACTAGAAGTCATTACCTGGCAGCTAAGGAAAGTGGCAAAGGGAACAGACCAGTTAATCATAACCAGGTGGGACCAGTCTCCTATGTGAGGGAATAATAAATAGCTCACAAAGACAGTGTAGTTATTTGAGAGGACAGAGGGACTAGATATGATTGTCACCTGATCCTGGGCCCTAAGGAATCAAAAAAGGATCAAAAGATTACCAGAACACAAATAATAGATACCAACTCCCAGATTTTTCATTAACCTCAAGTTTTAAGGAAGAGTATTTCCTAGGATGAGAAAACAAGGTCCCTTCTACTAGAGTAAAACTAAAATGTGAAGCAACATAGGCTGGCTGGTTAGCTCAGGTGGTTACAGCATGGTGCTATAACATCAAGATCCAAGGGTTTGGATCCCATTATACTGGCCAGATGCAAAAAAATTACAAAAACAAAAACATTAAAATGTGAAGTAACTACAAAGGAGTAGAAAATAATTTGTTCATTCATTTGCAAAAACGGCTCCTCAGCTTGGCCCACAGGGCCTTCTAACAGCAGGAGCACCATCCTGCCAGTTTCCTCAGGCCGGATACTTAGCTAAACCCTGGCTAGGAAGCCACATGCTATATTTTCATGTAAAGAAGAGCTATGACTGGTAGAGAAGAAACTATTAGACCATATTCAAAAAATATGTGAGAGATTCAGACAAAATATAAGAAGAGAGGTACTCTGGACCCAATGGCAAAGATAACTTGTTAAAGGCCACAAGAGGAGGAAAGGAGCGGAGGATACTGAACCTGATGAATGAACTATATCCTCCACCTAAAAACAGGTACGCAAGAGGGTCAATCTCTATACTTTTTTGGGTAAACATAAGAAGCCAGACTATTTTAAAGACACAAACAGCCTCCAAAGGGTCTTAAGCACTGCACTCAACTCCAGAGACTCGATACAACCCTATAGCCACATCCTAAGCCTGTGACTCATATGCCTTACTCCTGAACCACCCATATCAGGGCACCGTATCAAGAAGCCTTTCCCTACCCCTCACAGCATGCCCAACAGCACCTCACCAGTCAGCTTTCTCCTGCCCAGTGGTTCCTCCTCTTATAAAGTCTAATATTTTATGAAAAAATGACAATTTACCACTGGGCCTTCAAAATGGTCCTTCACTTGTCAGATCCCAAATCTGAAGATATTTTCAACAGAAGAGAATTTTTCAACAGCTCTTTCATATTGTGGGAGACTATAAAACTAAGTTTAAAGAAGATTTGTCCGAAATCCTTTTCAATGAAAATAAGTCTGGTAGGGCAGTTAAATCAAGGTTTTCGCTGTGATTGGTCAGACCATGGAAAATTCCCCATGTCTCCGAAGAGGTCTTTAAGCAGCAGTGGAAGCATGCTGTCGAGCTAGGGGGTTCTGAGGGTTTGGAGTTCCAGTGAAGCTCTGACCACATATACTTCTTACAAGGAGAACAAGAAGATCTTCCCTCCTCCTGTTTCAGGATCAAATGGTTCTTTGTAAAGTGGTTACCCTGGACCTGGTGGAAGGCCCACTCCACGAGAAATTGACAGAAAAATCTCAAACCAATAGTTTATTTTCTTCTCCACGCCTTTAAAGCACATAATAGGAGGATGGTGACAAAGAATCAAAAACAAAGGATGACCAGTTTCTCCCGACAGAAATGCACACAGAGGTGTTTAATAATTGCAAATTATTTTTGAAAATAAATGGGGAGTACGCTTAGGACGGTGAAACAGTTGCATATGCATTTAATTTAATTTCTGGGAAAACATAAAGAGTACAACCAACCAGTGAGGTTTAAAACCGAGAGGCAGAAACTTGCGAGATGACACCCACTAAGCTTTGATATCCACCTTCTCCAGGCCCTGCCCTCTCGAAGCACTGCCACTGATAGCTCCCCTACTCTCACACCAGCACAACCGAGCTGCAGAAGAGAACAGCGAAAGACCCTGCTGCTAACCCCCAAACACTTCCCAGGCCGCGCGACTTCCTCCGGCAGCACCAAGTCGAGCTCCGTCTCTCCTCTGCAGATCCCAGACTCCATCTATGTTTTCAAGCCTCCACCCTCGCCCTCCCCGGAGGATCCACCTCCCCCCGACCCTCTCTTTCAGGCGCGCCTCCCCTTCTCTGGGACTTTCACAGCCACCAGCGACATCAGCCTCTCGCTTCCCACCCACCTCCTCGGCGTCCAGACCCCCACTGGCTCCGGCTCTCTATGGCCCCTGCCGGTCCGGAGGGGCGGTCAGTGGATTGTGCCGCCAGCCCAGGTACGAGCCATCCTCGTGACGGTCCCGCCTCACTCACCCTCCGTCACCTCCAGCACCTTAATCTGTTCCTCGGCGGCGGCTCGCACCTCCTGCACTGGGGACAGGATCCCGGTGAGTGTATCCACCAACGCCTCCTTCAATCCTTGTGCCACTGGACCCGGCAGCCCAGAGGCCGCACCAGCTGCCGCCGCTGCCGCCATCTTTTCTCCCCTTAGCGCGCCAGCCCCGAGGCCGGGACCCGCCACCGAATGACGGCTCCCGAGCGCGGCCAATCCGCGAAGCCGCGCCTGCGCACCAGACACGAGCGGGAGCGGGCGGGGGCAGGGAATAGGTCTAAGCCTCCAGACACAGCGCCTCCTACCGCCTGAACGGAAAGTGCTCCTTTCTTGGCAAAGATCCCTTAGGATTTATGTGAAAACAGCACCAGAGAGGTTAGGGGGCTTTCCTAGAGTCGCACAGTAAGTTAGCAATCTCATTTGGAATAAGGACATGATACATGGCTTTGGATTCATGGATCTTTCAGGTATAAGACACTGTGTTAGGAGAGAGGAGGTGGAGAGGGAATGGATGTAGAGGGCTGGAGAGGGGTCTGGGTCAGAAATAGCCGCTATTTTAAACCAACCTGTTTCCCCCCAAACACTGGAAAAAACGCTGGCTCAAGTGACTCTTCATCTCTTACTCTCAGGAATTCAAAGATGGGGGGGAAGAAACAAGCGAATTGGGCAATGGGGACTGGTCACCTTAGAAAGGACTAAGTCCCTTGTTTTTCCGGTGTACATGAACCCAACCTCAAAACTGCAAAGTGGCCGGGCAGGGGAGAGCACCTGCGTGCGAAAGGGTATTTTCTCCAGAGTGAGTTCTTTATGTAACTTTTAGGAATGGATCTTATTAGCTGAGAATGTGTACATCTTTTTTTCACCCAGTGAAATTATGGCTGGACATTTAAGGGGTGGGAGAACAGGAATAGTTTGATATGGTTATCAGGGGCTGGTCATAGGAAATGGCCCAAGGCATAAAGACACTCCTAAGTAGTGGGACAGGTGGAGAGGTTTAGAGCAAGGGGTTCAAAATGCAGAGCAGAGTGGCAAGCATACAGTGGCAGAAGGGATGGAATGGGATATGTTGTTGAAGTGGGAGGTTCTAGAGCAAACATGAACAGGTATTTTTCAGTAAACGTTCAAGTTTAGTGTCTTAGAAATGGCTTCCCAGAACCTTTCCCAAGTGGGTTCATTCCTAAGTGGCAAAAGAAACCAGTGAGCAATTCCTAGGTCAGTTCTAACAGTGTGGATACGAGACTGATAACAATCGGGGGTTAAGTCACCTCATCTGAGGACTCTTCCAAAAGAATGCTTTCTCAATTTATTTTGAAGAGCACTCTAAACACATTTGTCACCTCCCATGTTGAGAGCAGAGGTGGGTTGTATTACCACAATTTCCTAGCGAAAAGATGGCTTCTTGGACCCTGCAGTCCACAATGGGGAATAGTAAGACTTATGTTCCTTCTTCCAGTGGTCAGGGGAAGCTGAACTCCATTAGGACAGCTTCTTTTCTTAAAGGTTAATTTGCTTTTAGCTCAAGAAGAGAATTTAGGAAAGTACAGAGGATGGTATGTTTTCAAACATCATAGGAGCAGATGGAGGACTCAAGAGCCTTAACATTTAGGCTGAGTGTTTGGAGTTCTGGCGAATGATATTATGTCCACAATGTGCAAGCAGGGGTACCCCCTCCCCAACCAAAGGTGTCAAGAGACTTTGCTTAGGATTTGGGGATTTTACTTCTAGATTAGGCAAATGACCACAAGCTATCTTGCATTCCAGATCAAGGACTGGGCTACACGATAAATGGAGACAGAAACCAGGCAGAGAGGGAGCTAGATAGAACCAGTGGACAATACAGGAGATAACTTTATTGAAACGTAATGGCATCGAACAGATGAATCCTTCTGGGAGGAGACATGCCTTGATGGACAGAGGGACCAGATGAGGGGGACCTCTGCGGTGATAGAGGAAGGCCTCTTCAGCTGGCCGTGGCATTAATTTAATTTTCGACCAATTTCTTATTTAAAATGAATTACTGAGGGGACAGTCCAGCTCTCTTCATGATTGTTACCGCAACTATATACAACTGTTTGCTTTCCAGATTCAATTCTGCTTTCTCTACATAAGATATAAAAGGGAGTAGGTTGAAAGAGGGGAGGATCAAATGAGAAAAAACATAAACACACAGACACACACGTATCTTGGTTTGGGGTTTTGCACCCAATAAATTAAAAAAAGTGTTGCAAAAATTCCTGCCCACTCTCCACCTGAGGAACACCATGCATTTGAGAAACACAGACTCCATCACATAAACAGTGCTGCCTAAAACAGGATGGGGTGGGCGGAAGGAAAGGAAGCTAGCAGGGGTAGGAATTCATTTTTTTAAAAAGTTGTTTTGTCCAAAAAAACAAAACAAAACGAAACAAAAATTAGGAAGTGAGGCCACTGCACAGCAGTAGCCCAGAGACTGGCTGCGATATGGGAGCTCTTGCCTTATTATCTTATTATCTTCAGTCTTAGAGAAATGGCAGGGAAGCAGGATGACCCCACAGAAGATCCAAAGGACCCATTGTCAGCCTTCTGGGGACTGATGGGGTAATTTTAGTGCAATTATTTTACACTCGCCTTCCCCAGGCTCTAGTCCTTCCTCCAAATGCTTAATTCCAGAGCTCAGGAGACCTAGTACTGTATGATTCTTTGTGCTCTATGCAAAAGTTCTCTCACAGGGGAAACAGACAAACCTAAAACAGAACCAGTTCTAAACAGCCACATCTCCCCCATGGCTGCACCAGCTGACCTAAGCATGGAAGCTCCTTTCAGATTTTTTTAAAAAAGGATTTTATTCTGTAACCTTGGCTGAGTAGTTCTGTATCCTGGTCTTGGTGTGGGGAAGAGAAAGGATGACCCCAGGGACTTTGGTGCCTAGTACTGTGTCTTCATCAGGCAGAGCTTTCTCCTGTGAGCTGAACCGAGCATGGATAAGGGGCCTCCGTGGGATACTGGAGCCCTACAGTTGTTAGCTGCCTTGGAGAAAGAGATTCTGGCCAGGTTCTCAGACCCAGCAGTGCCATTTAAGAGAGAGGGACATTGCTGGGAGAACACATTGCCATGGAAATACAAATTAGATTTTTTGATTTTTCCCATCCTATTATATAATCAGAAAAAGACTCAGAATAGACGCTAATAATCCAGCAGAAATTTCTTCAGTTGAAGCCCCTTCAGTTTGCCAGGTAGAAATTTCAGAGATGTGAGATTTTTCTCTGAAGGTTGAATTCAACTAGGAAAGATGCAAAAAAGTCCCCTAACTTGTGCGCAAATGCACACATACTTTTTTTGTTAAAATAAAATGAAATACAATGGGCCGGCCCGTGGCTCACTCGGTGCTGATAACACCAAGGCCATGGGTTCGGATCCTAATAGGGATGGCCGGTTCGCTCACTGGCTGATCGTGTTAAGATCCCCTTACCGGTCATCTTTAAAAAAAAAAAATAATAATCAAATAAAATAAGAGGAAATACAAAAACATAAGAAAGCATGAGAAAGGTGACTGAAATTAATGTTAAGGTTTGAATTATAACCCAGGACCTTATTTTTGGTCCTAAAGCCCCTCAGTGTGGGGACTTCAATACTTTTAAGGACTTTCCTTTTAAAACTGTTGAATCTTAAACTCTACCATGCATCAAAATCACCAGAAGATTTGTTAAAACACACATTGCTGGGTCCTATCCCTAGAGTTTCTGATTTAGTAGATTTGGAATGGGGTCTGAGAATTTCATTTCTAACAACTTCCCAGATACTGCTGATGCTGCTGGTCTGGAACCACACTTTGAGAACCACCACTCTAAGAAATGAAAGGGTTGAATCCAGAACTAGGGGCTGATTTACTTTCATGAGCACCCTTGTCATAGAAAAATTCTCCATGGAATAATCATTTAGAAAAATGGCCGAAACATCTAACTGGAAGGACCCAGTATACATCGGCTTAATATTCAACTGTCTTGGTCTCCCTGAAGCTTCCAAATTTCAATTGGTTTCCTCACTTCAAGGCTATAGCACCTTGCAGTTTACTTCCACCTTTCCCAGGATCTATGGCTGGCAGTGCTTGCTTCCAGGGCTAGGCTGAGCAGACACACAAACATGCACCTTGGGCAGTGGACGGAGCCAAACTGGTGGCCCCATATCTCTCTGATCAGGTTGAGGAATCATGAATATAAGGCTCATTCCATTATAAAGGGCAGTATCGTCAGGCTTTGGCCTTTTGGGGACTGTGCCCCTAAGACCATTTTATTACATATGGCCTCACTGGAGCTATAAACTAGAACTCATGAGTTGTTATTACAGTCATCATAAGGGTATTTCAGTATTCCCTTGGTATATCTCTCTCCATTAATAAGCCCTCTACAAAAGCACATTTTTTCATCCCATCATGAGGGTTGGCTTAAGGAGTCTACTCCCTAGCTTCAGCTTAGCTAATGGCCAGGATGAAGGAAAGAAAATATCAAGTATGATGAGGAGCTGCATTTGGTGATCTGGGTTACTCCAGCACCTGAGCCCTGTGTGAAATGTGATTAGGACAACTTTCCCTCCCAAACACCTTGCAATAAAGAACCCTTAAGGTCTTGGTCTCATGTAGGTATCTCCTTGATCCTGGTCTGTAGGACTGAGTCTCGTTCGGTCAGGCAAATTTCTCCTATATACAGTGTTTATATGGTGCCACCCCAGGTGATGAAGCAACATCAGGCTACCACTTCTCTCTTCTTTTTTGGAATACTACAGGAAATGGAGTGGCTTCCCAGACCACTGTAAAAGGGTTTCCCTCTGAAACATGTGACCCTTGTGTCTCAGGGAGCTAGAAGTGAAGAGATAGTGAGATTAAAGTCCACTTCGAGTCTTGCAAACCAGAAAACCAAACGGCAAGAAATGAAAAGAAAAAAAAATCATGATTTTGTCCTAAGTCCTTAAGGAGTATGGGTAGCTTAGTGGGAAGGTTGGTAATTGAAGACCAAAACATAGTATACCAACCAATAAGGACTTCACTGTAGGGTTTCTCCATGATTTTTAGCAAATTCTTCTTCCCTGCCAGCATCTACCTTCCCAATGGTTTGACTACATAAAAAAGACGTTGGTATAAGGACTTACACAAAGACAGAGATAAGCACCGTAGAGCTGCCCCAAAGCATTAGGTTTTTAAAAAATACTCCATGAAGCCTCAGAAGATAGGAAACAGCAACAGCAAACTGCTCCTTTGTGTGTGTGAGATACACCCACACGCACACACACACACACGCACGCGCACACACACACAGACATCAGGTCCCATATTAGCCTCCAATTACCTAGTATTTTATTTTTAGTGCCTAGGCAGGGACTGAGAAATAAATGCATTGGACAAAACTGGTTGGTCTTCTTCATCCAGAAATGAGAGGACTCTGCTGAGGAACCTCTTGTAGAGCTGTGGCTCACCCCATCGGTTGATGTTGGGTACTGAACCATGTCATTTACTAGCCAACTTTGGTGAGTGATGGAGTTGGAGAGCTGGAGAGGAAGGGAACAGCACAAATTCCAGTATTAGACAAGCTGGATTCTTCTGAAGGTGCCTGGTTGTTGAGAATTTAGCTAGGGGACCCAGTTTTTTCATTTTGAGGGATCCCAGTAGTTTCAACTAAGAAGCAGGTGTGTAGGTAGGAGAGAGGCCTGTGGATTTGCTCCTTGCCATTAATTCTAGGGCAGTGAGGAGGGAGCTCAGATTTTCTGCTTCAGAGAAGTCTGGACGAGCATCCCAAGGGGTTATAGCACCAGAGGAGGCTCAACCTTCTGCGGCTGCCACAGACCCATGATTCCTTTATGAGATGATCGACCCCCACAGTGAGGGGCCCCGATGTACAACTGTAAACGGGTCCTGAGCTCCAGAGGAAAGCTGAGGCTTCAACCCCACCTCACTAGATGGGAACACACATTCTGGAGGAAAGCAATTGGAGACCTGGGCTAAATGCAGCAGTTGACTGAGAGTAGAGGGTGGTGAATCCCAGAAATAGTGTAGTGTGAGAGGCCACCAGAATCAACCTGCTGAGGATCCAGATAAAATTCATGGTGGTATCCATGGTTACCAGAGAGACAAGAATCCCTTTAGGGTCTGAGGCAGTTGGAATGGAAGAAGGGGTTCTCCCCTCTCCTTTTTCTTAAGTAGCCAGTAACATCCATGATAGAAGGCACTGGCTGGGCAGCACCAGAAAATAGAGAGTTAAGGGCTCAACCATTAGATTAAGATGTTATTAAAAGTCTGAGCCTTGCCACAGGACTGGAGCTTAGGAGGGTTCAGAGGGGCCTAGGTCCCAAGTAG
Source organism: Cynocephalus volans (assembly GCF_027409185.1). Lineage (NCBI taxonomy): Eukaryota > Metazoa > Chordata > Mammalia > Dermoptera > Cynocephalidae > Cynocephalus > Cynocephalus volans. The sequence continues at coordinate 123,261,982 of NC_084470.1, forward strand.
GCCCTTTTGGTCTTCCCTTCCTTTTAAGTTAGAACAACCAGCTCTGGAGCCTCCTCATTCTGCACAGCAGAGACCTTAAGGCAGTGAGTTCAGCACCATCCTTGGACAAACAGCTTCTTCCCACCACAGAATTGCATATTTTACAGCTGAATTGGTTGGGGATCTTCGCAGCTCATGGAATTAGCAGCAATAGCAGTAATAGTCTTCAGCATAAAGGACCCTGTCATCCCTGTGAGCTACCAGGTGAATGCAGAAACTTTGTTGGGGGCAATCTGGATGATTTCGTGGACCTAAATGAGAATATTCTGATATGAAGATTCAGATGTATCTACTCCTTGGTTGGGTGGAATGGAATGATCCAAGATGGTATGCCTATAGATTCTGATAAATTCCTGTGCTACTTAGGAATCTAAAGAGCAAACACTTAAGCCAAGACTCATCACATATCCCTGATCTGCAGAGCCCTGAAACTTCAGCCTACCAGGCAGCTCAGCTGGGAATCTGGACCCACAGGGGCTTTCAGAAATGGCAGGAAGTAGACTGCCCATCCCAGACAAGAAAGACTCCATAGTTCTTTTGGCTCCATCTTAATTGATCCAAGATCTTCTGTCCCCAATGTATTGGACATCTAATCAAAGGCTTCTTTCTAGCTGGCTCCTTGGGTTTCAGCTGTATTTCTTAGATGATCTTGAAGGTCTAGATAGTAAGGGGTGAGCACTTAATGGAGGTTAACAATTCCTTCTAGACTGTGAACTCAATGACCCAATTCTTGTCTGTTTTTTTTCTTCTTAAACTTAGTGATTGGTCCACAATAAGTACTCAGTAAGCACTTATCAAATGAAGGAACACAAACTGCCAGACCTTCAGGGCAATAGAAAAGGGGCAACTTCTGCAAAAGGTGGGATCCCTTTAGAAGGCTGATATTGGCCACCAAATCCAATTCCTTGAGCCTTATATTCTGATTGGGAGTATCTCATATGGATATCCAGCCTCTTATAAGTGAATATTCTCCTGTCAAAAAAAAAAAAAAAAATAGTAAGGACCAGCTAGGGAATTTGGGCTCAGTCAGGCAAAATGCCTACCATAAGAATAGTGCACTAAGGGGCCAAACAGGCCAAAGAGAGAGGAATATTTCCAATTCCCTTGTTTTCCTCCAGTCCATGATGAAGCTCAGAGTAGATCTTCTATCAAGATGGGGCTATATCCTCTCATGCCAGAGGCTGGCAAGCCGAGCTTCCAGTCAGAACGTGTGCTTTTTCAAAAGTCAAGGGAACTGGGTTCCTCATCTCTCACTACTTCTGAACCAGTGCATGTCTAAATATAAGTCTCAAGGATGCCAAAAGTAGTAGGATAGCAGGTATCTAGCTGGTGTCAATTAGATAGCATCAGATTCTCCAAAGAAAACCCACTTGGAAAAGCCAAACTAGCCCCTGGGAAAGCAACCCAAGCATCTCATGGACTTGTGAGGAAATGGAAAAAAGAAAAGGAAAAAAAGAAAAAAAAAAAAAAAAAGAAAAAAGAAAGAAAAAGAGATAGGTAAATTGGAAAAAACCCAGAAACAAAATGGAAAATAAAAATTAAAAATTAAAAAAGTAGGGTTTATTGGCTCTCGTGCTTTGTTAAATTAAAAGGTAGAAAGATAGATCTAGTCATCTTTCTCTAAAGGCCATAATGTTATTTTTGTGGTTTGGCGACTTCTTAGATTGGCAGACGTCTTGTCAATGTCCCCTATGTCATCCAGAGGGCAGGAGCGGGCAGCTCTCTTTCTACCTTGGCAACTGGTTTCCCTCTCTCCAGCTTCATCTTTTCCATTGTTTTTTCTTTTACCATTTAAAGATTGAGTTAGACATTTTTTAAACCACATGCTTCTTTTTCTGGGCTTCAGCCAGATCTCTGGGGGAAGAGTTGTTGGCAGTGGTGACAAAAGTGGGAAGGGTCTGCAAGAAAATCTGGGGAGCTTCCTGCCTCCCTCAGATTTCCCCACACATGACTGTCTCTCTCAGAGTCGATTGTGAGAATCAGTTTAGGAACTGTTGCAGTTTTCTGACATCTTCTGAACTCTTCTCCAGAACTCCCATGAGTTTGTAATTGAAACAAGGAAAAGACCCAGGATCTTCTTTTCCCCAAAGTCACGGAAAGAGGCCAGAAAATGTATTTTAGGGACACAAGCTCCCAAACTCCACCCCACCAGTCCTTACTAGGAAGTTCTCAAAGGTGCAGCACCAAGAACCCGTCCCTTCTCTTTCACCTCCTCCTCTCTCCTGTTCTCCTTCTGGGGCTGGAGAGCCAAGTGCTCTGAAAGAAGAGAGGGGAGAGGAGGAGCTAACGTAGCTGATGCCAGCACTCTGCTGTCACTGTCCTGGGGCGACAGTGACTGCTGGACCCTCAGAGTGTTGCCTGGAGGTTGGGGTCCAGGATGGTTTCTCGATCTGGAGACTCAATGTAGTTGGCAGCTTCTTGAAGTTTCAGCAGCATGGCCATCTAAAGAGGAGCCAAAAGATGGATTAGTGAGAGATGGGACTTTGGGTCTTTCCCACAGAAGGGAAACAAAAAATATCTAGATCATAGATCTGATCCTTAGTTGGTAAATGATTAAGAGTTCATTAAAAATCAGGGATGATTGCTTCAGCCCTGTGTGTAAGCATGTAATGTGTAACAGTCACTTGGGAATATCTCTGCTATACAAGGCGCCATGCTGTGATGTGTGACGGAATACCTTAGAGCAAGACCACTTCTGTCTGCAAGGTGCTTGTACTCCAGGAGAGGACAGAAGCCCATACATACCAGCTAATGCTGGGAGGAACGTGAGAAATGTAAGAATGTCTCTGTCTCTGATAATTTCCTCTTCTAATAGATCACAACCCAACTGCTAGACTCAGTGTTACTATTAATCTGTCTCTCCCCAGCTCACAAATCCTATTGCTTTGTGTCAAGTCTAAACATCTCAGTGTATTCACTGCCTTCTCTTGACCTACTTTTCCCCTTTCATACTTAAAGACTGGGACCCTCCATTACAGCTCAGTAAGCCTGGTTAGTTCTCTACTGAATATGCCTTCCATCTTCTCTTCTATCTACATGATTATTATTTTTACACAGATAACATTTGTTTTCAAAAAAGTCAGAACTTAAATAAAATGTATCATGACTAAATAGGAAGAATTTTATACCTGAAATATAAAATTGCAAGGTCATAAGATATGTGCATGTATTAAGTTTAAATACAATCTGCCAAATTATTCACCAAAATGGTTTTACCAAGGAACACTTGCACCAGCAGAGCATGAATGCTGGGCTTCTACACACACTATTTTTGCCAATGTGAAGTGGTATCTCCTTGTTTTTTAAAAAAATTTTTATTGAATCAAAATTGATTATACATATTTTGGGGGTTCAACATGGAGATATGTTGATCAAATCAATATCACTAGTAATTATTCTTTATGCCCCTTGTCCAATCCCGCCCCATCCCCCTTCCTCTCCCCTTCCCCCCTCTAATCACCCTAGATTTCTTCTCTCCCTTTGAAAGAATAATGGTTACTCTGTTGATTTGCTGCCCAAATGATCTGTCCAATGCTGAGAGGTGTGATACTATCATACAGCAGATGTCTCTTCTGTCACTATGAAATGGGCTCTGTGGAGACAGACATCCTCCTCCTTTCTTTATCTCTGCTGGTGACTCTCTTTGTGTCAACTCACTCCAGTGGCTGGTGGACCATCTGCATGGTGGTTGTGGCATCTAGCCGCCTTCACGGCAGCCATGGTTATCATGGTGGCTGTGGTGGACCACCCACATGGAGGAGATGTTTTTGGTCTGCTCCGTGGTGCTGGCAGTGTGCCTGGTTGTGGAGAGTGTCCGATCCCCGGTTCCATGCCCCAGGTCCCCGAGTGGGTCCTGAGGTGCTGGCACGGTGTGCCTGGTTGTGGGAGGGGGGGGTCCAGTCCCCACCTCCTTAACCTGGGTCCCAGGGCAGGCCCCGAGGTGCTGGCATGGTGTGCCTGGCTGTGGGAGGGGGATCCTGTCCCCTTCTCCATGCCCCGGGTCCCAGCGCAGGCCCCGAGGCACTGGTGCGGTGTGCCTGGTTGTGGGAGGGTGGGTCCAGTCCCAACTCCTTATCCTGGGTCCCTAGATAGGCCTGAGGTGCTGGCATGGTGACCCTGGTTGTGGGAGGGAGGTCCAGTCTGCTCCTCCATGCCCCGGGTCCCCTGGCAGGCCCCAAGGTGCTGGCGTGGTAAGTCTGGTTGTGGGAGGGGGGTCCGGTCCCCTTCTACATTGCCTGGGTCCCCAGTTGGGGCCTGAGGTGCTGGCGAGGTGTGCCTGGTGGTGGGGGGGGGAGGTTTGGTCCCCTTCTCTGTGCCTCATGGCCTTGGGTCCCCAGGTGGGCCCCGAGGTGCTGGCGTGGTGTGCCTGGTTGTGGGAAGGGGTTTCGGTCCCTGGCTGCTAGCCCTGGGTCCCCGGGTGAGCCCCTAAGCATTCGTGGTGTGTCTATATGTGGGAGTGGGGTCTGGTCCTTGGCTCCAATTCTTGGGTTCCCACGTGGGGCCCTGAGGTGCTGGTGGTATGAGTGGTTGTGGGCAGGGGTCCTGCCCCTGGCTCCATACCTCATGTCCCCTGGTGGGCCCCAAGGCATTCATGGTGTGCCTGGGCCAGAACTAAGTTTTTGTCCTTTGCTTACTACTAAAATGGGGGAACTTCCTGTGGGAACCAGTACTTGAGCTGTGTGGTTGAGGTAAATTGCTACTTTGCTGCTGTTTCCCTAGGGAAGGCTTTTTGTGAAGCTCAGGGTTTAATGGTTGACCTTATAGGTACTTCTGGCTCTCCAGAGACTTGGTGTACCTGGGTTGTGTAGAAACTTTGATCTGGGCCTGAGTTTTTTCATCAAACTGCACCCCATGCAATTCTGCATTCCCGACCAGTCTCCTCTGAGTGGTCCTGTGCTGACTGGGTGGCAGGTCAGCTGTGCTTGCTGTGCCCCAGTGTTCCCCTGGTGGGCCCGGTGGGCCCGTCTCCCCCACTGCCCGTGCTCCACACAGTTCCCATGGGACGGGCCCTGTGCCAGTCCCTCGCGATGACTCACTGGCCACTGAGTGGCTCCCCTTTTTCAGCTGTTCTGGCTCCTCGCTCCTGCATGGGTCCATGGGAACCCTGTTAGTGGTGTTGCTGTCCTGGGGACCATCAAAGTCCTCTTCTCACCTTCCACCTCCAAGTAACTCCATCTAAAGGGCACAGCTGCAGCTTCTGCCTGCTCCATGTGCTACAGCATTAAAGAGACCACGGCCCAAAACGCTGAGAGCAGTTTTTTCTTTCTCTCATTGTGGCTCCTCCCGCCTTCATGAACTCCGTAGGTCTCTCCTCCTCTTCCCCTGAGCTCCAGTGGCCCCAGCTTGGCTGATGTTACATTTTTATAGTTGTAAATTGGTTGATTTGTGGGAGAGAGTGACGCTGGGGACCGTCTATTCCGCCATCTTGACCAGAAGTCCGGTATCTCCTTGTTTTAATTTGCACCTCCCCCAATGTTAGAAAGGTTGAGGATCTTTTTAAGTTTTTATTGGCCATTTGCATTTCCTCTAGTCAAATGCCTGTTCATATTCTTTGTCCATTCTTCTGTTGGGAAGTTTTATATATGGTAGATATCAATCTTCTTTTGGCTACATGCATGCAAATCCTTCCCCCCAGTTTGTAACTTGTTTCAGCTTGCTTTCTTTTCCATTTTTTTTTTGGCAGCTGGCCAGACTGGGGATCTGAACCCTTCACCTCAGTGTTATAGCACCCTGCTCTAACCAACTGAGCTAACCTGCCAGCCCTCAGCCTGCTTTCTGCAAGGGTTCTGTGAAGTCCACTTAGCTAAGCAGTTTTCAAAGTAATATCAGAGGAGAGGTGGAAGTAGGGAGAGCACTAATGTGTCTGATTGTTCTACTTCTCTGGTTGATATCCCTACATGGGACCTGCCTGAGACTTGGGTCTGCTAGAATACTTCTTGCTGGGATGTGTTATTATTTAACTTAAGCTAAGTCCCAGGCATATGATCTTTATAACCTAGGATTCTGATATTCAGAGATTCTCACTAGCCTTATCCTGGTCCTGGCCTTGCTGATATTCTTTGGCCCCCCAGGCCCTGATCAGTGTACGCATGAAAGAGTATGAAGAATTCAGTTCTGTAATATTCTTACTTTTACCTTAGACTTCTTTCTACTCACCAGCGGATCTGAGTCCAGGGAACTTGGGGTGCTATCTTTGACTGTCCTGTCCTCAGGAGGTGAGGCAATGCTATGAGGGCCCACAGTGGGTGGGGGCAGGTGGTACAGCTTTGACTGGTCTTGTTGGGCTGACGGCCAGGGAAGAGTGTCCCGGACCCACTCCACTGGGTCCTCCCAGGCGGCTTTCTGTCCATGAACCTGGAGAGAAGGAGAAACGTGATTACTGGGGTGGGGGGAGGAACCCACAGATTAGGGGTTTGTTCATGCAGTCTCTTGATAGTTCTCACAAAACAGATCCTTGGTAATACACACTCCCTCGTGTAAAGCCTTGATGCTCTGATCCCTGTGGAATTTTCGTGAGTTTCCCAACAAGGGAAATAAGTTGTTGTAAACTCGTAAAATCACTTTGGAGAATAATTTAGCAGATTGTTAAAGCTTTCAAATTTTTTTTTTTTTTTTTTTTTAAATTTTATTTTGTCGATATACATTGTAGCTGATTATTGCTCCCCATCACCAACACCTCCCTCCCTTCTCCCTCCCCCCTCCCCCCCAACAATGTCCTTTCTGTTTGCTTGTTGTATCAACTTCAAATAATTGTGGTTGTTATATCTTCTTCCCCACCCCACCCCCGGTTTGTGTGTGTGTGTGTGTATGTGTGTGTGTGAATTAAAGCTTTCAAATTTTTAAAAATTTTGATTTCATTTATTTATTGTTTAAATTGACAAATAAAAATTGTGTACATTTATGATGTACAACATGTTTTGAAATATGCATACATTGTAGAATGGCTAAATTGAGCCAATTAATGTATGCATTACCTCACACACTTAATTTCTTGTGTGACGAGAACAGTAAATATCTGTTCTCTTAGTGATTTTCAAGTACACCATACACTGTTATTAACTATAGTTACTATGTTGTATAATATATCTCTCGAGCTTATTCTTCTTGTATAACTGAAATTTTGTATCCTTTGTCCAAGATCTTCTCAACTCCTTCCTCTCTAGGCCCTGGTAACCACCAGTCTACTCTCTGCTTCTGTGAGTTCGACTTTTTTAGATTCCACATATATATATGTTTTTCTGTGCCTGGTTTATTTCCCTTAACATAATGTCCTCCAGGTTCATCCATATTTGTTGCAAATGACAGGATTTTTTTTTTTTTTTTTTTTTTTTTTTAAGGGCTGAATGGTATTCCATTTTCTTTATCTATTCATCTGTTGATGGACACCTAGGTTGCAATAAAACTTAACATGCACAAATTTTATGACCCTACAATTTCACTTTTCAAGAAGGAAATTCTTCCACTTTAGTCATAACACATTTTTGTTTTTGAAAAAAAAATTTCTTTCTTGAAAACAGTTTTCATGAAGAAAACAGATGTTATCTGTATGAAAATGCTTTTTGTTTTTTTTTTTAAAGATGACCAGTAAGGGGATCTTAACCCTTGACTTGGTGTTGTCAGCATCACGCTCTCCCAGTAAGCTAACCGGCCATCCCTATATGGGATCTGAACCTGGGGCCCTGGTGTTATCAGCACCGCACTCTCCCGAGTGAGCCACAGGCTGGGCCCTGAAAATGCTTTTAAGTTGGAAAACTATTAATAATAATGCAAAACTTCCTTAAAATATCAAAATTTATAAATTTATAAATGGAATAATGACTTTTGGCATTGGTCTGATAGACAGCATATCCAGAAATTTACTATATCATCAGGAGATATCTACTCATCACAAATTACTTTTAAGGATAATATATGACCAACAGGGTCTAGTTATCACAACATAGTTCATTACTGCTGCAATGGACTTTAGTGATCACTATGTCCTCATTTACAGGTGAGAAAACTGAGGAGATTTTTAAAAAATGACATCTTCCTTTTGCAGTTTTTCTTATAACTCTAAAAAATCTTTTCACATATTTCATTTTGTCTGCAAAACAGTGATTTAGGTAGAGCAGAACTTATTATCTCCTTTTTTACACATGAAGACATTAAAAAAGGTTAGGTAATTTGGTCAATGTAACATATCAGTAGTTAGTCAGTAGCTAAGGCTATAATAGGGTTTTACTTAATTCTTATCTCGATTATTTTTCTATTCGCTCTGACCCTTTGAGAGTGGTTTGAATTGGGCTTAGAGCCAGAAGGCCTAGGACTGGAGAGATGGCCCCAGAGGCAGTGGTCACTGAGCCATTTGCTGAATGGTGGCTGGAGGAAGGGAACCAGCTTAGTCTACCCGGCCCCTTGCTGCATTTCTTAGAAAGAAAACCTAACTAATACCAGAAGTTCCATGCCTAACATTAAAGAAATGTTTCCACTTGGTTAGGTAGGACAACCTGCTCTTGGGGTTTGAGGGGAGTCAGAGGGTAGGGCTCACCTTGATCCCATCCTTGGCTCCTTCCTGTAGATAGGGGATGATAGAGTTGTTCCACAGGTCGATGAACCAGGTCCGGAAGTCCTCAATGCCAATGGGACAGGACAGAAAGAAACAAGGGCCTGGGGAAAAGGATGAGGCCATGAAAATGGCAGATAATCTAAATCTCCCCGGTCATCTGCCTCTTTTGCTCCTCAGTACCAGGCAGAGGGGTCTGGCAACCCAAGGACTGAAGGGAATTTAGAGTTGTCAGGATCAGCGGGTGCTGACGGCCTCACTGGCAAGCTCATCAATCATGCTTCACACTTGAGTGGTTCTAAGTCTGAAGCCACAAGGCTTGCAACTCCTTACATGCTGACGACTCCAGGAAAAAAGGAGAGCATCCCTCCTGGTGTAAAGTAGAATAGGGAAGCCACCTCCAGACCCCAGGGGGAAGCCAGACCCCAGTACCGATGAGGAAGTCTGAGGTGCTGTGCTTCTCCAGGAAGGTGTGGAGGTGGTACCACAGCTGGGGTACCCAGTCGAGCACCCGAAGCAGCTCTTCCTTGTTGGCGTTGACGTCGCTGTCTGACTCCACCAGCTTCCTCCTCAGGTAACGAACCAGGAAGCCATTGGCCGGCTCCACGTTGTTGGAGAAGGTCAGCATCCTGCCACCAGGGATGGGGATGGTGGGGTCAGCGTGGCCATGGGCACATTGTCAGGGTTCATCCCCTGCCAGGCTGTCCCTCCTCCTGCCTGTCTCCCACTAATGCCCACTTGGTTTTTTCTCAAGAAATGGTGAGGACAGTTGAACTCAAGGCAGCAGTCCTGGGCGGGCAGGGCTGCTTCACAAGTCAGCGGCCCTCTTCAGATAACCGTCTAACCTCGCTGACCTAGATCCGGCTGTGTGGGCAGAGAATCCCAATCACAGCAGCCTGCCTGGGTCTCTGCTACTTTCTGCAGTCTTTTCCTCTCCTCACATGTCCTCCTCCTCCCTGTAACCGACATGGCAAATACACCTCCTTTCTCTTGCCTGCCTGAAAGGCGCCGTACTTCACTTTCCTTCTGCTATCTACCGCCCCTCTGGCCAGAGCCCAGGATTGAACTAGTTTGTAGACTCTTGGGGAGGGCTGGAAGGATTATCCAGGGCCATAGCTCTTACCTGAAGCTCAAGTGCAAACCATGGTTGGGTGTCATTTTTACAGGCTGATTGGTGGTACCTATAATATAGGGACTGTAGGAAGAAAGGGGGAAAAGATTCACTTAGACTTGTCTTAACACTTGCTTTCTGGCATGCACACACAATGGAAAGCTCATAGGTTGAACTGGACTGGGTTGTCCCTCCTCCCACTGTGATGTTTGGTCCTGACCCTAGCTTACCATTTGTGATACTTGCAGGTGAGGGCCCCGTTGACCAGCTCACTGATGGAGCCTGCTTCACTCAGGTCATCCAACAGGATCACCAGGGGCACATCCCCAATTCCAGTTTCCCGATCTATCTGGTTAGCCAGGTTGGAAAGATACAGTTGCAGATCCTGGAATAAAAGAAGGCAGTGGGTTGGCACTGAGGAATCAGTACCTGGATCAACCTTGAAAGAAGGATTGTGGAGAAGTTTAGCTAGTTGTTGATTTCCCTGAGGCCTTTGATTCTTTTTTGATGTACCTGGACATTTGGTTATAGAACCAGATTACCACAGACTGATAAATAGTGGTCCCAAAGGCTCTAAAGCATCCCTCTTAAGCAGTGGCCCCTAAACCTCCCAAAGGTGGGGAACATATGCTACTTCTTAAATTTTGCATGGGTTGGTGCCATGAACTAACATTAATGGATGTATCTTCCCCATCTGGGGAGGAGTTAAGATGTGAACCAACTCCAAAGGATAGAGTATGCTCAAGAGGAGACAGGATTGGGCAAGGGAGGCCATAATACGTAATATTTAATTCCAAAGTGCTCTTCCCAGAGAGCCCAACGTGAGAGGGTAATTCTGAAAAGAAAGGTAGAAGGAAGAAAATAAAAGAGAAGGTATGGGATCGACAGGGTTGCCAGAGAGTGTTACAAACAAGGAAGATGCAGTTTCATCAACAATCAATTAAAGGGAAAGGAGCTTAAAAGAGGTGAGGAAAAGTGTGGAGAAAGAAGTTAAGAGCAAAATCTGGAAAGAAACTGAAGCAGGGGAGGGAGATGCCCAGGAAAGGGGACAACATAGGGAGGAAGGAAAAGAGAGCACTGAAGAGGGGGAGAATGATTAAGGCCAGGGTGAGGAAAGGAAAAAGGGAACAAGGGGCCTAAGAAAGGTCTTGGAGGAGGCTGAGGCCTGAATGAGGACTGGCACCGGTCTCAGGAGGCAGCCACCTTGCAAGACTGCTGGTGCATGTTGAAAGTGCTGACGATGCCCTCGGTGACCTCACGGCCGGAGCGCTCCACTAGGTACTCGGCCAGCCGATTGGTCAGGTAGGTCTTGCCCGTGCCGCTGGGGCCCGAGAGGACGAGGCGCCGGTGCTTGAGCAGGAGGCTTATGTAGTGCTGCATCATCGGCTTGGGGATCAGCGTCTCAAACACCAGGCTGTCGACGCATTTCTCCTTCAGACCTGAATCCCCGCCCCAGAAATCATGAGTCTTGACCAGGGCCCCGAGGACAGCCAGGGCCCCCGAAGAGCTTTCCTTTCTTTGTCTGGGAGCCCTCTGAAGAAACTCAGAGCCACTTGCCCCATGGTTCTACAGGCGTCCCCGAACCCCTAGTTTGAAAGCTAATGTCTCATGTTTAGGGACATACTCCAAGCTAGGTGAGGGGTGGAGGGGGAAGCCCAGGCTTGGCAAAAATGGCCCTGGGAGCAACAGTTAGGACTGATCTTTCTCTATCTCGTGTTACCTGAGAAACTTCACATTACAGTTTCTCAGTACATTCTGGTAGAATGCATACATGATGGATTATTTGATGATCCTGTCTCAGCCTTCATGCAATATGACCTCACCCTAGGAAACGAAGACTGACCTTTGAGGGACACTGATATGCTGTTGACACCTCGACGGCACGGAGGCATCTCTGGGGGCTCAGCATCCAGCACCCGTGTCACGTGGCTGATGCTGTAGCCGTGGATGGACTCGGTGCTAAGCCCCAGGGTAGAGGCTGGGTCCATTTTAGAAATATAGTCCTGAAAGAAGAGATAAGGAGAATAAGAAGATGGTGAGGGACACTGAAAAGATACAAACACAGCTGGAAAAGCCATAGCAGAGAATGAGTATGAGAGGAAACAACAGTAGGCGGAGAAAGAGAAGAATGGACGCTTTTCCTGTTTGGCATTTTTCCATAAAGCTTCAAAAGTCCCCAGGATCTCAGCACCTCTTGAGTACAGTATCACATTACCTTGAACACTTGGAAAACAGCGTCATCCAGCATCTTCCAGTCAACTTTCCCACTGATCTTGCTACATCCCAGGAAGAATTCCTGCTGCTTCAAGTCCTGTAAGTCCAATTTAGAAGCACGTGAGCCTCAGCGCAGATGACTCCAAGAAAGGGAGATCCTGAAAGGCCTTAGGAGTTGAGTACTCTGGTTTTGGGGGTATTCAGAGTCCAGATTTTCCTAGATAAATATGACAGTACTATGTAGGTCCTCCCTGAAGTTCCTTACCCCTTTGATGATGTGCTGGGGGGGCATCCTCACCACCACCCGAAGGGTCACTTCCTCCTTTGGAGCACAAGTGCTGATGCCATCCATGGGTGATAGGTCTGTGGGCGTGCAAAAGGGTTAGTTGGTTTCAGCGGCACTCACAGCTTTTCCTAAGCTTTCCAGTCACTATCCTTTCCAGATAACTCTGTATTTCCCACAGAGAAAAAATGGAGGCCCCAAACTGAGAAGTAATTGAGGTCGAAGGACCATATCAACTCTTAGTGTCTAGGCATTGCGACTTCCCTGACCCGAGGAAGATGCCACCGTAGCAAGTGGAATGGTGTAACAATGAAATGAACCCTTCTCTTCTCTCCACCCTTATGGGTTCTTCTCCCAAACACGTACCTGTGTCTGTGAGACTTGGGCTGAAGGAATGGGTGAGTGCAAGGCCCAGGGAGCGGCGAGGGGATGATAAAGCAGATGATCCAGGGACCTGCCCTGGAGTGGAGCCTGATGAGGGACCTGGGGCTACCTTCAGCCGGTCATTCTCTGCTTTCAGCAGGTCCACCTCCAACTGTGGCAAGAACAGACAGGGTAGGATGGCAGGGTTGGACAGACCTGAAGCCTTGGTCTTCCCTTTCCTGCAGCTCTCTGCCCAGACGCTGACCTGCATGTTGTGCATGGTCTCCCGGAGCTGGTCTAGCTGGTGGGCAGAGTTGAGGGCCTCCAAGCGGATGTCTGTAAGCTTCATCTCTTTCTCCCATAGCTCAGAGCGCAGCTCTGACACCTCCTTCTTCTCTGGCTCCTCCTCCTCACTGGCATGGAACAGCCTAGTGTGGGGAACTGAGTGAGCAGGGCCCCTGTAAGAAAGCAAGAGTCAGGCCAGGATGCATGAAGTGTGAGAGTTACTAGGGGACATTGAGACATGCGGTTCGTAGTCTTGGTTCCTCCCGCCAATGTTCAATCAGTGTGAGAGGAAAGGTCCATCTGTTGGTCCCACACACCCCGAGAGAGGTCAGTAATAAAGTATTGTTTGTTTAGGGTCTGATGCGCCTGCTGCCCACTCTAGCCAGCAGCATGCACAGTACCAGGCTGGGTAGCAGGTGGTTAGAGGGCACTTACTCAGTGACATCGATGCCCACAGAGGATGAGTTGGAGGACTTGATGGAGGGTGACGCAGTCTCTGTGGAACCATGTTGTAGTTTGGGGGATGAGGGGGCCGAGGAGTCAGGTGTGGCAATCTCCTCTATGTCAGAATATGAGGAAGCTGACTTGGGTCCTTTTTTTATACTGAAGGCTTTGTTGAAGGAACTTCGAAGCTAAAAAAAAGCAGATCCAGGTAGAGAGACATGAGGGCTGTACTCTGGGGATGAGGGAGGATGCTTTGGGATTTCTGAGACAGAGAGATGTGAAGGCAGGGGATTTACTAGCTGTAATTAAGCCTCTCTCTATGAGTCTTCACTTAATTCATGGAATATGGACAAAAGAGTTGTCTAGAAACTAGCATCGAGTAACAGCAGAATCTTCCAGCTTGCTGCTGTTGTAGGCAATGGGAATTTCTTGGGTCTTTTCTCTCCCATGGGGGGAACTGTGCCCCTGATGGGGACAGACAGAAACCCATAGAGGTCATGTAGTACACCTCTCAGCAATCCGCCCCCACCTTCCCCAGCAGAAAAATAACTGCTCAATCTAGAACCTAGCTCACTTTGGGTCTCAGGATGCCACCTCTGACTAGGGCTCATCAGCCCAGAATCTATTCATCTACTCACCTATCAACCAGAAACTGACAATATGATTCTGTGGAGATCAAGAGAAGGCAGTGATATCAAGTTTCATTTAGTATTTCTTGTGCCCAGCACATCACAGAATGATTAAAACAATCAGACATAATCACTTTCCACTATTTCAAATGTCCTAGAATGAAGAGATATTTTCCAGCATTTCCTTAGAGTTCTTGGGGCCTTATAATATGACCACAGCTTATTTGATCTTGGTGTTGATGAGCTTGGGTGTTAGGGATGTGAGCTAGAGATGCAAACCAGGGTCCTCTCCCACACCCATTCACATGCGTCCCATTCACAGCATGCACACACATACACAGGGACACAGACACGGAATGGCAGCAAGAGACAGAGAGTAAAGGAGGGTCAAAGGCTATAGGGAACAAAGGCAAACCAGATCTCTGGGACATCGAGAAAAAAGAAGGGAAAATTTGAGGGTACCCTTTCTAAGTGTCTCTCCTGGAACACAGGAAGGCTGTTAGGTGGTGGATGGAGCCAGTGGGTGGTGTGTGTTGTGGTTTCTCCTAGACAAGACATAAAGGAGGGCCAATCTGGTTGCAATGGGGATATGACTAAGAGTATGTGAGCAGCTCGCTGGTTCCCAGGGACTTATTATTGCTGAGCAGTCAGGGCTCAAAAGAACTTAAAGCTCGGTTATCTGTAGAGATAAAGAGCAGAGGCTGAAAAGGCCAGTGAGTTGACTTGCTTGAAGCTGCATAATTGAAAGAAGATCTGAGACTAGAACTCGGGCTTCCTAATTTTCAATCCAATGAAGTTTTCTCTATATCACTGCCTTATGGGAAGGGTGTGTGTGTGTGTGTGTGTGTGTGTGTGTGTGTGTGTGTGTGGAGATCCCATGACCACAATCTGTGTGTGTGTGTGTGTGTGCAGATAGAGATCCCATGACCACAATCTGTGTGTGTGTGCGCGCGTGCAGATAGAGATCCGTGTGTGTGTGTGTGTGCAGATAGAGATCCCATGACCACAATCTGTGTGTGTGTGTGTGTGTGTGCAGATAGAGATCCCATGACCACAATCTGTGTGTGTGTGTGTGTGTGTGTGTGTGTGCAGATAGAGATCCCATGACCACAATCTGTGTGTGTGTGTGTGTGTGCGCGCGTGCAGATAGAGATCCGTGTGTGTGTGTGTGTGCAGATAGAGATCCCATGAGCACAATCTGTGTGTGTGTGTGTGTGTGTGTGTGCGCGTGCAGATAGAGATCCCATGAGCACAATCTGTGTGTGTGTGTGTGTGTGTGTGTGCGGATAGAGATCCCATGACCACAATCTGTGTGTGTGTGTGTGTGTGTGTGTGTGTGTGCAGATAGAGATCCCATGACCACAATGTGTGTGTGTGTGTGTGTGTGTGTGTGTGTGCGCGCGCGCGCGCGCGCAGATAGAGATCCCATGACCACAATCTGCCTGGAGCATAAGCCCTCTAAAATCAGCAAGATCCTAAGTGAGAACAGAGCTCTGTCTATGTATAGTTCAGTATTCCCAAAGCCAGAACTGTTGTGAGATGTTTGGTGTTATGTGGCTAATGGTTCCATGGTTGGATGAGTTCAGGAAACAATGAATTAAACAAAATGAAACAGCATTCTTTATTGGGGGATATCTCAGAACTTTTCCTGTGCAGATGTACCCTATAGGAAATGCAGTGCTTTTCAAATTTTTTTGATGATGGTATCACTTTTTGAGGAGCATCTCAATGGACTGGTGATCTGTGGAACATAATTAGGGAAATGCTAAAGAATCAAGTGGCAATAATTATCAGGCCCTTCCTATCTGTGCTCTACCCTACTCAGTCAGTTAGTGCTCTCTCTAATCTGGTCTTCTTCCTGCCCCCCTGCTTCTCTTCTGAGCAAAAGTGACCATGTAGAAAGCATTCCAACACATTCCTCTCTGCCTATCACAATCCCACCTCACTGACTTTTATCTCCTCTGTGATGTTTTTTTTTCCCTGCCTACTCTAATCACTCTCTCTCTCCTCTATGAACTCCTTTAGCAATTATTGTCTGAATAAGCATTTGAGCACCCTCAGATTGTTATTAGTTTTATACATATGATATATTTTTTGTCTTCCCGGCAAACCTGCAGGCTCCTTAGTGACTGAGATTATAGATTCCACTGTTCATGTCCTTCACAGCACCAACCACAATGTTAGGATAGGGTTAGAGTGGACCTCAGATGTCTGGTTTGTAACAGAAATTCTAGGTTCCCTTTCTGTTTGTCTTACACTGTACTCTTTTTTTTTTTTTCTTTTCTTTTTTGATGGCTGGCTGGTACAGGGATTGAATCCTGGACCTTGATGTTATCAGGACCTCAGTCTAACCAACTGAGCTGACTGGCCAGCCCCTGTCTTAGACTATACTCGACTCCTGGAAATGTCTTTGGAAACTCCATGGACATTTAGAGGGTTTTCAGCTTTGGGGACTTAAGTGTACCCTAGACTAGACTGTATCTCTCACCGATCTCTGGTTTACCTTACTCTAGAGCTAAATCTTCTGGACTCTGGAAATTGTGGTCAAGATAACCTTCGTCAAGTGATTCTCTTCCATTTTGGACTTCTAGGTTTAATGAAACCAAAAATAAGAAGGCTCATTTTCTGGATAGCAGGGACTCAATTTGACTGCTCTTTTAACAGGCCAATTTTGTAACAGGAGAGAAGACAGTATGAAATAGATTTGGATTTTGTTTGACTTTCCCATTTGGCCCCCAACCAGACCACTCCTCTGTCCTCATGTGGGGCAGCTGTGGATGGACCATGCAGTGGAGTGAGTTAGGAGTTCTGGGGTGGTTGTTATGGTTAGTGATGTGAGTGGCTGTTCTTTTTTCAAGGGGAGGGAGTTGCTCTGGAAATAGGGAAGGTATGTCAAAGGGAAAGAGAAAATAAGGGGAGAGGAACCGGGTCTCTTACCTCATAGACCTGGAAAAAAATAGGGATTTGGAGTCAGCATTTTGAAGGGGAAAAAAAAGAAGCAACACTTAATCACTCATTTCACACAGCTGGTACCCATCTGTACTAGGCAAATTGGTGGGCTAATCTTACTGAACTGGAGACAGAGGAGCAGGAAGTCTTTATTTGGAGGTGCTCCCCTTACTACAGTCAGCAAGAGGAGCTGAGAGTGTTCTAGACCTGCCTAATGAATCTCAGAAAGGTCATCCAAAGTCAGTTTAGGGTTATCTGGGAGAAAAAAAATACACATAAAAAAAAACTAACTCTGGATCAGACAAATTTATTATAGAGTCCCTTTGAAAGTTCCACAAATACCTCTCCAAAAAT
This sequence comes from Cynocephalus volans, assembly GCF_027409185.1. Taxonomy (NCBI): domain Eukaryota; kingdom Metazoa; phylum Chordata; class Mammalia; order Dermoptera; family Cynocephalidae; genus Cynocephalus; species Cynocephalus volans. The sequence continues at coordinate 123,279,198 of NC_084470.1, forward strand.
TGAAGAAATGACCTCCAGGAGCATCTAGAATAGATGGCTTTGTTCATAAAATCTTCTCTCCATAGCACAGAAGAAACTGGGGGGTTTGGGGGGGGTAACTGATAATATGTTCCTTTCTGGGTATTTCCTCAGCTTCCTTCCGTTGCCAAATACATTTGACCTAATCAGTATGGAGAGCCCAAGGAAAGCAGATGAGTATGAAGGTTGGAGGGGTGGCCCTGGGACAAGTAGGGAACAATTCAGGGAAGGGAGAATTTAGCAGACCTTGCTCTGAGCAGACATCAAACCAGGACTTAGTATTAGCAGGGACTGCATCTTGGTTAATCCTGGAAGGATCTGGCCCCTATGCTGAGGTGGAGGTGGTCCACCATGGTTCTACATAGTTCTCTCCCCTGAAACCTTTACCTACCCAGCTCTTTTTTTTCTTCTTTTTTGCATCAGCATCCTTGCTGCTGCCAATACTGGAATGGCTAGTGATGCTGTTGAGGCTTGAGATGCTATCGGAGGAGTTCTGCCTCTTGATCCGGAGTTCTAGGGGCCAAGTACAAAAGTGGGAAGAACACAGGGCAGATTTAGAGAAGACCTGAGACTCAAGGAAAATCGAGCTGCAGAAGGTAAGAGGGGAGGGGAACCAACCAACTCTTAGGTCCATATTATTCATTTTTTTGGGTTGTTCATTCAACAAACATTTATTGAACGCCAGTCATGTTTCAACATAGAAAGAATACGCTAGATGAAAAAAGTAAATAAGAAATAATTTCTGTTCTCGAGAAACCAAAGTGGCACAAAGTAATGAACTCAGCTTGAATAGATCTGAGAAGGGCTTAACTAAAGCTGGCCCTCTATAGTTTTATGAAGACATCAACCTACCATTTTTCGTGATTTTTCCAGTAATACTTGGTTGCCTGGTGGTCTGAGGCCAAGTATAACCAGCCACATGCCCTGCATTTAACCTGGACAAGCTTCAGTTTTCTAAACTGATGGCCAAAAACTCTTGTCAGCTCTCTGAGGTTTGTGATGGCACAAAGAAATGATCCACTTTTCTATAACACGGAAGAAGAGTGACGACAAAGACATTTGATGGGAACACTGGAAAAAGTACTTAGGGCTGAAGAAAAGGTACACATAAAGACACCGTGCAGAGAACTGGCTTTGCTTTTAGGAACTGCAGGAAGTCTGGAATGGAGCTGCACAGAGCACCTGTGGGGGCACAGAAAGAGGTGAGCGAGCGGGGAGATTAGGCTCAGGCCAGATCAGGAAGAGCCCTAAATGCCATTTAAAGAAAATTTGCCTTTGTACCATAGGTAATGGGCAGCAGAGATTCTGAAGCAAGAGCATAAAATCAGATTTTTAAAAATCCTTTTTATTTTGAAATAGTTACAGATTCGCAGGACACTGCAAGGAAATGTGCAGGGAGGTCCTGAGCACCTTTCACCCAGGCTCATCCATTGTTAATACTCTGCATAACTATACTACAAGGTCAAAAGTTTTTCTTCAAAAGATTTTTTTAATAGGGCTTACTACATTACCAATGAGAAAGATGAAGTGGTGGGAAACTAGACGAGAGGTAGGAGACTTAGGTGGCTATTTGCAATCGTTCTCCTAGAAGCAAAAGCTTTTATTTATTATTATTTTTATTTTTTATTTTTTTTCTTAAAAGATGACCGGTAAGGGGATCTTAACCCTTGACTTGGTGCTGTCAGCACCACGCTCACACAGTGAGCAAACCGGCCATCCCTATATAGGATCCGAACCCAGGGCCTTGGTGTTATCAGCACCGCATACTCCCGAGTGAGCCACAGGCTGGCTCAGAAACAAAAGCTTTTAAATGAAGGAGATGTAGGTAGTATTTAGTTATTTTTCTTACTCTCTCCATGACCAGAAATGCATCTTTACACTCTAATTTTCCCTTGATACTACAAGGAAGACAAGCTCCTAGGATCAGATGTTGGAACCACGAGAGCTCACAAAGTTGTCGGAAAACCCTTTGTTCAATGATTATCAAACCAAGTTTATGGCAGTAGAGAGTACTCCAGTCATTTTAAAAGGTGTGAAAAATTCTCAAGAGAATATGCTGAGTTTAAGTAAAGAAATTTTCATTTGTATAAAAATGGATACATGTATCCATACATGTTTGTTTGTATATACACAGATAATTACTTCTGGGAAGATTTATTAGAACTATTAGCAAGCAGTACTTACACCTGGGGAGTGGGATTTGGAGGAGTGGTTCAGGAAGAGGGATTTTATATTTCTTCACATGTTCTTTGGTCTAGTTTACCTCAGGGCCAGACAGTAAATATTTTAGTCTTTTGGCCATATGGTTGGTCTCTGCCACAACTACTCAGCTCTGCTGTTGTAGCATTAAAGCAGCCGCAGACAATATGTAAATTAATGTGTGGCTGTGTTCCAGTAAAACTTTATTTAAAAACAGGTGATGAGCCAGATTTGGCTGATGGGGCATAGTTTGCCAACCCCTAATTTACATTTCCCCCCAGAACATGTGTTGCTTTTATGATAAAAATCAATTTAAGTGAAATTAGTTCATTAATTAGTTCATTTAGCAAAATAAGTGTGTGCATCTGTCCATCATCTATTATTTGGAAGTTTCAATTAGTTGTGAGCCTGTCAGTTAAATAAAAAAATATACTACACAAGAGGATACTTCAAAAAGTTTGTGAAAAAATGGGTTGAAAGATAATATGAGTCTTTCCATGAACTTTTTGAAGACCCCTTGTATAGTACGTTTAAAGAGCAAAGGATATGTTGTAGAATGAATCCTCAAAAAGTTAAGAAATCTTTTGGGTGTTTTGAATTTGGTATTATCTACATTTATTACCTATTTACAAATAAAATAAAGTTAGGCATCATTGCTTAATTATTAGCTTTTTGAATGCTTTTAGAAATCATCCTGACCAAGTTGAGCCTTGATCAACATGAACTGAGGATAACATGAAAACTCAATGAAAGACATGGTTCACTGATTCAGCAAGTATATACCTGAGGAGAAAGTGTACTTGAGAAACTAGAAATAGATGAATACTCCAGATCCATCACTTAAGAACTATGTTTGAGCAAATTACTTTCTCTCTCTCATCTTATTCTCCTTATCTATAAAATATACTTTATTAGGTTGTTGTCTGGAATAAATAGATATAAGTATAAGAAAAATGCTTAGAAAAGTGCCCAGCATATAGCAAGTGTCCAATAGATACTAGCTGTTACTACTACCATAGATGGAATAGAGCATGCAACAGGAGAAGTGGTGGAATAGGAGGCCAGAAAAATAGGCATGCTTAGATAAGGAAGAGGGTGATATGCCATGCTTCAGGGTTTGGATGTATTCTTTTTCCCTTTAACTCGTTTTCCTGAAATGTTTCAAACACACAAAAAACTTAAGGCACAGTACAATGGACACTCATATGCCCTCTACCTAATTCAACAATTAATATTTTGTTATATTTGCTTTCTCTCTCTCCCTCCCTCTCTCTCTCTCTATACACACACACACACACACACACTTTCTCGAACAATTTGAAAATAAGTTGTAAACAACAGGACAATTTACCGTGGAATATTTCAGGATGTGTCTTCTAAGAATAAGGACATTCTCCCACAGTATCATTATCATACCTAAGAAAATTAATAGTAATTCTCTTCATCTAATATCTAGTTCGTATTCAAATTGGAATGATTTCTGATCTTAAATGACATAAGGTCACTCTTATGGATTACTCTGGGGGCAGTGTAAAGAAAGGACTGGAACAGGGGCCAGCCCGTGGCTCACTCGGGAGAGTGCGGTGCTGATAACACCAAGGCCACAGGTTTGGATCCTATATAGGGATGGCCGGTTAGCTCACTTGGGAGAGTGTGGTGCTGACAACACCAAGTCAAGGGTTAAGATCCCCTTACCGGTCATCTTTTTTAAGGAAAAAAAAAAGAAAGAAAGGAAGGACTGGAGCAGGCAAGACCAGTTAGGGAATTATTGCAATAATCCAGAAAAATGATGAAAACTTAGCCAAGGTAGTGACAATACAGAGGAGGAGTTAGAATTGAGACCTGTATAGGAGTTAGAACCAACTGACTATACAGGGCAAAACAGGGAGAAGTCAAAGATGACTCATATTAGTGGTCTTGGTGACCAGGAGACAATAATAGCAGAGAGGGGCAAAACTGCAGAAGGGAAAGAGATGGACTGTGTATTTTTAAGTAGGGTGGGGGGAATGCCTTTTCATTTTGGACATGTTAAGTTAAAGATACCTATGAGGTCAACTAAGTAGAAATGTCCAAAAGTGGTTGGAAATAGGAGACTGATCTGGATAGAAAAAAAGGTTAAGAAGAGATTGTAAAAACTGTGAACAAATAAATAAGCTCAGCAAGTTTGTAGGATACAAGATTTATATACAAAAAATCAATTGTATTTCTATACACAAGTAATGAATAACTTGAAAAGGAAATTAAGAAAAGTTTTGTTTATAATTGCATCAAAAATACGTTTAATAAAATAAATGTAAGACATATATTAAAAACTGTGAAATATCACTGAAAGAAATTAAAGAATATCTAAATAAATGGAAAGGCATAATGTGTTCATGGATTGGAAGACTTAATATTGTTAATAGGCAATACTCTCCAAATTGATACACAGCTTCAGCATAATCCCTATCAAAAATCCCAGCTGACTTTTTTTGCAGAGATTGATTAAATAATCCTAAAATTCACATGAAAATGCAAAGGGCACAGAGTTGCCAAAATAACCTTGAAAATAAACAAAAGTGGAAGACTCACACTTCCCAACTTCAGATCTCATTACAAAGATACAGTAATCAAGACAGTATGGTCCTGGCTAAGGACAGACATATAAATCAGTAGAATAGAACTGGGAGTCCAGAAATAAACCCATATGTTTATGATCAATTGATTTCCTAAGGGCATTAAGACAATTCAATGGGGTAAAATAGTCTTTTCAATAAATGGTGCTGGGACAAGTAGTTATCCACATGTAAAAGAATAAAGTTGGACTCCCTACCTCACACCACATAAAAAAATTTACTTAAAATAGAACAAAGACCTAAATGTAAGAGCTAAAACTATCAAAACTTTTAGAAGGAAACAGGAGTAAATCTCTATGACCTTGAATTAAGCAATAGTTTCTTAGATACAACACCTAAAGCACAAGCAATCAAGAAAAAAAATAGATAAATTATATATCATCAAAATGGAAAACTTTTGTTCTTTTTTTTTGGTGGCTGGCCGGTATGGGGAACCGAATCCTTGACCTTGGTGTTAGAAGGCTGCTCTCTAACTAGATGAGCTAACCAGCCAGCCCTCAACTTTTGTTCTTTATAGGGCACTTACAAGAAAGTGAAAAGAAAACCAAAATAATGGGAGAAAATATTTGTAAATCATATATATCATGAGGCTCTAGTATCCAGAGTATATAAAAAAAAAACTGATGAAAAAAATGGGCCAACAATTTGAAAAGACATAACTTGCAAATAAGCATGTGAAAAGATGTTTGACATCCTTAGCTATCAGGAAAAGTAGAATCCAAAGCACAATGAGATACCACTTCACACACACTAGGATGGCTGTAACAAAAAAGAGGGTGATAAAAGTGTTGGCAAGGATGTGGAGAAATTGGAACCCTTATACATTGCCGGCAGGAATGTAAAATGGTGCACCTGTTTTAGAAAACTGTTTGGCAATTTCTCAAAAAGTCAAACAGAGTTATCATATGACCCAGCAATTCCAATCCTAGGTATATACCCAAGAAAACTAAAAACATATGGTCACACAAAAACTTGTACATGAATGTTCATATTAGCGTTGTTCACGATAGCCAAAAAGTGAAAACACACAATGTCCATCAACTGATGAATGTGTAAACAAAATGTATATCCATACAACAGAATATTAGTCAGCCATGAAAAGTAATGCTGTACTGATAGATGACACAACAAGCATGAATCGTGAAAGCATTTTGCTAAGTGAACAAAGCCAATCACAAAAGACCGCATATTGTATGATTCCACTTATATTAAATGTACAAAACAGGCAAATCCATACAGACAGAAAATAGATCAGTGGTTGCCAGGGAATGAAATGAGGGGGGGATGGGGAGTGAGACTTATTTTTTTTTGAGGTGGTGAGAATGTTCTAGAATTAGATAGTGATGATGGTTGCACAACCTTTGAATGTACTCAAAAACCATTGAATTGTATACTTTAAAAAGGTGAATTTTATGGTATATGAATTATGTCTCAATTTTTTTTTTAAAAAGGAGAGGTTATAGAAGTTACAAGATAGAAGTGAACACCAGAGAAATTGTGTCGAGTCCTAAGAAATAAAGCTGTGGCTGGAGCTTTGGGAAATACCAGTACCTTAAGGAGGTTCCCCGAAGGAGTCAGAATAGGAGGAAGAGACCGAGATGGGAATGATGATTCAGAAGCTAGGGGAAGGGAGAATTTCATGAAGAAAGGAGACATTAACAGGGCCAAATCTTGGAACTCTTGGGGGATCGGCAGTGAGTGTGTGCGTGTGCGTGTGCGTGCACGTGTGCGTGTAGGAAAGGCATTTTTTGAGCAACTGTTATATGCCTGGCACTGCCGTGAATGTTAACATATATGCTCTGATTTAATACAACAAACTTCTGGGTAGCTGTTATCATCTCCATTTTACAGAAGTCAAGCAAAATAAGCACTAAAAATTATAAGTTGGATTTTGTAAAAATGGGGTCCATGGTGAATTTAGTTAAAGTAGTTTTGGTAGGGTGACAATGACAGAAGCATTAATTATAGTGGGGTTAGGTGTGAAAGGGAGGTAGAAAGATAAAGTCGACTGTGAAGGAAGGAAGGAGATAAGATTATGGTTAGAAAGGACACAGGTTGATACATGTCTTTCCTCTTTAAGAGCCTTTAGCAGGTTCATAAGCAGTGGAGAAGGGGTGGATAGAGAATAAGAGGTCAGAGAGATGGCAAAGTGTGTGTGTGTGAGGAGTATACATAACTGCTGGAAGGAGCATCTCAAAGCACTAGATAAGAGGTCCCTCTCGGTTGGAAGGGATAGCTCCTTCCAACAAAATGGGAGGAAAATAAATAATGATCAAATTGATGGAGTGGGGAATAGTCAATGGAGTTCTCACTTGAAGATGTTCATTTCCTTAAACAAGGAGGAGGCAAAGGCTAAGTTCAGAGTGAGGCAAGTCAGCGGTGGGAAGAGGAGCTTGAGAGAAGTGGTGAAGTCAGGAGTCACTGATAGTGGAACAAAAAGAAAAGTGACTATGGACAAGAGGACTGCCAAGCTATCTTGAGGGCCTGACTGGAGGGAGAGGTCACAGGTTTTGTGGCAGCAGTCTACCATCCACCTTGACTGTCTGTAGCAAAGCTTGGCTGGTTGCTAAGTGCCAGGGCTAACTTGCCATCTGAGTCTCATGGAACCTGTGTGATCTTTGGTTGTCTCTTTTAAAGAGTCGATTGCACCCCCCTTGCAGAACAAAGTGAGGATCAAGTAAGATTATGTACATGTGTGTGGACACACAACACATTCTTGTAAAAATGTGAAGTGTTATTTTAATAACTGCCTTTGACAGCTCTTTGGCTCTGGCCTACTGGCTGAGGAGAGGACTATGGGGATTACAGATCTCTTCCACTTGCCCTGGGATGGTGGAGTCATGCCCATGGCACTCGTCAATGCCAGTCCACACTGAAGGGCCTCTAAGTGCCCTCACCTTCTAGAAATTTGACATGGGACCTGGTACATTGTGAGCCCAGGTAAAAATCTGCAATAATCTTCCTTTCACCCATTCCTGCTCTTGCCCAGTCCGTGGCTGGATGTCCTACCTTTGGGTGTGGTTTCTGAGGCATTAAGTGCTCCCTGAATGACTGCCTGAGCCTCAGAGTTCTTTTTCTTCAGAAAGTCTATGGTTTCTCGCAAATCCAGAAGCTCAGTGTCCTACGAGAGAAACAGAAATAAGTGTCATTAGTTGGGATTAACAGGAGCGCTTACAATGTGCCAGGCAATGGGCTAGGCACTGGAATTCTACCAAACATGACAGAGAAGGTCAGGGAATCAGGGCAAGGAATACGCTCACGTTGCATTGAGGGGCAGGTTGAGAATCCAGGATGACAGCAAGGGAGGGAGAAACTGGCATCCATGAGTGGGGGAGGTTAGCCTGCGCCCGTCTGTCCAGCAGCACCCCACACTGCCTCCTTTCCTCCCCGTCCCAGGCCTCTCACCTTCTCCTCGGCTGTCTCTGCCAGGTGTCGCAGGCGGGATGTCATATTCACCAGACTCTGCTCGAAAGCAGCCACTAGATTAGCCTGAAACAAACACATAAAGAGGTTCCTAAGTTGTATGAGGCTGGAGAAAGGAAATGACTGACATGGGAAGTAACTGATTTTCTGTGTCAGAGACGACCGATGCCAACGAACCTCTTAGTGATTTTAAAATACTGATTTCCCCGGGGAGACAGGTGGAATCAAAGAAGGTGGGAAATAGTTTCTTGAATAATGCAGACAGCATGAAGGTAGGGCAGGTTTTGGAGGCTCCTGGAGACATGAGATCTAGTGTCTATCACCTACGAGTGCTGGACCTCTGCTCTATGCGATATGTGGGGCGGCAGGCTTGGTGGGAGGGCCATCGCCTCTGGGATGGTTTCTACTATTTTGGTTTAACTCCCCATGGGTCTAAATAACCTTCCAGTGAAAGCTATTTGGTGCATCTTTTCCACCTCTGCTCCCAGAGTGGCCCTCCACTGCTTAACTTGCTCTTGCTTTGGAGCTGTTCCGTGTTCTTGGTTTCTGCAGGCTCCGCTCTGCAGGGCTGAGGCATGCCCCCGTTTGGCCGCTAGGTGTCAGGTCTGTTCTACAAGGAGTGAAGACTATGGGCGGGCCTTCCGGATAAAAGGCAGGCTGGGGAAAGGTGCTGAGTGGAGCTAAGGCCACGTGGAGCGTGGTTTGAACTCTAGCTGGCCAATTGGCAGCAAGATATATGGGAAATGTGAAGGGAATGAGGCATGGGATTAGAAAGGGGAACACTAGGGGATGGAAAAATAGCATCAGTGAGGATATCTGAGCAAATGGTGAGCCTAGCGAGAAGTGACGGACATATTCTGGGCAGGTCCTTCATAAAGAGCCCTAGGATGTCTGTGACACTCTTATTGCTTCCTGTTGGCTTATAATTTTTCCTCCTGTTGGGTCAACTCTAGTTTTAACCCCCTGCCCTTGAAACATGTGTGGAGCCTACTTTCATTGCACCATGGCTGCAGGCAATCCCTTTGGTCCCATCTGAGCCCCCTCTTCCACTTTTACTATAAATCTGTAAATTTATTTTACTAAGTCTTTCAAGGCCTGGGCTCCTTAACTGATATATGTCATGACCTGAGCAGTTTACTTTCACCTACTGTACAGGGAACTTCTGTCTTCTTGACTTCAGACCTTTTCTTGTTTGCTTCCCTGCATATGTTCTGTAAACAGGCTGCTTGTAGGCCCTGGAAATTTACTCATGAGAGACCCCGAGAACCCCTGGGTTCCTGTGTACTTTTCTGCATTGGCCTCTCCTCATCTGGGGGACTGGCTTGCCTCCCCTCAAGAAGATCCTACATTTCCTTTCCCTACTCTGAACCTTCCCCTAACCCTGACATCAGACTAGGGTGCCCGTAAGACCTCAGGGCTAGGTAGTGGTGCTGTAGAGAGGCTAGCATTTGGGTGAAGTGGTCTAGGCTCCTCCCTGTCTAGGGTGCTCTCAGCTTCAGTAGCTAGGAAGTTCCATGGAACATAACAGAAGTTTGATCTAGAATCAGGGGATCCTGAAGAGAGCTGTAGAACCTTCCCAGAGTCCTGGTATCACAAGTCCTGCTTGAGGGCAAGGCTCTGACCCTCGGCAAAAATCTACCTCTAAGCTTCAGAACCCACTGTGTCTGGGTGTTTAGTTTGTTCTCTCTTAGCCAAATGGAACTTCCTGTTCTAAGAAAAATCACCCTCTAAATTCATTTTCTTGGCTCTAGCCCAGCCTTGACAGCACGATGGCTGAGGGATTGCAGTGTAAATGAATCAGACATAATAATGTTCTCGGCCTCCCTGGCGCCTCTCCCCCCAGCATCTCCCAGACATGAATTTCCTGGGGTGTGCAGGACGTGACCCAGGCTAAAGGCCTTGGAAGGTGCAGCACCAGGGAGAGAAAAGATGGTTCTTGTTTGTGTTACAATTCTTAAAGGTCCCCAGGAGTAAGGAAAAATGTTTGATATGAGCTTCAAACAAACTGCTAAGTATACAACTTATAAACTAGGGGTTTGGGAAAAGCCTGCAACTGAAATATAATGGAAACATGCAAAATCTTGGTGGATATTCTTCTACCTGCTTCCAAGGGACAGACCCCAGGCCTGACAGCTGGGCTCCCCGGAGAGGAAGGGAAGAGAAAAAAAAAAAAACCAGTAACTGCTGCGGAAATTGCAGACATGGTTACTTTTGTGCAAATGCTTGGAAAGCTCCTGCAGATCCGGCTCAGCTGTTGTTTACAGCTTTGGGGGAAAATGGCTCTTATGTTCTCTGTTTGCAACTCTGTCACAGGGGAAAAACTACCACAGCCTAGATAGAGGAGGTGGCTTCATTTCTCCCCATCTTGCAGAGTAGAAAAACTAAGGCCTAAAGAAAGAAAGCCATTCACTCTAAATGGATTTACTGAGGACAGGTTGAGGGCAGAAATAGAGAATTCTGGTTCCTAACCTAAAGCTTGGATTGTTTCTGCCAACTGCCCAAGGGGACTGCTAAGAATAGGGACAGTTGTGAATGGAGGAGTTAGACTAAAATGGGGGTTGGGAAGATAATATCGTGGTCACCAGACAGAATTCTAACGACCAATTCTGTGCCTGCTCAGTTATGTGGCATGAATAGACACGAACACACCCCAGGGCAGTGGGAAAAGGCTCTAAGGGCTCTGTAATTATAATCCATAACTATTTTTGTCCATGTCCAATAGCAAGGTTGTTTCCACTTCCATGCAGAACCACTGATAATCTACTTTTCTCTCTCCAGGGAGTTCAATGGTTCTTTATAAAAGCTGAGGCTCAGGGAAGGGAAAGGACGATCCCCAAATCCTCTCCTGCAGAGCTGTGAAGATCTGCTCCCTTGGAGTCTAAGTCCCAGGGATATTTTATCAGATAGTTTCCCTCCCTTGGCTGAACCTATCTAATATGGTGCAAGTAACTGCCTGGGTCTTTCTCTACTTCAGGGCACTCACATTGGCAGAAAGCTGAGACGTCAGGGTGGCCACTTTTTCCTGGGATGATTCCAGTTCCCTACGAAGCTTCCGGATTTGCTGTGAAAGGAAGAGAAATACAAACTACTGGTGGCAGAAGAAGTATAAGATGTGGAAAGAAAATGAGGTGCAGTGGTGTTAACAGGCAGAGACAAAGGCTTTGCACCCTACCTCAGATTGCATCCTCTCCTCAGCCTGAAGAAGGGAGCACAGAGAGAGAAAGAGAGAGAAAGGCAGTAGTTACTATGGGGGTGGAGAAGCCAGGCCCCAGTGGCAGGGTAGAGAACTTGGAGAAGCATGATTCAGAGGTGCGGAGAGGCTGAAACTCTTGTTTCCCAGCCCTGACTCCTCACAGGACTCAGCTCAGACCTATATTAGGGTTTAAGGAAAAGATTTCTCTGGAGCTCATCTCTAGCCAACATTGTCATTGCCCAAAAGGCTAGGAAATGAAACTTTGGTTGGTCTGAAAACTAACTCTTATTGCCAGTAACTTGGAGCAAAGAATTAGGGGCAAAACAAATTTACAAATCCAGGAATACCTAACAGCTAAAAGCTACGCCTGGTGCCCCACAATACACGCTTGGCCAACTCTGTAACACTGTTAGGGTTCTAGAGTCCTAGAAACCTAACCATCTCACCTGGCCATAAGTGCTTCCCACTTACCATGGCACAGAAAAGCCTCTACAATAAGGGGATTCTCCATTTTTCAAAGGAGGAGAACGAAAAGCACCAGAATTGCTCAGGAGTTGGTGGTGAGGCCAAAAAGACCATTGAGGGCCTAAGACACCCGACTAAGTGCTCCAAGCTCTGGGCGCCCCCCGCTCCCCAGATCCATAAGGTGTCATGAAGAGAGGGCAGGGCCTCCGTCCCCCCCTCAGTTACCCAACCAAGGGAGGTTCCAGGGAGCACGGAGCATGGGATGGCAGGGGGGAGGGGGACGTGGGAAGAAGAGAAGTTAATGCTCTTACTGAGGAGTAAGTGGAGGAGGCACTGGAGGCCAGGGACAGCACTGAACCATGAACTGAAAGAGAAGGAGAACACAAAGAGTTACCAGGGGGTTCCAGGGACAGGGGGTTCCTGGGAAGAGCTCTAAGCAGGAGTTTGGATTCTGATTCTGGAGGGTATCTGGAGCAAGTAGAAAGAACAGAATAGGGAACCCAGCTGGTATCACGACAGCCCAAAGCAGGTAGGTATCTGCTGGGAGACAAGGTCCTGCGTAGAGGTAGCTACCGCCTCCTTCAGTCTACATCCTCTGGCAGCCTGGGTATGGCGGTCCCTCGCTCAGCCTCTTCCAGGGGGCACAGGGTTACAGAGAGAAGGAAAGGAGATTTTCCTGGATAGTCGTCATCTTATCTTCCCAGTCAGAAAAGTGCTCTAGCTGCCCAAGAGGGGAGTTTCTCATCAGAGCTGCTCAGAACAAATACTGCGGTTCTGCCCATGCCTCCTCTTCTCAGCCCCTGGGGACTTGCCCAGGATCTCGGGGATCATTCAGATGAAAAAAATATTTAAGTGAGGAATACTTGTTCTGATCATTCAATAGAGCCTACTGAGAGAACTGAAGCATGTCTGCAAGGAATGCCTCCTGGAATGAGCGTCCTGAAAATAATAATGGGAGGACTAATCTACCATAAAGCCTGGTCTTCCAGGCTCTGATCGACATTAACAGCCAGATCATCACCAACAGTCAGAAGGTCCCACCCTGAAGCTAATCTTTGGAACATTCTTGAAAGAGGGATGAGATGCCTAATTCTTTGTAAGGCTTTAAGAACTACCATTATGTTCTTTTATCTATTCATATATTTTGAGAGACTGTGGGGAAGAAAGACTACAGCTAGAATGAGGAGGAAAGAAGCTATGGTTTTCAGAGCACCCTGAGGGGTACTACTTAACCCTTCCATGATCAATCTCCCTCCCCTGGCCCCAATGATAGTTGCTCCATACCAAAGACCCAGTGCTAGATGGTGCCACCCAAGGTTTCTGGGCCCCCAGACCCTTCAAAGGTATGTGAACAAAGAACTGAAATGGCCCAACTCCATGTTCTGTGAATCATATATATGTGTGTGGTGGTGGTAGTGGTGGTAGTGGAGGTGGCAGTGGGTGAGGGGACCCAGCAGAGCTGGAATGAGCGTGAACCGCGCTGGCATGAAGTCTCACCATCGTCCGTGGGGTCTCGGAAGGATCCGGACCGAATCATTCCCTTGGGTCTCTCGGCCAGGGACAGGGTGCTCCCCATTTGGGAGCCGCTGTACAGCTCGAAGGCCGCCTCGTGGGTGGGGATGCTGTTGGAGCGGGTGATTCTTGGCGTGGTGGCCGCAGTGGGACTCACTGGAAGGACAGAGGGAAGGGGGACAGGAGACGGAGGGGGAGGGCAGGAGAAGAGGCAGGGTCATCAGCTCTCTGGTCCCTTGGGGAATGGAGCACCAGGAGCGTAAGAGGCAAACAGGGAGAGGGCAGGAGAGGAAGGGGCAGGTGGGGTGGTGGGAGTGTGCAAGCAGCTGGTGGTTAGGAGCAGGGTCCCTCCTGGGGAAATCAAGCCCTAATGGAGAAGGACCTTGCTGTCTGGAATGAAGAGCTTCCCTCAACACTGCCTGGCTTAGAGTTGCTGCTTTTGAAGGTTAGGCTGGGGGCCTGGCAACTTTTCCGAAACCTTCACATCACTCGGATGTGCCAATGAGACTGGGATGCTGTGGTTTTCTAAAACAAAACTGGCAGCTTGGGAGGACTGAGAATTCACACCAAGACTGAGATCTGAGTGATGAGAAAGAACCAGCTAGAGAAGGGGGCTAGGCTGTGGGATCCAATGGGCTCACATTATGGAAGGGAGCGAGAATCTCACCACAAAGCAGTGTCACTCTAGGTTACTAGGTTGGCCCTAAAGCATCAAGAAACATGGCCCTCTCTGCCCAGTATTCCCCTGGCTTGAAGGCCAGACAGACAGTGGGTGAAAGTGTCAGGAAAGTCTTGTGGAAGCTGCTTTGAAGCCGGACTCAGCTGAATTCCATGGACCTGCAGAACCTTTCTCCCTTTACCCCTTGCTGGGATCCCGGCCTTTCAGGGTTCACTCCCACACAGAGCTCCTTTGGGTCTATTCTTTTGCCTCCACATGGGCAGGCAGATGTCTAATCTGTCCATAAAGACCTGTGCAGAAGAAGATTTCACACCTCTCTCTTGGCCCTTTGGAATCCATAAGGTGATCATATCACTGTAAGGTGATATACCCAGTCCCTCACACTGCAGCATAAGTGCATTTCTTGTTTGGTCCTTAGTGGAAATGGAAAACAAGCTGGCCCATCCTCCATTTAATAGCCCTTCTGATGCCAGATGACCCTTCCTTAAGAACTGTCCTTTTCCTTCAGCAAAATGATCCTGATTCCTAGTCTTTCCTCAAATTCCCCAGTCATTGCACAGGCGTGTTACAGGTCCTTGTCTTTTGTTAACTCATGTCTTTCACTCAGCTGAAAAAAGAGATGGATTTAGAGACGTACAGCAAGCAAACAACAGGCACTGTCCTACGGGGTTCCTGTTCCAGCATACTGCCTCCCAGAACCAGGGTGGGGTGCTTCTGCACTGGAGCCAGGACCTCCACCTGAAGCTTCTTCCCCTCCCTGTCTCTGAATCACAGTCACTTCCTTCTTTCCTAACTTTTCCTTTCTGACGGGTGTGGCCAGGACAAGCTGTTAGTCAGCTCTGCCTTCAGGGCTGGGATGGCCCTGGTCCAGCCAGAGCAGTTGGGGAACCTGGACTTTTCTGAGTTTGAAGGCAGATCCTATCCTTTGCCATCAACGACCTTTCCCTCCCTCCTCCCCACCAGCCTGAGTTTAGTGTTGCCCTTTCCCCAGCGGGTCCTGGCAGCACTGGGTGTGGTGGCTCCTTTCTGAGGGCTCAATGTGCTTGTTCACTACACTGGTTTGATTCCAGCCTTCGGTTTATGGCTTTTCGATGCCATCATTCAGACTTTCTAATGCCATAAGGACACTACACCTTGTGCTCAGGGGCAGCTTTTCAGTTTAGGATCTTGGAGCACTTTGCCTTTAATGTCACTTGGGTAGATTAAACTGAGGAACCAAGAAGCCACCAATATAGCCTGAGTCAAATATGAGATGAAATCCAAAGCCCAGCTGCCTTGCCTCACCCTGCAAGGTGACCCCTGCGTCATCCCATGCCACAGTGAGTGACTGAAAACACTGACCTATGTTGGTAAGCTGGCCCTTTGCACTCAAGGACATGGATAGTGCAGGGGGTGAAGGCAGCTCTGACTGGTCGTCGGATTCAGGGAGCCCCCCGATAGTATGGGAGTGTCGCCTCTCCTTGGTCTCCTCCTGGGACTGAAGCTGGTACCTGCAGGAGGGAGCAAAAGAACTCAGTCTGGGCAACTACAAAGTGATATCAGAGGTTTTGTTGGTGTGGAGGATGTTGGAGCTGGGCTAGAGCCAGGAGATTCTGAAAGAAGGACAAGGAAAAAAGAGGGAGCAGTCAGAGCTGCCTAAGGAGGGAGCAAGACCTCCTTAGAGCAAGATCCTCTCCCAGACCCCAAAGAGGGTATTCACAAGAGAGTTCCAGACGTATGGGCAGAAATGACGGAGGAAGCTCAGGACAGAGCTTTATGATTCCATGCGTGTGCTTCAAGTTGTGGGAGTGAACAAGTCCATGCCATCATAACACCCAGCTGAAAAAGTCAATGCTGTCCTAACCGTGGAAGACCAGGTACGTCCTGCCCTTGCCCATGTGAGTGACTCCACAGGCAGGCTGTCTTCCCTCACACTTTGAGGGAGGAAAATTACAGAGAAGTTTAGCCAGGACTGGGATAACACAGGCTGGTACAGGTAGGTGTGTGATTCCCATGTGCAAACTTGTTTCTCCCCTGTCACCAAAAAAGAACACTTGCTGTAAAAGTTGACTCACATGATATTAAGCTTAGGCAGAGTGATAAGTGGTATTTGTACAGGACCACATATGAATGATTCAGCTAAAAGGGTTACTAAATTCATGACTGGGGCCTGAGACAGGTCAAGTTATTTTTCATACAGACCAGGAACCCCAGACATAGGGAAGAAAAAACACATTTAAAGGTTACCTGAGTCCTTTCTTGGGAAGTGTGTTCCGATCCCTCTGATTACTGTGGAAATAAAAAAAAGAGAAGCATGTTGGTCCATCTTAGAAACTAAAATTTGGGACCATAGATAGGTTTGAGAGATGCAGACTCTGGACGTGGGACATCAAACTATGAGCCCCTTTATCTCCATAAACTAAATAAGAAGACAGCTGCAGCCTCTTTCTTGGCTCACAGCTTGGGAAATTTATCTGAAATGTTAAATGCTTTTCTCTGATTAGGAATCAGGGTATAGTTAGCTATTTGAAAGATCATATTATGGGGCAGGCCCGTGGCTCACTTGGGCGAATGTGGTGCTGATAACACCAAGGCCACGGGTTCAGATCCCATATAGGGATAGCCGGTTTGCTCACTTGGGAGAGTGTGGTGCTGACAACACCAAGTCAAGGGTTAAGATCCCCTCACCGGTGATCTTTTTTTTTTTTTAAAAAAGATCATACTACAGTAGGTGAAAACTAGGATGTGATACAATAAAAACGATTTTGGACTAGAAAGCAAAAGCTTTGATGGATAGGTTAAACTGATTATGAGATCTTGGATAAGTCATCTTCTTTGTGCACTGGTCTCCCCATTTATGAGATGAGAATAATAATTAAAAACAAAAACATCCTACTGATCTCATGAAGGTGTTGTGCAGCAAATAAAATCACTGAATATATGTGAAAAGATTATGAAAGTCATAAAGTAGCAATCAAATATAGGATAGTATTGCTAATGGCAAAATGAGCTCAAGGCATTTGGATGGGCTCAGGCTCAGCTCCGTCTCCATCCACCTACCTGTCCAATTGCCCAGTTCTGGGGCTTCCACTCCAGCTTAGCTCTTCCGTCTCTTCCTCTGCGGGGGCAGCGGGGGCGGCAGGAGGGGTGGGGATGGGAGTACTGCTGGGGAAGGCACTGGGCAGGCTCATTGGCATCTGGAGGGACTCCATGCTCCTGTGCAGGCCTGAGAGTTTGGGGTACATGCGGGTTTCCTTGGGGACACTGAAGCCGCTCATTAGCTCCAGGCCCTGAGAGAAGCTGGCTGAGTTAATATTGAGGATGGGTGCTGGACTGGGGGTGAAACAAGAAGGGAGAGGGCCCCCAGTTGCGGAGCTTGTAGCATGCAGATCTGGGGCCTTTGAAGCGTGGGTGTCGCTGGACGATGGTAGATCCAGACTGTTGGAGTTGACCTTGTCTAGATTGGCTAGTGAGGGTGGCTTGACAAAGCTCTTAGCTGTGGCCCTGAGAAAAGTGAAGATAAAACAAAATATTTAGGATAATAGAATTACAGAAATAAGAGGCAGATGGGACCTCAGAGAAAACCTAGTTCAGTTTCCTTGATTTCTGGCTATTTGTTAAGTACAGAGGCTTGTTCTAATGCTGCTGTGAAATACATTGAAGGAAGTCTGATATTTGACTTGGGCCACCTTCCATCTTAATGAGGGAGATGGCACGTGCACATGGAAGACACAAGTGAATTTATACAAAAATGGGTATATTTGTGTAAATCAACACTGTAAAACCACCCATGCAAGGGCTGGAGACAGGTTAAGTGTTGGTCAAGGAAGAGTATAAATGAGGTGAGTTTTGAAAACAGCATAAAAGAGGGAGAAGAAACTTGGCATGTAGGGGAGGGAGGGGAAAGACCCATGCAAAGGCCTCGAGACAACAGCAGGTAGGCAAGCCTCACCTAGTCTAAGGAGTGCAAAAGAACGACAGAGCAAGCAGGCAAGGACGAAGCTGCCCACGTGGGTACCTGAGAGGGGTTGGTGGCAGCTCTGCCAACTTGGTTGCTGGGGGGTGGCTTGCTTGGTTTTTGGGAGTACTTTCTGGGGAGCCAATGCTCTTCAAGGAGATGTTGTCTGAGTCCAAGGCCACTGCCTTCGCTTTGGCCTTCTCCTTTTCCCGATCTGTCTGATTGACAGGGGCTGGAGTGGTCCGCCCACTGGCTACCTTGGAAGGCTCCTTCAGTCTGGAGGGTGTAAGGCCTCCCTGCTTGGTGCTGAGAAGACTGGGGTCAATGCTGCTGCTAACAGGGCGAGGTCCACCCCGCCCTCCAGTCACGCTCATAGAACTGGACTTGGCTGGCCGGGGCAGGCTGCGGTACTGGATGTTGGAACGGGCTCCAGGAGCCAGGAATCCCGGCTCTGTGCTGTTGGACACATCTAAGCTAGTCTTGCGTCCATTTACTGGCTTGACAGGGATGCCCGAGGACTTCTGGATCTTGCTGAGAGTGGCTGAACCACCAGTCTGCATGACAGTGGCTGTGCCTGTGGCAGGAGGAGGCTTCTTGTAGCCAAAGGATCCTGAAGTGGAGGGGCGAGCAATGCCCGAGGGGGGCTTCTTAGCATCGCTCAGGCGATCCCGGCCAGCATCAGAAGAGGAGCGCTGTAACCCGGTATTCTTCACTGCAAGCTTACCCTTGTCTGTAGCTTTGCCTTCAGGTTTGCCTGCAAGAGGGCAGGAAATGAGGTAAGAGTAGTTGAAATTGACCAACATCTTAAAAATCCTTTACCTTCCCTCCATGGGAGAAGCATACATTGTCAATGTATTGTATCATTTTAGAGGCGTCAGTACGGGTAAGCAGGTGCTGGACAAGCTGATGAAGTTTCTTCCCAGAGGGACTCGGGGTGCGAGGGGTGGGGAGGCTAGGACTTTGTTTTGTTTGCTTTGTTTTTTTGTGTTTTATGCTCCCAGAGTAGGATGGTCCATTTTAGCTAAAATGGCAGAGGCAACCACCAAGACGATCAGGAAGGAATTGCATCTAACAACTGGTCAAGGAAGGGGGAAAAGGAGGGGAAGCAAAGGGAACCGAGTATGGCAGGATCTACTGGTAGTTAGAGACTGCAGGGACGTGTAGATCAAAGCTAACAGTTACCCCAGGGGCCAACGCTGGGAGCACTATAATTCTCTTGCTGTAGCCATTTCATTTATTGCTTTCTTGGGAGCTCCCTGGGATGTCAAGCAAGCGTCTTATGAAGGTAAGTCCACTGACTGAATGTCTTGGGAGAGGAAAGAAGGAAGCCAATGGGGGGCGTTTGAAGGGAGGTCAAACTGGTCTCTGAACATAACATACTCTCTCCCTCCCTAACCCTCATTAGCCGTGTGATTCTGGCACAGCCACTTAACCTCTTTGAGATTCTGTTTCCACATTTATAAAATGGACATAGTAATACTCATCTTTCCTAAGTCACAGGACTGTCCTAAAGACCAGATAAGATAATGCGTAAAGCACTATGCACAAGTTTGCTATCATCTTGTGGGTTAATGGTTCTTAAGAAGAGGGGCAACCAAAGAAACCAAGGGCAAAAAGGCCTTTGCCCTTGTCCCTTCCTCTATTCCAGGCTCACCCGCGACTTTGAGGGCACTCTGGGCTGTATGAGTGATGGGGGAAGTGACAGCCACTGGTGGGGTCTTGCCCTTCTTCAGGGAACCAGGGTGTCCTAGGCTGATGGGCTTTTTCAGTTCTCCACCCTTGGATGAATCATCACAGCTCTCAGGCCGCTCTCTCCGCCACTTAGAAGTCCCAGGTTCCATCTTCAGGCTACCACTGTCGTACTCCAGTTTTTTGGGAGTCTTTTCCTCTGATTCACTAAACCAGCTCAGCCCACTTTCTGCCAGTGAGCGCTTCTCTGAGTCTGTGCGTAGCTAATGAGAAGAGAAAAAGGCAGAGTGAAACACTCATATGGGGATAGGGAAATGGAAAGCTGAGGGGATTTATTTTGATTAGTAGGTGGCCCTGCTCATCCTGGAGTATTAAGTCAATCCAGGGTTCTGCACCCCTAGGGCTCTGGAGAGAAGATCTCCTATATATCTCTGGGTTTCTTTTTCTTCTACAGTTGGAACAACTCATAAGAGTTGGTAATGTATCACTCCAGATTGGTGTGGGTACTAAATATAGATACTATGACAACATCTAATGTCTTGGATGACTGCTTGTTAGCCTTAGCATTTTGTTGTTGTTGTCGCCAGCTCTAAAAGAACTTGGCCAAAGGCCAGTGGAAACCAGTCTCGTGGAGTGGGTGTGTATGTACAAGCACGTACACAGACACTGCCCAGTTTGCCCTGTGGTTCATCTTGAGATGGTGGCTTCGGTGTTTGCAAACTCACTTACCACTATTGTAGAGTTCCTGCGAGAAGCAGTGGGAGTAGTTGGGAGGGAGTTAAGTGAGGAGCTGGCATTGAACTCTTCTGAGCTGAGGTTGTCTGAGGCATCGCTGAGCCCACTGCTGATGGAGCTGCTTTCATCCCAGCTACAGAGTGGGAGAGATACAGGTTAGCAATTAAAACAGGAGCCAAGGCAAGAAATAAATTTTTTATATTGATGGAAGAATGGCTCCACACCAGTATATACACTGGCCAAAAGGAGAAAGCGTGGGGGTTAGTCCTGGGTTTGCCAGTAATTCAAAGTGTGACTTCAACTTCCTTGTAAGTTGGTGATATTCTTTTATAAAAGGAAGAGACTCTGTCTTTATCTAGCAAGAGGAGATGTTTTATCTCCTCAACAGAAAGGTGTACTATAAAGAGAAGATAATTTCCAGATCAATCTCATTAAAATCAATTTCCTCTGCCTAAAAACAGCCTCTATTCTTATAATTACCATATCTTTGTTCATTTTTAGATATGTTCTCCAGGTATTTTTTCCTCTTTTCTAAAATCTTCCATACCTGGCAACAAGGGCCAGAAAAAGATTTCTCTTTTCTAGAACCCCTTAGACTTATCATTTCTGGTTGCTCTTCTGTTTATACTGTTCACCCTTATTCTGGAATCAAGTCCTGCTTCTAAACAGCATGGACTGCTCTTCTGCTAAATGAAAAAAACTAAAGGTGCTGTGGACAAGCAGAGGTGCCACATTTGTGCTGAGAGGTGTCATTTCTCTGCCAATTGCTTGGAATATCAGATTTGTGGTATCGGGCAGAGACATCTGTATCTATAAACATCTGCATCTGAGAACGCTAATCCATGCACCAAGTGAACTTCCTTCAGCCTCCGTATCTTTGCAGCTTGGGCTCTACAACATTCCTTTGGCTGTTCATTTTTGAGTTCAACAAATTTCACAGTCAGAAAGTTTATTCTTAACATCTAAACTAAAACGCCTCCTCTATCATTTATGCCAATTTCCTCTGGATCTACCCTTGTTTGCTATCCACGCGTTTCTTTTCTATCACGCTCCTTATTTTCTAAGCTCAAATTCTATCTCCTTTAACCTTTCTTCAAAGGTCCCATTTTCCAAGTCTTTCACAAGTTCTTCAGACTTCACTCAAGTTTTAGAGTCTAAAACTGAACATAAAAATGTTCAGTAGGGGCCGAGCCCGTGGCGCACTCGGGAGAGTGCGGTGCTGGGAGCGCAGCAACACTCCCGCCGCGGGTTCAGATCCTATATAGGAATGGCCGGTGCACTCACTGGCTGAGTGCCGGTCACGAAAAAGACAAAAAAAAAAAAAAAAAAAAAAAAAAAAAAAAAAGTTCAGTAAGACTGCTATACATGAGTATCCTTTTTGTGCTTGTAGGAATTAATCTCTAAAGTCCTCGTATCTGCACTCAGTATGTTTGTTTATCAGCTTTGCGTGTGCACAAGGCTGGAGACTTTTTTGTGAATTAGCTGGTATCTGAAAAATTTTCCCTTTTTGATTTATTTTGAGTTTCATATCATGGAACAAAAATCAGACATACAAGTCATCTAAGTGCTTGGCCCAGATTTCAGCTGGCCTTGCTCTGATTCATGTGCTGGGAATAGGAAAGTGGGTGGTTTGGACATCTGGCTTGGTTGCTCTGTAGTGATTTATCCAAATACATCAAGAAAGAGTGAAGAAAGCATGGGGATTAAAACACGCTACAGAGATATTTAAATTTTATGAAATATAGCCATTATTAAATGACCATCAATCTCCTCCCTCCCTCATGACATATATTAAACCTCGCATTTGTCCTGGGCTAAGATATCACACTCCCCATTTTATAGAGAAAGAATACTGAGGAAAGATCAATGCTGGTTTTATGATCCTATCAGCTCTTCTGGATCAAGATAAGATCTCTGGCAAGCAAACAAACAAACGATTCACAGTATGTTCTCTTAGGTCAAAGACAGAGGAAGTCTGTAGCAACTGAATCTTTCATCTGAGATTAATTATTGGTAATCAAAATCTTGGAGCAGAGAAAGCTCTTATGGAAGGGCCATTACAAAAAGAGTACTGCTGCAGTCCAGAAATCCAAAGGAAACCTTCCTTTGCCCTACCTTTATGGAAAGCCTAACACTGAAATGGGGGGTGGGGGGAATCTTCTAGGAGAGAGTTCAGGTCCTCTTTGCCCAAAAGACATTCCCTCCCAAGCTCTTTAACTGTAATAAAAAAGTATAAGCCTAAAATTACCACAGAAGGTTGGCTAGAGGATTTAAAGATTTCCTAGCAAAATTCCTTTGCAGGTTCTGAACAAAAGAATTTTGTTGTCATTATAAGGGTTAAGCATCTCCTCTGGAGTGGAAGGAGCATATTTTCTTTCTTTAAAAAAAAAAATTAGAAAAATAATACATGCTATAAATATTAAATATTTCATAAAAATATAAAGAAAAAAGAGAAAATGCCCCCTTTCTGCCATCCCATTTTTATTTTGAAGGTAACCACTGTTAACACTTTCTTGTGCGGGCCGGCCCGTGGCTCACTCTGGAGAGTGTGGTGCTGATAACACCAAGGCCGCGGGTTCGGATCCCTATATAGGGATGGCCGGTTAGCTCACTGGGTGAGCGTGGTGCTGACAACACCAAGCCAAGAGTTAAGATCCCCTTACTGGTCATCTTTAAAACAAAACAAAACAAAACAAAACAAAACAGTTTCTTGTGCTTCAAAAATATCCCTGTGCGTATTTCATCTTCTAGCTGTTTGTTCTCTCGATCTGCTGAAGAGCTGACATTAGGGAAACATGCCTCACCATCCTGAAGATTCTCTTTTCCTGACTCTGAAGTTAGAACCTCAGTCTTTCTCTCTGTTGTTTATTCCCTTGTTTCAGTGAAGTACCTTTTCCAGTAGGTTCCTGCAAAAGGATGCTTTGGAATTAAACTTTGGAAGATATGACATATCATAAAATGTCTTTGTTCTATCTTTACATGTGAGATTTGGCTAGACGTAGAATTCTAAGCTGAAAGGAATCTCTTTTCAGAATTTATTTATTTATTAGCAGCTGACCAGTACGGGGAACAGAACCCTTAACCTTGGTGTTGAAAGGCCATGTTCTAAACAACTGAGCTACCCAGCCAGCCTGCCTTTCAGGATTTAAAGGCGTTCTATTGCCTAGCTTCTATTGTTGTCATTCTGATTTCTTGTCCTTAGTATGTAACCTGTTGTTTCCTCTCTGGAAGCTTTTAGCATCTTCTCGGTGTTCTGAAATATAATTAATACTGTGCCTTGGTGTGAGCCGGTTTTCATCTATTGAGTTGGGTCCTTTACTGAACCCTTTGAATCTAGAAGCTCATGCATGACCTTCAGTTCTAGAAACTTTTCTTAAGTTATTTTTTTGATGATTTTCTCCTTTTCATTTTTTAGTTCTCTCTTCTAGAATGTCTGTTATTCAGATGATAGATTTTTAGGGAAATACCCTATTTTCCAGCACAATTTTTTTTTTTTTTTTAATTCTACTTTCTGGGCAGTGGCCTCAATTTTATCTTCTATCCCTGTTATTAAGTTTTTCATTTCTGCTATCATATTTTTAATTTTCAAGGTTTTTTTTTGGTGGCATATTGTTCTTTCTTTCAAGGATACAATCTCCTCTCAACTCTCGGAAGCATTCATTCATTCACTCATTCATTTATTCATTTGAAGGGGCAGGTTTACAATCTCTCTGCGTGGTTTCTGGTTCCAAGT
Organism: Cynocephalus volans; assembly: GCF_027409185.1. Classification (NCBI taxonomy): domain Eukaryota; kingdom Metazoa; phylum Chordata; class Mammalia; order Dermoptera; family Cynocephalidae; genus Cynocephalus; species Cynocephalus volans. The sequence continues at coordinate 123,303,396 of NC_084470.1, forward strand.
TGCTTTGCTCTGTTTGTACTGGTGAGACTTCATGTTGTAGACCTCCTCAGATGTCTGATGATGCCTGGCTGTTTGCTCATATGTAAGACTGGGACACTCACTCTAAGTTATTTGGAAGCTCTGTGTACATAGGGTAGCACTTGTCAACTATGGCTTCAGTATGGAGAGATGCAATTGGACTAACTCATTTAAGTTTTTTCTTTTGCATTGGTCAGATTTTCTAGAGATGAATCTTCCAAACTCCAGCCTGGAGAGTATAAGTCCAGCTTACTGCAAGCTGAGTTGGAAAGGAGCCTGGAAGTTTCAACATTCAACAGGCAAAGTTTCACTTAATCCTCCTTGCTTTTGGTAAATAAAAAAATCTATGCCCTCACTTATGCCAGGAGTCCACCAGTCCAGAGACCATCTGTTTTACTCTCTCTAGAGTATAAGTCTCCAGTCTTCTGTTGATGAAGGGAAAAGGGAGTTGCCTTTCAGGGAGCTGTTGGAGGAGAGAATTTGAGAGTCTAAATATTTCTTATATGAATTTCTAACTAGTCTTCCTGTTTTTAGTTTTACTGCCTCCCCCGCTAAAGGTACCTGATGTCAACAATTACCAAGCTCTTTGAGGGTTCCAGGGTGCAGAGGTGCTGCCCAGCTTCCCCCACTGCTGGATTAGGGTTCGATTTTAAGTACAGTAGATCACTTCACACTTGCCATTCTGATTTCCAGCATGCCCAAGTCTCATACTTATCATCTCTTCCTACTCCTGTTCTTCTGTCCTTGCGGTTTTATGACTTAAGGAAAAAAAACCACCTTTATTTTTACTCTTGTGGTAGTTGTGAAACATATTAAACTAATTTTATCAGCAGCAAAATATCTCTAAGTGACACTGAACAGAGCTTGCTCTTTTGGATAAGATATGCTGGTAGGTAGCGTTTGAGTGGAGTGAGGGGAAGAGACATTAGCTTTGGAGTTTCATCATCAAATCAGGCAGAAGGAGAAGAAACCATCTAGATGATCTTTTTGAAGACTTCAAAGCTGTGGGAGAAAACAGGCTGGATGTCCACTGTCCATCCTGAAACATCTGATTGCTTAAGGTATAAGAACAGAAAGTCCTGAGAAGAGTTTGCAAAATGTATCAGCTCATATCCGAGTACTCCAGAGCAACTGCCTGGCCATTCACGATAGCAGGGAGAAAAGAAGGAAGCTTAAATACGGCTCCAAAAAGAACGAAGTAAAGAGCAGCACAGGGCTAGAGTTACGGAGGGCTGCCACATCTGCTGCATAGCAGAAAGAATTTCTCTTCTTACCCTAACCTGGATTTTCCTACCTCCCTCCTATTTCTCTTTAAATTTGTTTCTCACATAGATCTCAGGTGGAGAAAAGGGAGCTGGACAGCAACAAACAAGCTAGGCCTAAATTCACTAGGACCTGGAAACAACAAAGAACTCAGAGACCTCAATGTTGCTTTACGATCTGATCTACTTATAAATCCAAGCCACCACCACTAACAGGCAACTGATGTGAAAGAGAAATAGTGTAAGAGTTTTCATTCTGGAAGAGTTCTTGTAAGAACCGTGACACTTTACCATTGTCGTGTACCCTCAGGACATAAGAGGAAACAAGTCTGAATAAGCATATGAGAGATGAAGTCAGATATAAACAGAGCAATGAAAATGAAGACCCTTGTCAATGGCTATCTCTAGAGTGTTGGAACAGGTTCTAGAGTAAATTAAAGAATTTTCTCCACAGGATACTTATTTTCTCATTTACCGTCCTTCTCATATGCCTCACCCCACCCTCTAAAACTTACATTTCTCTTTCTGTTTCCACTAAAAGTGTCAACTTTCTTTTTTCTCCTGTTGCTCTATCCGAAAACTTCGGTATGTCTTCAACTCTTCTTTCTTCACCCTCCTCATCAAGAATTCTTACTGACTATGTCACATCTTGCCTCTTGCACCTATGTCTTCCTTTACATTTCCCCTGCCTTTGCTCTGGCTCAGAGCCTCATGTCCTCTCACCTGAACTATTGTGGAAGCCTTCTTATTGCCCCGTCTCTATACAGTCTCCTGCCCTCTAACCCATGTCAATGTAATCAGAAGCCTAGTTACCCCAAAGTGTAGCACTTAGCAAAACCTTCATTAGCTCATCTTGCTGATAAAAGAAAATCAAAATTCTATGTTCTGTTCTTCAATGCTATCATGAACCATCATTAACAAGGTGCAGTGATTACGACCACAGACTGTGGAGTCAGACTACCTGCGTTTAAATTCTATTAATTCTGCCTAGGATCAAATTCAATTTCAAATGGGCAAACATTCATCGAGCTCCTAATATTTACAAGGCATGGTGTCAGTTGCTGTAGGCTTCAAACTTCAGTGACTGTCCAGAATGAGCTTAGAAAGATGTGTAAATGAAATAAATACCATAATATACAAGGGTATTTCAAAAGGTTCATGGAAAGATTCATATTATCTTTTCATTCTATTTTTCCATGAACATTTTGAAGTACCCTTGTACATAAAGGAATATAGAGGAAGGACTGATTTAATTCAACAAAATCCAGAAATATGATTCTGCCATGATAGGGTACTGACAAACATAACACTTATCCCCTTTTCTCTGCTCCCATTCCACTCCTACTTCCTGTGTCCCCTAGGATTCCTACTAGGTGATCAGCTCTCTCACCTAATCTCCTTTTGGAAATACAGGCTTGCATGAGGAGCCAGTCCTCTCATCACGACGCGCAAGTGTGCTGCTGAAGATTCTGGAGTGCTGGCATTACACAGGGATTTGTCATCAGTGCACATGAGCCTTACCTATTTCACATAGGCATTTTACCTTTCCTCAAGGCCCAGATCAAATACCAAGTCTCCTACGAGGCTTTCCACAATCCTCCTTGCCAGAAGAAATCTCACTCTCTTTCATGTTTCTATACATTTATCTGTTCCTTTATTACAGTGTTCTGCCTTGAAATAGTTAAGTTCATACATCTCTTTGCTAGACTCTACTTCTCTGAGGGTTAGGACTGAGTTTCCTGCATCTTTGTATCGCTCATACAGTATCTTGTACAGTATCTCACTTGCGGACTTGAATTCCTGGTTTATATGAGAGAAGAAATGCATAACCTTAGGGAAGGGCTTAGGATTTTAAAGCTGCTATTTATATATTCTCCAAGAAAAACTAGTAATTTGTTTCCAAATAATCCTTGCTTCAGGGGGAATTTATAAACATTCTCTTTTTAGAACTTTCAGTTCTCTGCTGAAATTCCCCATCTATACAAGAACATAATTAACCTTTTCTATAGATCCTTAAACATATTTATAAAAAGTATTTTTAATTCTAAAATTTAAAAAGTATTATAAGTTAAAAAAATTTTTAATTAAAATTTGAAAAGTATTGCTAATTCTGGGTCATCTGTAGGTCTGCTTCTATTGACTATTTTTTCTCTCAGTCATATTTTTCTGCTTCTTCCTGAGTCTTGAAACTTTTCATTATTTGCCAGATGTGTGTGTAAAAGAATGACAATATGTATACCCAGAAAAGGACATGCCTTTTCCTCTGTCAGGCTGTTAGGACTGAGATCTGAGTCAGTCTTACCCATAGTAGAGCCAGGCCTTGGCGTTGTTGTAGCTCTGGATAAAGTCAGTTACCAAATTTTTTAAGGGCGAGATCAGGACATAGTGAGACTCCAGAGATCTCTCTCTATGCCATATAGCCCAGCCACCAGCTTTCTGGGCTGCTGTGGAACTCTCTTTGCTCTTGGTGGGTCACTTCTATGCACTCGGTGAAGCGGCCTTGTGTTTTGGGGGGGGTCTTTCTCCACCCTCCTGCCTGTTCTCAGATTTCACTATACTGTGCTGCTGCTGGGTACTTGGATGAAGGCCCTGTGCAGGCTGGGTGGGGGAGGGGAGTGTCTTTCTCAGCTTTCAGCTCTGCCCTCAGTCTTCAGCTCACTGCCACTGTGTACTCAGGGAAGGCCTCATGGGAAAGAATTAAGGGTAGTGGTGGGTACCTATTTGCTCTGTGATTAGGGCTCTGTATAGCCAGACCACTTGTAGCCTTCAGAAGTGTGTATTAAGTTTACTTATCCTTGTCAACGGTGGTTTGCTGCTGCTCCTGCCATACCCCTAGGATGAAAGCAGCCTTCTCTCCTAGGAATGGTTCATCCCTTTCTGGGATTTAGTTCAATTAGAATACTTTGCACCCTCAGATATCTAATATTTTAAGTTATAATGTTAGTTGCTTAGCCAGCTTATTCTTGTTAGGGTGAGAGGGACAGTGTATCGTGACACTATACCATTCCTTTCAATAAATTAGCCCCTTGAGTGTCCTTAGAATAAATTAAGCCCTTCATCGAGGGATGTTAAGAATGGCAACTGATTCCTCCTCTTGTTTTCTTTCTTACTTCCTAGCACTGATACCATAGTCTAAGGAATACTCTAGTGTACCCCATCTCCTCTGCAGGATGAAAAGAGGGACTGTGAGGAGGCCAGCTCAGCTGAACACTGCTCTGCTGTGTCTGTGCACACACGTGGCAATGCACAGGGCAGGGAACACTCCTCCCCTCTGGGAAAAGCACCAACACTAACGTAGCTCTTGGCTAGGACTGGCCACCCCTCCCAGATTTCTCTCTCAGTGTCTGCTCCCCACATTTTAGGCCCAGCTATTCCATGAAACTTGAATGGCCAAGGGAGTCTGCAGGCAGCCAGAGTGCCAAGGGTGTGGGCTAACTAACTGGAAGGGTGGATTAGCCTGTGACTACAGAGGAGAAAATCCTCACGGCTTCTCTAGCACAGCATGGTTCTCAAAAGTCAGACTTGAGCACTGAATTGGTTCTCCTTCTGTCCAGGATATATATGTCTGGTGAATCAGTCATCACGTGTCTCTGAGCATTTACTATTTAACAGAGCTGTGTACATGAAACCATACTTTCTCCTCTGAGAGTGGAGAAATATCTGCAGTACAATAGGCTGGTTATAAGAGCTGGATTGTCTTTTTCTCTTGGAATTATTTTTACTTCCAGGTAGAGTTTATGGAATTGGAAGCTTAATATTATTATCTCCCACCTAGGAAAAAGAAGAACTATCCTTATCATCTAAACTGGAAACAGGCTTCAAGACAGCAGAAAGCTGTACCTTACTTCAGGGGACTGAATCCCCAAACCAATCATGAAAAGTTACCAAAGTCAGAGTTGGAAGGTTTTTCAGTCTCCACCACTGTCCGAACAAGGTATGTACTGTATTCTATGAAAGATATTAACATCAAAATGGGGTAGCGGGGTAAAAGATCACCACTAGCCACAATTCTTGATATTGTCTCACTTGCTAAGGTTGATAGATGGTGGTCTAGGTTAGGCAGTTAAATAGACAACAATGACAAAATGTGAATTCGAACCAGGGACTGAGATCAGTCTTGAGAGTCAAGATGAGTAAGATGTTAGCAAATGTGATGAGCCTGGCTCTAGGTCCCCCAAGGGCCAGAATGTCTATGGACCAAAATAAAAGGAACATTTTCATAATGTGCATGTTTCAGATAAGGCTCTCATTGGATGGTTCTGCAGCCAGGGGTATCTCATGACATCTGCCTTTGAAACTCAAATTGCTGTTGGTACTTTAAGGGGACAGTACAAACAGTACATAAAGCTGGATGTGGAATCAGCCTGAGTTAAAATTAAATACATAAAGAGACTAAAATTTAATCTGTCCTCTTGAGAAGATTAACTTTATTGTCTAGAAATGGATTGAGCTGACTTCAGAGAGTATACTTCTATAGGCCAGAATACATTCTTGATACTTGTTCTAGTCTTGAAAGTTTCCATAACTTTCTTGAAACTATACCAGGTTGGACTTAAGATACAGCTTTCCTTGCTCACTACTTCAAGAATACTCTTGCCATGCATGATGAATGTAATAGGTTAAACCATATGAAATTGTCAACCTTGTAGGTAAAAAATGCTTAAACATGGGAACTTGAATATGGTTCAACATCAAACATGTTTGTTTTCATGTCTGGTCTATGCTTCAGCACTTGTTTGCTACAAAAGCATGGTGGTGGATTCTAAACTCTTAATAGGAAGAGACCATCTTATGAAATCTGGCAAATGACAGAAATGACAACCTGTCCCAGTCTGAGACTAGTTTGGTACATCTGAACAAAGGAATATGTTTTGAATTCACCTCAATCCCAAGTTCCAAATATATCCCATTCTTCGTTGGTCTTTTATACTTTCTTCTGGCCCATGCCTGGAGGTGAGCCTCTCAGCTGACAGCCCATGTTTCCCCGAAGGTCACTCAAACAGTTATGGAGATATGGAGATGTGGGTCCGTAATGAGAGAATTAGTCAGTGATTTTCCAACTCTGGTCCCTGCAGCAGTGGACTCCCTTGTTCTCCTTTGTTAACAAGGTAGTGACCTAGATCTGTGTTAATATGGTAGCCACTAGCCATGTGTGGCTACTGAGTATTTGAAATATGGCTAGTCCCAATTTGAGATGTGCAGTAAGATTTCAAAGACTTAGTAGGAAAAAAAGAATATAAAATATCTTATTAATAATTTTTATATCAGGGCTGGCCAGTTAGCTCATCTGGGAGAGCATGGTGCTGGTAACACCCAGGTCAAGGGTTCAGCTCCTCTTACTGGCCAGTTGCAAAAAAAAGAAAATTTTCTTTTCCATATTAATTACATATTAAAACATTTTAGACATATTGGGCTAAATAAGACATATTACAATTAATTTTACCTATTTTACTTTGAAAAATATTTCTACTAGAAAACTTAAAATTATGTATGTGGCTTGCATTACATTTCTTTTGGAAAGCACTGTCCTAAACAGGAAACTTTTGGTCAATGAAATGTCAGCTGTGAAGTACTTACATTTGGTCCATACCCTGAAAAACTTATGATAAGCAGTTGAACTCAGCTGCTACTACTTCTTTTCATGGCAATATATGTGGCAGAATTGTTAGGTGCATATATTGAATTATTATCCACAGTCTGAATTTGAGGATCCCTAACTCATGGTGTATTCAGGAAATAGCCTCAGCAATTGAAAGTTGAACAAATTAATCAGATACTTCTGTGAGTCTCAGAGAGCATTCAGTAGGTTAAAGAGGATAAATGGTTTTTAAAAAAAAAAAAAAGAATCAGAATCAGTGAAACTGGGCAGTTTTGTGATGCTCAGTTCTGGAAATGAATCAAGACCATCTAGAGAAACCAACATTCTGTTGGTTCTTACTGCCAACATTCTTAATGTCAGTAACCTCTCCTGCTTCCCACCCCCACGTGGCCTCAGAGAACTCCAAGAGCAAGGGGAGTACACTGTCTGCTTCATTACATGTCTGTGGTTTGGCAGAGACCACAGCAAGCAAGCCTGATTTGGCCAACAAAGTCAGGCAATGGGAGGAAAGGATGAATTGCACAGAGTGAGAGATTTAGAGGAAGAGAGGGTGGAGCAGAGAAGAAGCCAACATAAATTTTTTTGAGCAAGAGTTTGCCAAGTCTTAGTCAAGGGTAAAGATCACGAAGAAGAAGGAACTCGAAAGAGCAAGGTAACCAGAGTCTTACATGAAATTGGAGAATATGTACAATTAGGAAAATGTATTTGGCACCCTTGATATATTAGCAGTAAGCTCATACTCTTCCAGTCCTTCAAGAAAATGAATAGTTTCAGGAACTTGTTAAAGACTTCCTAAACTCCAGTTTGACTCACAGAACTACCTGATTAATTTGTTCAACTCTAAAATGCTCAGGCTATTTCATGAATGCATCATGGGTTTGGGATACCCAAATTCAGATTTAAATCCTATAGACTGGTTACATGGAACTACTGGCAATATTGAAAAATCAGAGAAAACAGTCATCACAGTTTTGGAGACGACCATTTTAGGGTATCTGTTGCGACATCTACGTGATGAATTCTTACTGAGACCCAACTGGGAAGATTATAAAGATTAATACCACAAATATTGAAAATATTTCCTGAAGATCAAAACCAACTGAAGTGAAAAGCCAAGAAAATTATACCCCAATGTCCTACCATACCATGGGGGCCAAGGGAATACATCTCCTTCAACCCCCTAAAGCTTCTCTGAAAAATTACGCAAGCAACACAGATTACTATGAAGAAAAGACATAACAAATTCTATTTGATCATAGTTTTATGTGACACAGGAGCCTTCAGAATAGAGACCCAAAGCTATAGGGAAAATTGTCCATTTTTATGCTTAGATCCTATGAAGCAGGCACAGCCATGTAGAAATGTGATTGGACAAGAAATGTGTCATCTAATGCTAATAGACCGAGTGGGGAAACCCAGCAAGGCCTGCCTGTCTGTTTAGATTCTTCTGGGCCTCTCTGTTTAGCATTCATTCCTCCAGGGTATGGGGCAGGACCCTTTCTGGAATGGGGCTCTGATGACCTACAATCAGACAAGATAGGTCAGAGAATTTCCTTATGACCCCCCTTGGGGAAGAGGGATTCTAGTTTCTATGACTTTCCTCAAGGGGATAATGAGGCTGAGAGACGGGAGGGCAGGAGAAGGTCAGAGGAAAACGTTGCATTAGAGGCTGCTTCTGAGGCCTTCACTTTGGGGTATCGCTTTCTGGGCCCCAACAGTACCTTGATCATTCTGTTCAATTATGAAAGCATAGATTTCTATTGTTGCCTTTTTTTTTTAAGTCACTCAGATATAATTTCTACAGTGACTGCCAAAGTTTTCTATGGCATTTAGAAAGGGGTTAGTGTAAATAAATAAATAGGGCCACTATACCACCAAGAATATAAAAAGCCACCCTAATATACCCATAGAGAGAGGACTTCTACTGTTATTTCTGATTCTTGATGTAATAGAAAAGTGAGAAAACTTCTGTCTGCTTGGTCCCAACTTTAGCTCACCTCAACTCTTCCTTGCTGAAGTTCTAACCACCCCCAGCATGCCCACTCAAGCTCACTCTCCTTTCCTAAAAAGTCTAAGTGTTTTCAGTGGTGGCAGTAGAACCATAGGCCTGTACTAGGTAGAACCCCACTCAGTTAAAATAAAGCCATAAGTTTCTGTGTCTGTTCTGTACAGATGCCATCTCACCAGTGGCAAAGAATGTTCTTAGAGTTGGTCTACTAGCAGGGGGTACTTAACTGATCTGAAGAACTGGATACCCTGGCAGTTATATATAAAATTCTGTGCATGTGTGCAATTTTCTGGTATCTGATCATATTTTCAGATTCTCAAATGTGTCTATGACCTAGAAAAATTTCCTTAAAATTATTACCTTGTCTCATAACACCCTGCTTCAATCATTGCCTTCTTGATTCTGGCAATTAATTGTTTGACCTAAGGTTAAGACAGTTTCTTAAACTTAGACAATTGTTATAGACTGATTTATGTCATCTCAAAATTCATATGTTGGAGCCCTCATTCCCAATGGGTGTATTTGAAGACAGAGCCTTTTGGGAGGTGATTAAATGAGGCCGTAAGGGTGGGGCTCTACTCTGATAGGATTGGTGTCCTTATAAGAAGAGGAAGAGACACCAAAGAGCTCTGTCTGTGCCTGCACAGAGGATAAGCCACGGGAAGACACAGTGAGAAGGTGGCTGTGTAAAGCCAAGAAGAGAGGCCTCATCAGAAAGCAACTTGGATGACACCTTGATCTTGGCCTTCTAGCCTCCAGAACTGTGAGAAGATACATTTCTGCTGTGTAGCCACATGGCCTGTGGTATTTTGTTATGGCAGCCTGAGTAGACTACCACAACCATTACTAGATGAAAATTTATGTATTTATTTCCACATCAATACCCCCACTGGGCTACATCGGACACTGACCACCTCCATAATTTCAATTTGGAGATTTACTAACATCAGGTTTTTAATCATGATACTGTAGGTCACTCCAGCTGAAATAAAATGCTCAAATCCATCAGCTAGGCATAGTAAACACTATGGACTGAGAAAATCAAGGAGTAAAGCAAAGTGGAAGGAATTAACATTGCTGCTTTGACTTGGCAGCAAAATAATCCCTGAGAAATTCCATCTTTCTGTGATGAAATCAGATTCTATGTGTGCTCCTGCCATGACATGAAACACAATCATTCAGCCCTGCAAACAGCATGGCTAGCACTTTGTGGAACAAAATGGATGTAACTGGATTAAAGGTATCGATATATTTTATTGGGGTATTAATGTGGGAAAGGGTAATTGCAGGGTAGGGGGGCAGAGACAGAGAAGTGAGAATACAGGGGGAAAGATATGAGAGACTGTTTCCGAGGTACGGATTAAAGCTCTGCCATGTCAGCTGGCAGGGCCAGAGCAAAGAATAAAGCAGAAAGTTGAGCTGTTTCATGGGAGTCTCCTTAATTAGGACCAACTGTGGGTGAAGAGTGCTGACTCGGCTGGCCACAATTTGTTTGAGTTTTCTCTAGTTTCAGAGATTTCCCTTTTTGCCTGCCCCAAGCCTTTCCCCTCCTCTACTTCTTTCACAGGGGTAGGAATGAAAAAACAGGGCAACTTCCTCTTTTTCAGATGTTTCCAAGTCAGGAAGTTGAAATCCTTCAAAGTGTAAAAGACACCTGGAAATCTCTCTTAGGAAAAGGGAATAATTCTCAGGGATGCCATCGATTTGTCCTTCAGAGGATAAAAGGCAGCCCCTTGGAGCAGACTGGAATACTGAATTACTTCCATCTCCACCTACCCTTCATTATTAGAGTTGCATTAGTGTACTTGTCTTAGCCTCAATTTCCCCAAGTGTAAACAGGTAAATTCAACAACTACTAATGTTTAGGAAGTTGAACATCAGGGAAAATGATTTTGATTCCTAACTTGGTCAAGAAAACATCTTAAGGAAAACTTAAAAAGTCACAAAACTAAGGTGTCAATTGGTAAAAGTGATCTTATTTTAAGTTTCTGTATTTTTATCAGAGAGAACCTGAAGGAGGCTCTAAGAACAGTCAATAGTGTTCTGCTTGGAACCAATATTCCCTTCTCTTTCTAAAAGCAACACAGATGTCCCATTTTACAGATTTTTGGAAAGGAGTGAAAATGATATTTGATTTAAAATTTTATGAGATACTTCCTGCTTCCTCCCCACTGTCTCACCCATATTCCTCCTGTGATAATTCCTTACAATCTACTGCACAATTCCCCAATCTCTGCGTCTTCTCTAAACCAATAAGGAAACAAGAGACAATTGATAATATTCTCTGAAAAGTAGGAAAGGTTCAGGTTAAGGGTTGGCAAATTTTTTCTGTAAAGAACCACGCAGTAAATATTTTAGGCTTTGCAGGCCATAAGGTCTCTGTCACAACTACTCAACTCTGCCATGATAGCACAAAAAAAGCCACAGGTAATATGTAAATAAATGCACACAGCTACATTCCAAAATAACTTTATGGACACTGAAATTGGAATTTCATATAATTTTCATGTGTCGCAAGATATCTTCTTTTGATTTTTTTCAATCATTTAAAAATGTAAAAACCATTCTTAGCTTGTGGGCCATATAAAAACAGGCAGTGGGCCAGATTTGGCCCTACATGCCAAAGTTTGCCAGCTCTGGGGCTAGACCAAAAAAAAGACCCTCTAAAAACAGAAAGAAACAATTCCTCAACTGACAAGTCCTGGCTGCAAAAGCAACTCTGTACTAAGAATGACCTCTTATATTTCCAGTTTCAGTCCTCTTTTAGTGCCTTTCTGACTAATCTGCTCAGTTTACAAGTGAAAAAAGGTTTTTCCACCAGCAGTACTACTGGCTTAGTTTTGACGTAGGAAAAAAAGGAAGGGAAGGGGGCGGGGAGGAAAAGAAAAGAAAAAAATAAGCATTAGTATTGCTTGCATCTCAGTGCCAATCTTCCATTCTGGAAGCAAGCAATGACTTCAAGTAGGATGGGATTCAAACATATTTGCAGCTTTTAGAATGATTTATGTAGGGTTGACAGAGCAAAAGCCTTTTTTGGTCAGAAATGCAAATCCTGCTATATAGATAGGTTGGAAGAAGTATACAGAGTGCATATGTCCTGTAGATGTTCCTGCTATGTATATGGCAACAAAAGTCCTTGATGTTAACAAGTTGCCATTCATCTTCAGATCTCAAATCACTGTTAGCACAAAATGAGCATCAAAAGAGGTAAAAGGGGGCCGGCCCATAGCTCACTCGGGAGAGTGCGGTGCTGATAACACCAGGGCTACGGGTTTGGATCCTATATAGGGATGGCCGGTTCGCTCACTGGCTGGGCATGGTGCTGACAACACCAAGGCAAGGGTTGAGATCCCCTTACCGGTCATCTTTAAAAATAAAAAAAAAAAAGAAGTAAAAGGGATAGAAATCAGGCCCTAAATTCACACTGTTAGGCTAAAGAATCTATGCACTTCTGAGCAGTTTCTGGCAGCCCCAAAAGACTCAGGCCAGACTGCTGGTGTGAAATGCTGATCTGGCAATAAACACCTCCAGCGTGTGAGCGACTCTCTTCATGGAATGAGGCTTCCCACCACAAACCAAATGAATTGCCAGGCATTCCCTTTGAACACATCACTTGCCTTTTTTTCACTTCTTTGTATCACATTCAATCTTCTCACTCCTGAGTCCCTGGCCTTCTATTATCACCTTTTTTCTATTTGGCTCTATTAAATAAGAAGTCCACTTACCTACCTCTTCTTAAGTGTTTACACATAAGCTGAGGAGATCACCTTTTTTCTATTCACTGAGCCTCCTTGTTCAGTCAAACATCTTTACATCCTGACTCAAAATACAGGACCCAAGCTTTTCTGCCCGTAATTACCCTAATGCTGTCTACATCTAATCTACCAAAGAAAAAATAAGGAACATCAGAAAGGAAAGCCAGCAAAACAGAAACAAATACAAATTCCAAATACTAAAACCTAAAGAGAAAAATATTGGACCGAAATATCTCTTTGGTCCAGAGGCTTGAGCATGTAGATTTACTCAGGATAAAGCCAAGGTATGTTTTTTAGTATGACACTTTGTAATTCACATAAAGGGAATATCATCCAAATCCATGGATTCACCATCACCACTTGGCTTTTGAAGTATTTGTTGCAAGTTAAGGTGCTTGATTTGTTTTCCAATTCAAAAATAATACTGAGAAATCAACCCATTACAGAATGCAACCACTTCTCTCACAAATTCACACCCTCTTGAGATCCCTTGGGAGAAATTCGGTGAACCTTGGATGAAGAATGTTACTCTAACACAAAACACAAGGTCCCACAAAAAACAGTTGTTGTCCCTTCACTGAATATACAGAAAAATAAATACATCAGTCCTGTTGGAGAGTCATAAGTACCGTAAAAGACGAGGCTATTTTCCAAGTTACATAAACTTTTGATATAGCCTCCATAAATCCTACCAGGATAACTTTGAAGTTTTGATCTCGGTGACTTTGGCACGACTTCTTCATTCCCATAACTTCTGTAGCTCCTTTTCATGAACCATCCTCATTTAAATTCCAAACTAAAAATATCAATCATATATGATGGTAACAGCCATAAGGGTAGGAGTACCAGATGGTAACTATTTTCTCTTTTTACCTGTCCACAAAGAACTATAACCTGAGGCCTCGAAGGAGCTTGCAAGGGAGGCTTATCAGTTTGCTATTGGGAGAGCTTATTTAATTCCTCACCTGGCACCCTGGTATTATTATTTCAAAAGAAACAGTCATGAGACGGTAGGAGAATTTAAGGACACACTTCACTATTGAACATTTTTTAATCTGTGTGGATTCAACTGTCAAGATTTCCATTGAAGCAATCCATGTAAAAGTCTGAGACTGCTTTGTGGAAAGTTGCTGTTCATTTCAACATCAGGCAGGATGAGATCTGACTCAACATTAGCTGTTACTTATATCCACCCCATCAAGCATAACCAACATAAACTGTGTTGATGGACAAACATGCAGCAATGTCCTGCACTTAACCAGAGGAAAATCTGCAGTTTTTCTAAAAAGACTCATGGCTTTTTGGAAAACAACCTTAAATAATTTAGGAACCGCGGAAGACAACCAAACAATACTAAAGAACACTCAAGATCTTTGCATCTTACTATCCAACATCGGACATGTTAAAGCCTAGATAATGGTTCCTATTCAGTCTGTGGAGTCAATGCAGTTATCTAGCTCACCCATTTGGTTATCATGTCTTTAAGTCTGCATCAAGTCAAAGCAGTTTATTTCTCTACTCACTAAACACAATGTGAGAACCCATTTTCTGAATACTCACTGTGTTAAAAGGCATCTTTAACATGCTGCCTTTTATAATGATCCACGGCACTTGCTTATGTCAAAAGGGCATGCATTTTACATCATATTTCTAGAGGAACTTCCAGATTTATGCTAATCAATGCAAATATGCTAATCTTATTTTTCTTTGTGAACATCATCAGATATCATTATTAAAACAATAGTTACCATATGTCCACCATTTAAATATGTATACCAAGCACTTTGCTGGGCATTTTTACATATACATATATATATGCGCAATCTCATTTAATCTTCATATTAATCCTGAGTTATTAATCCTTGTCTGAAACTCAAGACAGTTAAAAGTACATGCCCAAAGTCCCACAGCAAGCAAGAAGAAACAGAGCCAGTTTAATATCAAGAAGTCTGACTTTATAAAGACCCTGTTTTTTTGTTTTTCTTTTTCGGCTGGCTGCTAGGGGGATCTGAACCAGTGACCTTGCTGTTATAAGGCTGCATGCTAACCAATTGAGCTAACTGGCTAGCTCCACGACCCTGTTTTCAATCACTGCATATGCTACAAATACTCCCACCACGAGAGAGATAACTGAAGTTAGAAGTGGTCACAGAATAGCAAAACTAAATTAGGCATTTACTCAGATCACTAGGGGACCACTTGGGATTACTTCTGCAGTGCATTATTTGGCAGCTTTCCAAATGGTGTTCCACTGGAGGGCGAGGATAACTTATGCATCTCTAGGGGCTGTTTGTACAAAAAGGTGGTCTCCAGGTCAAATTTAATTTGTGTCTGCTCCATCACTTCTACACACAATTCTAAATCCCAATTTAGAATTGTGAAAAAGAAATGAGGTTAGTTCTTAGACCTCAAAAAGCCCGAGACCAAAACACAATTTGCTTGAAGGATGACATGCACCTAGCTAACAACAGGAAGGATCTTAGCAAAAAGAAGAATGTAGAATAAGATATGTAGCTTGACAGACACCTTCCATATTTGCTCAGACTGGTTCCTATAATTTCCAAAGGCAAATCAGTGCACTTCCTTAAACATGACCACCACCAAATGAAATCTCAACACCACACACCTGCAGTAGAATGGGTAGAAAACAAATTGATGCGAGGAGTCAGCTGAAGAGCTGCTACAGGTAATTTAACTGACAGCATTTGGTGAGTGAGCCGCTCTTTTTTGGACTGCCCCATTCCAGCAACTTTCCCTTCTAGGAAAACTTATTGAGGACCCTACCTGGCCCTCAAATATAAAGTCCAATCTTCGGACCTCACTTTGGAAAGGAAGTCTTTGCAACTCATAGGCAAGAATCCAAACAGCACTCCCTCAAGGTGGGGAGAGGAGGAAATGCTGGATGAATCCCCACAGTGGAGCCACCATATTGAGATATTTGTCTTGGGGCAGGGCACTCTGTGGCCCTTGGCGGGAGTAGGGCAGACTGACTGTGGTCACACTACGTATGGTGCAGACAACTGCCTTCTACAACCACCTGGGAACAGGCTGAGTCATCCTCTCCATGTCTCATCCCACTGCTAGGCCAGCCGAGTAGCACCAGGGATGCTTTCGCTTTGGACAGCCTTGTCTTTCTTTTCAAGCTTGGGCTAGTCTTCAGGGTCAACATCATCTGTGCTCTGGCTCCCCACAGCTTAGCTTTTGGGGTCAACAGCTCCATGTTGGCAGCCATTGCTGTCCTATCAGAGGAAGTCCCCTGCTCTGGCTTCCTCTCCCCTTGTCTGTCAACATCCCCAGCTATTGCTGATTGGACTTCTTGGTGCAGAGGCTGTTTTTTTTCCAGTGCTCACCTTGGACGGTGGCACGAAATCCTTCCACTTGTTTAGGGACCATCCAGATTTGTGTAGATGAGTCTGTGACAACCAATAGGCAGATGGGAGTAGGGCCCTGGGCTAGACATGCGTATGAGGGAACTCTAGAGACCCCTTTCACAGGCAGAAGAGGTTGTTCATCTAATCCTGCCAAGAGCCACAGTCCTGCAAACACTGGACATCTCCAAATTCAGGAGGAATCTCGTACCCTCCTTGT
This sequence comes from Cynocephalus volans, assembly GCF_027409185.1. Taxonomy (NCBI): domain Eukaryota; kingdom Metazoa; phylum Chordata; class Mammalia; order Dermoptera; family Cynocephalidae; genus Cynocephalus; species Cynocephalus volans. Next base: position 123,319,626 of record NC_084470.1, read on the forward strand.
GCCTTGCTGAATAAAAATGAACTCAGAATAGTTTCCCAAGTTAATGGCAGATGTCACTGGTCAGCTGATTTTGGGGAATGTCATTTGATGACAGCACTGAAGATGCAGTTTATGGTATGACCTTTAGTATAGTGTGATCTATCTATATCAAGACAGAATATCAAATTTAGGAACTGAAGGAGGCCTCTAAAAACTCCTTCCCTTCAGAGATCTTGAGGAGAAGCTGCTGTTTCAGATGTTCAGTGCTGTGTATAACAGGAAAGTCGAGCCACAGGGGCAGGCTGTTGGACAGAGAGACAATGGGGATTGCTTCCTTGTCGGAACGTTATGATATAGTGGGGTGATAAGCACCAAAAGTTTTGATCTGGGCTGTGCAACAGGAGCGCTTTTGTGGAGAGCTCGCTTGAACATATTCTTATGCCAGACCTGCTACTATTATTGTAACCACAGAAGGAAACTTTGGGGGCTAAGAATCATTTTCTGATCAATCACAATCATTTTCTGATCGATAGCCAAAGTACAAAAAAAAGAAAAAAAGAAAGAAAAGAATTGCTCATTAGTTCACTCTTTTCCAGATCCCTGGGGAAGGAAATATAAAAAATGCTAGATATGCTGGAGAAAACCTATTGGTGTGGAGAAGGAATTTTTCTTCAGGGTGAAAATGCAAAGAATTTCTACATATTGAGTCGGGGAAGACAAAATACTGACTAAAAAGCTAAGCAGGAAGGAAGTGGAGATTTTGAGGCCTTACAAAGGAGACTGTTTTGGAGAGTCTTTCCTGATTGGCAGCAACCCAGGACATCGTCAGCCCATTTGGCCAGGAGGTCAAATGTTTAGTTGCATGTATAGGCCCCTGAGACACTTAGGCCCTGTGTGGATATTTTGTAGAGAGATACAAAATAATACAAAGAGTTGGTAAAATGGTTTTTTCCCAGAATTAACAAGGAAATATAAAGTATTCAGCGAATTAGGCTTTTTAAATATCTGAAAATATGATTATAGTGCAATAGACTGGGCAAACTCTGGAAAACACGTGAGAACTGAAGATTTAAATATTTTTATATAGGCTCGGCATTGTGCCCATAATTGTGTGTTTTCCCCTTTATTTTCAGTCTGTTTCTCGGAACATTGCAGTATTTAAACTAAGAGGCAACTTTTTCATGCTAGAGCTATTTTACCATTCTCCATAATTCAAATTTTTTTCCTTCTAGGAGCTTCTTCCCCATTTTAGGCATAGGAGTGAATTCCATTTAATGGTTTTCACCTTCCAGGTCTTTCCACACATATAGGAACTCATTTGTCTAATGCATTAATAATGCCAAATCACACAAGCCACACTTATGTTGGAGCCTTTAAATAAAATCAAACTAAGAATACAAGTTATTCCTCAGCTTATATCTGGTCATGAAAACCAGTCTAGTTTCTACTTTGTACCAGTGCTGATAGCCAATCATTACTGCCCCTTGAAATAACCATAAAAACTAAGTTAAGCTAAAATAAGTATATCCAGGGGCCAGCCCGTGGCTCACTTGGGAGAGTGTGGTGCTGATAACACAAAGGCCAAGGGTTTGGATGCCTATATAGGGATGGCTGGTTAGCTCACTTGGGAGAGCGTGGTGCTGACAACACCAAGTCAAGGGCTAATGTGATATATACTATAAAGCATATGTACTTCACAGGGCCTGGTTTTCCAAAGTCTTGCGGTTTCAAATACTGACCTTGCGGAGGACTGGAAATTTTCCTCAAGTCTCTGGTGTAAGATAAAGATTTGTGGCACGGCAAGGTTGCTGGCTCAAGGGCAGACTAGTTACTGATTGTTATGTAAAGATACTGAGAAATTGCTGTAAGAAGGAATGTTTGCTAAGATCAAGCTTTTGTTGATAGCCTTACTGGAATGTCATCTGGCTTGTTTCACTAAAAGTTACCAGCCTATATTGTTAAACTATAACCCCACCTATGTCTCTTCCTGTAACTTCCTGGTCTGGAACATAAAAGCAGGAAGAGAACCCCAATTTGGGGTTAATTTCCTGAGGAAGGGATCCCTCTCGCTGGAGGGTTCCAGGGAAGTTAACCACTTCGGGGCCTCTCACTGCTCAGAAGAGGTGGGCTTTGAGTAATCCTTTGCGTCTCCGTCACCCAGGAGAAGAGGGGTGACAAATCCGTGGGGGGCAAAGCAACACAAAGCAACAAAATGGTGCCCCGCATGAGGACGTTCTCCACGGATCGGAGACTGACCTGCTAAGCATTGGAGAGGAATAGGACATCAAATTCATCCTGGCAAGGGAGTCCCTATTAAGGGAAACGCATCCCGGTAAGGGAATCACAGGTGGCTTTCCATTAGCGATTGCACACCTGCGGCAGGTCAAAGTTAGGTCTTTTCAACCCTGAAGATATTTTTTCCTTTTCTTTACTTTTAAAACATGGATTATTTGTTAACGAAAGGGGAGACTGAACATACATTACAACTCCAATGTCTCCTTAAAGCAGCAGGCTGTAAGTAACTGAATGGCAGCTTGTAAAACTATTAGTGGATATTAAACAACCATGTCCTTGATACCTCAAGTAAGGGAGCCTTAACATAAAAATTTGGGAATGAATTGATCACTGGTTAATTATGCAATGGGTCTCGTTAAGGCTTCCCACCTAACAACTAGGAGTCTATGTCAAGTTGCTCTGAGACCTATCCAAGACTTTGACAAAAGACTAAGACATGTTTATGTCACCAAAAAAAGGATAAAACTTAATCTTTGCCTGTGACTGAGAAAACTTTAAGTTGGACAATCTAAAGTAAAAGAAGTTAAGGGCCGGCCCGTGGCTCACTTGGGAGAGTGTGGTGCTGATAACACCAAGGCCACAGGTTCGGATCCCATATAGGGATGGCCGGTTCGCTCACTGGGTGAGCGTGGTGCTGACAACACCAAGTCATGGGTTAAGATCCCCTTACCGGTCATCTTTAAAAAAAATAAATAAAATAAAGTAAAAGAAGTTAATATTTCTTTACAGTGTTGGTACTGTTTGATCATGTTTTTCTTTCTTATCTGCACGATGCTTCTCTCCTCTCTTAAAAGCAGTGGTTCTTTTCTTAACTGCATGTGCTACTCTTTTTCACTGAAGACTCTGGAGTTTTATGAAGAAAAGCAGCCATGGCGCCAACCAGACCCCTTTTGGGTCTACTGCTCTTCTCCTAAAAACCTCAAGAGTCAAATGGTTTCATCTCTGATTGTTGGCTCAGCTCTTGAGCTCAGTAAGCCGTTTGAGAAACAAAAACTAGACTAAGATCTACCTGTTTAACTAGATGGTCTCAAATTTTCTGGCATCTTAAACAGACTTCTATATTCTCTTCTAGTCTCATCTGTGTATTTCTTCACAAAATCTTATGGTAGAATTCTATGCTATTTTCTTAATAGAAAAATAAAAATTCTCTGCATCTTCTTGAAAAGGTTTGCATACTTTGCTTTACAATGTAAATTTGTTATCTTGCTTTCTTTAAGGCAAGGTGAGGCCTCACCAATAAGTCTTTTGGAAATAACACAATCTGAAGACTGTTCTTTTTACTAGTGAGCTTTTCTATTACATTTTAAACAAAACCTATAAGATCCTTATTTGTTCTTGTTTATGTCTGCATATATGCATGTGTAAGCTGTATGTTATGTCTATATGTTCATGTCTGTTTGTGTAATTGTTTTATGTGCAAGGTACCAAATTGACTTATAATTAATGCACGCTCATTAAATAAATAAGTATACTTATCAAGTTCACGTGACTTAAATCTCCTAAAGTTTTGATAAATATATTTTCAAAATTTGATTCAAACCTTTTACCTAAATTTGTCTCTAAGTCACTATGTCTCCTTGTTATCTCAGCTCTGCCTCCTGGCCATGCTGGGAGAAACAATATCTTTTAGACATAGATAGTGAATACTGCCCTCTGCCTCTCTGGATTCCACATGGCTCTAAATGCCATGTGGAAACCCGGGACCTGAAATGGCTAGTGAATAGAAACCTATGCCAAATATCGCATAGGCCCTAGTTAGCATTAACTGACAAGGGTATAGATCTAATAACCAAGTTTTTGGCTGGAAAACCATAAATATGTATTTGGTAACTATAGCTAAAACTCAAATTGGGCTTTGTATAATTTGCTCTGATAAATGGACGCCTATTTACTAACCTGTATGTGTAAAAATGTTCTTATCAGCACACATCGCTGACTGGATTTACTAATCAAACAGGATTACGAAAGGTCTTTTCACTTAACTGCTCTTGATGCAAAATTGTAAAAAGGTTTTCTTTGTCCCTTAGAAAACTGGTTTAAAAAAACTTATTTCATGATAAGTTCTTGTGCTCTCTGCCTTTAAAATCCTTTGTCACTTTGGTTTTATTTTTTTGTAATAATTTGTGATTTTATTCAACTAAGTGTTTTAAGCCTCTTGTTATTTAACAAAACTTTCCAAAACCAAATTCTGAGAGCTCAACATTTTAACTTTAACTTTGAGGAATTCCAAGGGCCCTGGAGTTTCTCAAAGGATATATAAAAGATGTATCAAAACTAATTGGCTTATTTAATAAATTAGACTATATGGGAAAGCATTGTCAGTACTGAAGATGTTATGGATATGTGTTCCAAAATCTTGTAAGGTTCTTAAATATCTGTGTCTTGATATAAATGCTATTGGTCATAATCTTGGTTTAAATGTAATTTTAAAATGTTATGTCTTCAAATATTTTATGAAAAAATCTCTGATAGGTACAGTTTTCTGACAACATTTGAGTTCATAGCTTTAAACTGAGGTTCCATAATTCTAATGAAGAAACTGATGGGTTTGTGAAATTGTTCACAAAGGTCAAAACAACAAAAGTTAATTGGTAAACTAATTAAAAAGTATTATGGGTTTTTACAATTTCCTTATTTTAAAAAACTGCTGGTTCTCCTAATACTTTCCAAATGTAAGAAAACTCTCTCTCTCTTAAGCTGTCTATAACTAACAACAGTTTGGTAAAATGTCATTTAAAACAGAGATAAATTGGGGCTGGCCTGTGGCTCACTCGGGAGAGTGCGGTGCTGATAACACCAAGGCCCCGGGTTCGGATCCCATGTAGGGATGGCCGGTTGGCTCACTGGCTGAGCGTGGTGCTGACAACACCAAGTCAAGGGTTGAGATCCCCTTACCGGTCATCTTTTTTAAAAAAAAAAAAAAAAAAAAAAACAGAGATAAATGCATTTGTTTTCTCCCTATTTGATCCCCCCAAATTTAATAACTTTAGTATCCTTATGATTATTATAGCAATGTGGCTATTTTTATAAATTCAATGAAAATTAACTCTCTCTCTCTTTATAACAGGATATAATTTAAAACTTTGGATATAAGATAGCATGTCTCACTTCCAAGTTGCTGATCTCTTTTTCATATTTGCCGTAATTTGGCCTAAACTGCTGCTTCATCCTGCTGTTCGTCCCCCCCCCCACCAGCCCCGAAGTGGGACAGACAGATCTTCACCTGGGAAACAGCATTCCAAGCAGCATGGGCCTTTACAAAGAAAAGTAAGACCTTTTCAATCAAGATATTGATCATCAATGCTTTTATGAGGAATGCCTTGATCATAAAGGGGGAAATAACGTCTTCTCTACAAAAGCAGTTCTCTAAATTTTCCTGGCCTTCAAGAGGGTATTTGTAACTTGGATGAGACATCCTGTTCTCAAACAAAAGACTTGTAATTGATCAAAAATTTTACAAAAGACTAGATGCTTTGAAAGCAGTAAGGTCCTGGACAGGTGAACTAATAATAACAAACTCTCTGGACTCAGAATCAACTATTACATGGAGCAGAATCCCATTCCAGAGTTTCAACAATTGGTAATTACACCCAATTCACAGCACCTGGAGTGATGCCGCTGCAGCCGCCCTGACATCACCAGTCCTCACGTGAAGTAAATTAAAAGGACTTGCCATGCTAATAGATACTAACTTTGCTTTAACAAAATGCTTTTTGTCTTAACTGTGCCAACCTGATCTATAGCTTTTGCTTTTTCTTTTAAATAAATAAAACGGGGCAGATGTGGAATATACTATAAAGCATACGTACTTCATAGGGCCTGGTTTTCCAAAGCCTTGCAGTTTCAAATACTGACCTTGTGGAGGACTGGAAATTTTCCTCAGGCTATGAGTCTCTGGTGTAAGATAAAGATTTGTGGCACGGCAAGGTTGCTGGCTCAAGGACAGACTAGTTACTGATTATTATGTAAAGATACTGAGAAATTGCTGTAAGAAGGAATGTTTGCTAAGATCAAGCTTTTGTTGATAGCCTTACTGGAATGTCATCTGGCTTGTTTCACTAAAAGTTACCAGCCTATATTGTTAAACTATAACCCCACTTATGTCTCTTCCTGTAACTTCCTGGTCTGGAACATAAATGCAGGAAGAGAACCCCAATTTGGGGTTAATTTCCTGAGGAAGGGATCCCTCTCGCTGGAGGGTTCCAGGGAAGTTAACCACTTCGGGGCCTCTCACTGCTCAGAAGAGGTGGGCTTTGAGTAATCCTTTGTGTCTCCGTCACCCAGGAGAAGAGGGGTGACAAATCCGTGGGGGGCGAAGCAACACAAAGCAACAGGTTAAGATTCCCTTACTGGTCATCTTTAAAAAAAAAGAAAATAAAAAGAAAAATAAGTATATCCATCTTCCATCTTAAGGGTTTTTTTTTAATGTCTTTATGCAAAAGATTTAATTTTTATTTTACTGGGAGAAGGTTTTTTTCTTAATATTTTCTAGTGTTGCTGAAAACAGCTGAAGTGTGTTTTGTGTAAAATGTCAACTGGGCAATATTTAAGGCAAGGTATTAAGTAACATGTCTTTACTCTGAATTCTTATTACTGATGTCTAAAGGCACTGATTTCTCAAAAGTTGTATCTCAAAGTATCTAAAAATCATTCCTCTGTTCCTCACTGGCTTTTTTTTTTCTCCTCAAGCCATATACCTGATATTACATTTTCCCTAACATTTTGATATAATTCCACTGTATGAAACAAGTTACCCATATGGGGTTATTGCTAACTTTATTTGGAGAACTCATTATACGTGTTCAATGAAATGGATTCTGTATTTTGAAAAATTGGCTAAGTTTATGTAACAGGACAAAATAAAATTGTATCCTGTGGTACAAATAATGCAAAATAAAACTTTCTAGCATAGACCGTAGGATTAAAAAGGTAAAAGCAGATAGAGCAGGTGATGGTTATGTCTAGTTTGATCCTGTTGCCTCACCGCTCATAGGCCACATGGAGAGAACTTTTCACGTGCGTTTGTAGGCTGCCCTCTGTCCTTTCAAGTACCTACACTCACCATCTCCACCTTACCTCACCTTTGCTCCTCTGCTCATCGGAACTTAGCTTTCATTCTCACTGCTTCACTGAAATCTTTCTGGCAAGAGTTACCAAAGATCTGTATATTGCTAATCCAATTATGAATTTTTAGTCCTATCTTTCTGACTCCTGAGTTGCATTTAGCACTGTCAGTCACACCTTGAAATTCTTCCTTCTGTCAGCCTCAGTGACAGCCTCTACCTGTTCCTCCTTATCCAGATTCCTTCCTTTTCATTTAGCCACACCTTAAACTTTGTTCTTTCATTACATGAGGCTCTTGACTTACAGTCTTCTTCTACCTGTGTCCCTGGGAGTCCTGTTCCATTGGCAAATACGATGGCAGAGTATCTTCCTCTATACGGTAGGAGAGGTTGGGTAGAAGGTCCTGGCACAGAATAGATTCTTAACAAATTCTTGTTGAATGAATGAATTAAGGGGTCATATTAAAGTATTTTCCCTGGAACAGATATGGTTAAAGAATCTACAAGAGTCTGTGGCAGGAAATAAGGTAATATGGGGAGACGACATTTGCTAAGTGTTTCTTTCAAAATAATTTTATCCCATTGGGAGTTCCCAGGTTGTAGCTTTCCTTCACTTTCTCCTTCTTGGGGCATTCATCTGCCATCAAACTGACAACGTACCTACTTCTGGCAATGAGTTTAATAGCTTCAGCACGGGTTCCTGTAGTTGAGAATGTCACACCAGGACCTTATTAGCTCAATCTTTAGTTTAACAACAATAATCCTATACACTTACCCACCAAACAGAAGCCAGCCCTCTATGGAGCTCTCAATGTGTTTCAGGAAAGTCCTCCTATGCAGAGTTTGCCCCAAACAGCTTAAAAATGACAAGATGAAAGAATATTCTGTGAAACTGTTTGTGTGGAAAACTGTTTGACCTCTCATGATAAGAGTTCCTTGAAAGCCTGAAGACTTGGCATTTCTGTGAAAAACATTTACCCTGGCCAATGGGAACACACAGTGTTTGAGCTGAGCACTGTCATTTTGAAAGAATCACTGGAGAAGCTCTATTGAGGTAAAATACCCCAATCCCTTTCTCTACTAAGGACATTTGAAAGATGCATTCTTATAACAACTTTAATGACTCTTCAATCCCAGACAGCAGTCAAACATAAGGTCATCAAATTTTCCTGTCCTACACTGGACAGTGGATTTAAATTAAATAGGGGGCTTCTCTAGTTACCCAATTATGGGCTGAAATTTAATATAGCACAGTTGCTTCTGCCTTTTACATTTATGAAATATGCAATGTAGTTCTTACAGGGACTCATCAATTCTGTCTCCTAGGTTGAACTGCTGTATCGGCTCCAAAATAGACCATTTAAAAAGTATTTACATGATCATCGTTTCCCTTGAAATTGACACTTCGCCTTAGATACAGGAATGCTCTTCATTTGAGAAGATAGTCATGAGTGACCAAGAGAAGTTTTCTTTGCTTGGTGGATGTGGGTTTCTAATCCATTTTCAGATCCCAGACAGATCTGATATACTATACAAGGTAACCTTTAATTTGAGCCTCCCCCGCCCCCCCGCCAAATAACCCATACATTCTTTCCTAATGTAAAGATTTCCAATAACAGCATAAAACTAGCAGTTAATAACAGGTCCCAACATGTAAATTACAGTGGCCTCCAAAAATAAAGCTTCATGGGGGAAAAATTTGCAAGTTACCACTGTGAGGTAGATGAAGTAAAAGAACAGTTTCCTTACACCACGGAAAACTGGATGTCTTTGCACACAACTGGCAGACAAGTATTCTGCACAGTCCTTACGAATGATCTTTTTGTGTAAACCAAACTATGACTTTTCCCTACCTCGCCTCTCTGTCTCCCTCTCCTTAACCAACCTTACAATTAAACACCCAAAGCTTGTTCCTAAGTCTAAGTCTTTCCTTACATTTCTAGAGAGCAGTTAGAAAGAAAGAAAGGAAGGAAAAAAAAAAAAAAAGGCACTCTGTAATCCCTTATCTTCTTAGCCCTTTGTGCAAGGTGATGACTGCGACCATGTGTTATTTGTGAAGTTTTCTTTCTTGCCAACCAGCCCATAAATACTTACTTCCTTCAGACCCTTAGAATAAGAGTGCTTGTTAAGGATTTCAAAAGAAGTGCCCCCAAGAGGCCCTCTAGATTCATGCATTCTGAACAGCTTCCTCCCCCACTAAGATTCTCTACTCTTCTTTTATCACTACTACCAAGGGATGCTGGGCAGGTTTGTCCAAAGAAATTCACTAATAAATTCCATGGAATAGAAAGTTCACTGGTCTCTTTAATCTAGGTCTTAAGGAAGGTTGAGTTGTCATTCCCACCATGGAGGGAATCAGTGATCTGGCCTTGGAGGGCATTGTACATTTTATAGACCCCTTGCCTTCATCTTTATTTCACAATTAACCGCCTTCTTATCTTAAGTCATTTAGTTCACGGACTGCTTACTCTTGGTGAAATATCTTTGTTGAAGGCTCTGAAGGTTTTCACTTCAGAGAACAGGACAGCTGAATACCACATTGTGCATGGAGGTCAAAGGTCAGCATTGGAGCGAAAACCCAGTTAATGCATTGTGAAAGACCTTTATTTTTATGGGTGAGTTTTCCATGCATGTGAAAGTAAGCACATCTCTCACCTATTACAAAGCTTTGAACAAAAAGAATGAAAAGAAAAAGGAATCTTAGTTCTTAACCAGTAAGTGAAGATCTTATTCCAGAGAAACAAGCCATCCACAGGTGTTTTGGCAAAGTAAAAAGCTACTCGTTATATGCCCCAGGCATGACATTCTGCCCACTTACAGATTTAGAATGAATGGAGGAAAAAATAACAGGAAACTGAAAAGATTTAAACTTATCAAACCCTCACCTGCAAATGCCAGATTTACTGAAGATTTCTGAAAGGCAGATGTCCTACCCAGTTTTTATAGTATCAGGTATTGAAGTATCTGCTTTGCAAATATAAATACCGGACCATTTTTGTAACCAGTGATTGCTTTCAGCACCCCGTGAGATGGGATTGCCTTATTTCTGTAGCAAATCCTTACTGATGCACTTTCCATTTAGACAAAATTCCACTCTCTTCAAACCAGCTCAAGCCCATTACATGCCTCTCAACTGCCAGTGGCCTCCATTCTCCTTCAAAGAGGGAGAAACCAAGGCTGGAAGCTTTGCCCTGGGTTGTGGAACACGTCAGTGGCAAAGTCAATATCAGATTGCTGGGTGCTTCATCTCTTCAGTTCAGCACCAAAAATCTACTCCATCAGAAGACATCAACCCTTTTCCTGGCCTCTTTGAAGTGTCCTTTCTCTTATGCTTTCCTTAAAATGCCTCCTGCCACATCACCTCCCCCAGGTCGAGAGGGAGAACAGTTTTTGTTATCTAAAGATACGTATCTTAGGAAAACATAGCAATTTTGAGAACACAGGAAATGACTGGCGAGGAAATTACTTTTTATATTAACATGCTTTTCTTGGGCAACTATGAGTGAAATCTCTGTTCTGAGGCTTTATGATCAGTCTGGGGCTTTTGGCATAATCCTTGAAGTCAAAAGAAGGAAAAAGTGAAAGGTAAAGAAGAGAAAGTTAATCAAAATCAAACTGGTTTTGCTTCTGGAGAAAATGCCTTCAGGCAATAAACAGGAACAAAAACATCCTGCTTTCTTCCATTCTGTTCTGATGCAGGGTAGAGCCAGACCACTTCTCAGTAAAGAAAAGGGGTCCTCACGACTCCACCCCACCCCTCCAGAACTCCTCCAAAAGGAGTCGGTGCCAAAAATTCCTACCTGCCTTTTTGAGATTTGGAAGAACAAAGCCCTAATGGGGATACCCCTTAGAAGTGACAGCCCCCAGGCACCAAACCAAGTGTTAGGTTTGAGTAAATATAAAATTCATCAATTATCACTCCAAAGGAGCTGAAATGAATGGATGCAATATATGACTTGGGCACTAAAATATGTCCTTGGGTCTCAGCTGGGAAGAGCTTACTTCAGTCTCACATAGATGTGGAAAAAGAGAGACCTAGAAAAGACGTAATCTGGTAGTTTGTAAGCTCTTTCGTAAGAAGAGGAACTCTTTTTACTAACATTTTTACCAGGATTCCTCAATTTATAAAACAAGTAAAAACACAGCTGCTCTGTTTGAAAAGGAGGCAGAAGCTCAGAGTCCACCTGCTTCTCCTCCCCCACTTGGTCACCCCTCAACCCACGAACAGTGTGATCTCAGCCATTCCTCCCCCATCACCAATGTACCAACTCATCCAGGCAGGTGAGTGTTTTCATACTTTGAAAGATTTCTAGGGAAGGACCTTCCAGACCTTCCTCAGGCACTTATTACATGTAAAATCCTTGCAGCAGTAAGTCTTTGTTATAGAAAATTACACAGAAAGGTGCCAGTGGACCTCAGTTCACTGTACTAGAACCAACAGTGTTTCCTGACACACTTCTGCTTTTCCAGCTCCACTCTTCACACCCATACCCACAGTGCACCATTGCATCCAGCATCAGTCTCTTTAAAGTGGAGCAAGATTTTAATGGCATAATGCAATCTGAAAGGAAACCCGTCTAGAGTTTTATAATCTCCTCTAAGCTTCCATGTCCTACAACTAGCTCAATAGTTTTCTTAGCAATTTGCCTTTTCAAACTTTCTACAGTTGTCAATGTAATTTTTTTTTTTATAGAAACAACTCTCTTTTTATGCTCACATTTCAGCAATTCATATAATAATTAAATTATACAAGTTCAACTGGCATAAACAGGCTTGGGAACAAACACAACACTTGGAAAGCATTCCACTCAACTGGTGGGAGCAGAAGGGTGCAGGCACACTAGAGAGCAGCCTGTTGGCAACTTGTGGTCCTTGTGCAGGAGGAGTACAATCAGAGGGAATGGAGAGCAAGTTGGTGCAGAGGGCTCTGCTGTATCGATGTCCAGTACCATTTTGGGAAGACAAGTGAAATTCACAAAGCTGAAGACCTTATCACAGCTCCACTCTGACCTTTGCTGATTTACAATATATTCCTCCATGCTTCACCCCTGAATTTCTTGGCTAAATGTAAAGACCAGAGGTGGAGATGAGGAAGTGAGGCTGATAGACATACAAATTCTGGTTATTCCTGAATCTTTGAGCTCCCATCACGTAATCAGCATTAGTTTACTTGGGTGGCATTATGTTACTGGTAGAATTGTTCTGAGTTAGAGTTCTTAGTTCAGCTTTATAAAAGAGACATGGAGTAGCTAAGAGACTTGCCAGAGCAGACTGTTATGTGAAAACCAGACACTAAACCCAGAAGTCCCGAGTCCTTTGGGGGGCTCCTACAGGCTCCAATACCTCCCTGGCACAGCAAAATTTTTTCCAAGGGCTGTGGAACTCTCTGGGGATCAAAGCTGCTTTCACAATGAACAGCTCTGTGCAAATTCCCAGAATTACTTTCTCAGATAGCAGGAAAGCTCCTAAACCAGGTTGCGCATGAGTAAGCAATGATTTCCTCCCTCCTGCAAGAGGCTCATGGTTGGTTTCTCAGACAGAGGATGTGACTGGTCTCTTTTGCCCCCTGGGGTTCTGAGGCCAGGGGTGGAGCTTGGTGGAGGCTCTTAGGTTCCCTGCTCAGGTAAGTGAACTGCAGCATCCAGATATTCCATCTCCCTTTCTAAGTACCCCACACATGCTGATGCTCTGGGACCACAGCTTTGCCAGGGATTTCCATATGAGGACTCCAGAAAAGAAAACCATTTGAAAGATAATGGCAAATATGAGGTGCATCTATAAAGGATAAAAGCAAAAACTGGTGTTATTACATATACCTCCTCCTTCACATTTAATTTATAAGAGTTTGGGAGGAGGACCCTGTTAATAAAGGGACAAGGAAAATAGAGAAAAATTAATAAATTAACATACTGCTCATTATACTTCAAAGGTAATAATTCTAAAATGTATTAAGTACTGAGAAGAGTGGCCTTTATGAACTTTCCTCATTCAGAGAGCCACCTTTCTGGAAAAAAATAATTCACAATTTTCCCCAAGATCATCTCAACAATAGCCTAAAAGGCATCTGCAAAGTTCCTAAGCATGAATCCCATATATGAGGGGTTGCTGTAGGGCGTTCTGGGTCCCAGTAGAAGGATCCAACGATAAGTGCTCAATAGCAGCAGGCATGGGAATCTGGGTTGGCAACTCAGGGCCTGGAAATTACCCAGAATTTATGAGAGAGAAGTTTAAATGGTGGGAAACAGTACAAATTATGGGAATTGAACACATATATTACATAGGAAATAGGAAAAAATGGTACAAACTTCCACAACATGGAAATATACCATAATGTAAACAAGGGATTTCATTAGGAAACTTTTTCCAGACAAGAGTGAGGCATCCATTCCCAGGGATCTGATCAACCAATCAAGCACAGCTTTTCAACCACATATCAGAGAGAATACGGAGCAGGGTCTAGGATGTGTACCTTGGAACACTGCTGCTTTCTTAGCCACTGTGTCTAGGGGTAACATTCCAGAAACCCATGATACCCAGGAATAAATCCCGAGTATTTGTTCTCTGTGAGGGCCTTTGAGCCATAATTCCACCCACTGGCAGCAATATTACTTCTGTTTTAAAGCTGTTAAAAACCTATTTTTAAAATCACACAGTTGGCAGATCACCACGATCAAAACCTGATAGTCTACTATAGTCTTACAGAAGAATTTAAAATAATCCATGGGAAAATGTTCCAAGCCTGAAAAATAACACTTTCACACACGCACACATACACACCAGCAGGAGCACGTGTGTGTGCACTGGGACAACTGCCGGCACGGCCTGAAGAACGGCGGCCTCGTACAGCGAGGACGGCAGAGTGGGATGGACCTTGCGTTCCGGTTTCTTTACACGTTGTCTATGGATCCCACTGCCCCATAAATTCTCTTGAAGATGCATCTCGGGCCAAGGGCTTTCCCTCCCTCTTCCTTCATTCCTGAGAGCCTTCCTCCCTCCTGAATACTTGCTCCAAATTTCTCTGCAGTCTACATTTGACCTCCCACGACACTGCCACACTCACTGCCCTCCTAATGTGCTGCTCCTGGACCTGGGCATAAATCTTCCTTTATATTTCTGACTCGCTTGCTTCCTATTTCCAGTTACTGTTATTCCTGGTGTCACAAATCAACACCCAACTCCATTACAAGTTGGGCGTATCATAATGAGGATTGGAATAAGTTGCCTTTTGTTCCCTTTGTAGTGATTAGCACAATTCTTGGCATAGGGTAGGCAATTAATAAATAGTTGCTGGTGGATCTGCTTGTATTTAATGTTGCTGTTATATTTCAGGAGACATAATTTGACCCAATCTGAAGAGCTCTAAGTGTGACATGACACAGGACATATATGGCATGTCCAAAGCTGCACTGTTTTATAAGATCTTATAATGATACTCTATCAACTACTTTTTATAGCCATCAATATACCATTATTAAATTCTACATATGCATCACTTGAATAAAAGTCCCTGTCCCCTAGAAACTTATGATTGGGCAAAACTACCATCATATAATGAGTGATTATGGGGGAAAAAAAATATATATGTATATATGTATGTATGTAAATATGTGTATATATTCATAAATACAAAAACAGATACATTGGAAAGCAATTTCGCTGGCAGCTGGGGAACCTCATTAGCAGCTCTTCTTTATAGAAAATGACCATTCCAGAAGGGAGCTTAGGTATTTTCAAGCTTGCAGAAAGCACCAAGCTCCTTAGACTGCATTTTAGCCTAGAGAGGAATAGCTATGGAGCCAGCCAGAGCTGGGTTTGAATTTCTGCTTTACCACTTACTGGCTGTGACTTGGGACAGGCACTTTCCCTTCCTGAATACATGCTCACATCACAAAAATGGTCATATCAGCCTTTCAGGGTAGCTGGGAGGAGTAAATAAGATAACGAATAAAGTACCCATAAAGCACCCAGCTCAGTACTCAGCAAACTGTAGGTAGGTACACAACTTCCCTCTGCTTCCCCTCTTTTGAATAACCCATCCACTACTCAAATGGCACCAGCAGCATAGGGAAATCCATCCTTGCTATTGCTCTGTAAGTCCATGGGTTACATTAAGCATTTCTTGATTGTGCTCACCGTTTAAGGACCAGTGACCAGGCTGTTGTGCATGTGTATACACATGCATGTAGGGAGGGAGGTGGGGGAGAGAGAGCTTTGATGTTCTTTCCTTTTCACTATTTTTTCCACAGTGATGAGTCAGAATCTTCATGGGTTAGAGGACTCCTAAAAGTTCAATGTCTAAGAATTGAACACTTCTATGAGATTCCTAAAGCCTCCCAAGAAAGTGAGGCTGTGGATGAACTCTCACATCCTACACTTTCTCCACATGGCTAGAATTATTGGACTTTGCTTTAACGGCAAGGGCAAGGGCAGTATATTATTCCATGAACTTAGTTGGAGAGGACACTGACACCCAGGTCCGGAGAAAACAAGACAGTAGCACTATCAAAGTCTTCCAGACAGGATTACTGGTGGTACTGAGCAGTGAAAAACTCATTCAGTTTCTGTCTCAGAGGATTCGTGACTGAAGAAGCCACGGTGACAGTGGGTCTGGGCAGAGAAGTTGGAAGATGACAACGGGACCTCTCAAATGGGGAAATCTCCTCCTCTCCTCAAATGAGCTCTTGTTCCTCTGAAAAACTCTTATTTTTTTCTTTAAGATCCAGTGAAAATGCCACCTCCTCTGTGAAGCCTTCTGTGACTACTCAAAGTATGTCCCCTTTCTGCTTGCTTCCAGTTACTGTACATATAACCTGGTATTATAGTTACTTGCTACCTTCTGTCTCCTTCACCAGACTGCATCCTCCTGCATTAGTCCCTCTCATGTTTCTCATGATATGAAATAATGTGCTTATGTGTTTGTTAACTTTTATTTATCTGTTTTCATTGCAAGACTATAAACTTCCTGAATGCAGAACTATGTCGGTCTTGCTACTCACTACTCTATCCCCAGTACCCACCACTGTGCGTGGCATCTGGGAGGTGCTCACTAGAGTTTGTTGAATGAATGAATAAATGAATGAGTGAATGTAAACTCCTTAGGGTTTAGCTCTGTTTCTCCAGCACCCAGCACAGTGGCTGGCACAAAATTATCTATAGTAAAGGTTGAATGAATATGGTTGCTTTTTAAAAAAATGATTAAGTTTTAAAAAGTGGTCTATTTTTATGTAAACTGCTATCAAAAATAGGATGTATAAACATGCCATCCTAACTAGCATAGAAGCTGGATCAAATAGAAATCTGAATTAAGAATTCAGTAAATTAAGAATTTAAGTAAAAACCAAAGATATATTGTAAATGAGGGACCTGTTTAGTCTATTATACTGATAGGCACCCTCATTCGTGTCCTAGAAAGATGGAAGGAAAGAACGCTAAGGAAAAAAGCAATCTAAAGAATTCAGGAGACCTCAACTGGTCATAATTTCACTTGAAAAAGCCCACATATTTAAAGCACTCTGCTCTTCATATTATCTCATTATCTTACTACATCCCAGGGAGGTAGATAGGTTAGGAGATATAAGATATACCCACTTTACAGAGAAGGAAACTGAGGCCAGAGACCAAACACCCTATAGAATGTCACAAAGCTAATTAGCAGTGGAGTGAATTCCAAATTGGATCGACCGACTCCAAGTTTAAAAATCTTCCCATTACATTCTCATTAGAGTCCCAGGCCAACTCTAAACCTTTGCTGAGGACTCAAATAACCCTGAACTTTTGCATCTTCAGCATTTAGTATTTCTGGGGCCTAAATGGTTGTCAATGAGAATAGTCTCCCTATAGCACAGTAATTAGGGGTTGCCTTTAGAGACAGACAGACCTAGGCGTGAGGACAAATCCTACTACTGCGATCTTAGGTATGTTAAGTTAACCTCCCTGTGCCTCAGTTTCCTCATCTGTGAAATGGGGTCATAATAATAAAATATACCTCATATGGTTGTTGTGGAGATCAAATGAAAGAATGTTTATAAAGCATTTAACACAAGTAGTGTTTCTGAGCTTCATGTTATAGTGAGAAAAGGTGGTTGGTGCAGATGTTGAATGCAGGCTGCTGCCACACTAAGAGCTCCTTATTAGGCTGCTTCCTGCTCGGCAGCTCCCTCTCCCATGCCTCCCAAGCCGAGGGCAGGGGTTTTGCAGGAAGAGATTAAGCCAGCAAGTGTGGTTTGCCTGTGGTGTGCGTGCCTAGCCCCATAAAACCCTCTAATGAGAAGCAGCTCCTTGGCTCGGCTGTCCTGAGGCATTCTGTCCTCTCACAGAGGCTGAGTTGTGCCAAGCTGAAGCCCTCTGCCCCAGGGAGTCTCTGTGGGTTCAGTGAGACAACTGCAGTGAGCGGGTCTTGTTCCCAATGAACCCCAAGCTCTAGCTAAGGGTCCTTTCTGGGAGGAAATCTAGGAGTGCTGAAATGGGATAGATGCCTGGACTCCAGGCTTCCTGCTTGGAAGACACTGAAGGACAGTGTTTGCTGGGGTAGGAGAGAGAGGGATCTCCAGGAAAGACCATAATGCTTGAGATGTGCAAGAACGGTGCTTATGGAGAGTGCCTTCTGTGATAGATGCAATATTCTCAGGCATCTGGGGAGGAAAAGCATCTGCTCAAGGCAAATGGATGGGCTGTGGGCTGATCATAGCTCACTCATCAAAAGCTGGTCATGGAGATGTTTGAAGGCCAATTAAGTCATTCACCCCTATACCCCCATATCCTCCCCTTGCTGCCTCCATTGGAGCTTACAGGGGAAACCCGAGCCTGCAAGGAAAGTGTCTCTTTGATCCCTGCTGGCCTCAGCCAAACATCATTTACAGAAAAGGTTTTGAGTTGTCCCCAGAGCAAAGGCTTGGGCTAAGCTCCCCCTCTGTGGATTGAAGCCAGGCTAGTTAAATTTTATATTTGAAGTGTGGCAATTCAAGGACTGACCTCCACTTTACAACATCCCCTCTCTCCTTGCCTACTAACAACAATCAGCCTGAAAGTCTTGGGCTTGGATGGAAAAGAAACCACAGGCCCAGTGCGGCCCCACCCCAGCAGGCAGCAGGCTGGGTAGGTGTAATGTGACCTGCCAGGTCCCCGCCCTGGCACACCTGCCCAGAAGTCTGTTTCTGGTAAGGAGCTAGGTAAGTACTCGACAGCTGTGGCCCCAGGATAGGCACTAAGCTCACTCTACAAAGGCCAGGTTCCCCTGGGGTGGGGTGGGGTGGAGCAAGGGGGCAAGGAAAATACCAATTCAAAAGAAATGATGGGGTAGCCTAGAAAAGGCTGTTGTGTAGGAAGGAAGGAGTGATGGGCTTAGGCTAAGGGTCCTGAGGTCATTCAGAGGATTTTCACACCTTCCAAGAGTGGAGAAGGCAAAGAACACAGAGTAGAACCAGTGCAAATCTTGGTAGGGTGGCAATTATAATTTTCCTTGGGCACACTCTGTGGATCTTAAGTAGGTTCTAACTGGGTGGCAGTGGTGGAAGCGGGGGAGGAGGCTGGGCACAGCCCCTTCCTCCCTTTGCCTTCTCAAGGGCCCAGCAGGCTGTTCAGGACTCAGCCCAGGCTCTCACCTGAAATAAGAATCCCTAGAGCTCCCTAAATGGATCTATTCTGTTCATGAACTGGTTCCTCTTATGACACCTCTCCCCCCACCAGTCATTTTAGCGAAATGACCCTAAGGGCTCAGGTCACATTCCAGAGGGGCTTCAAGGCTGCAGGATGTCATACTGTGGTAGGGGACAAAAAGTTTGGGGCCAGCAAGACTCTGGCTTCCAAGGGGCTCCTGGTGCCCGCTGAACCACAGGGAGAGGAACTGAGGCAGAAGATGCCTCTCTTCCCAGGCCTTGCCCCATTCTCTGCTCTTATCCTAGGCCTTTGTGAGCAGAGTTGCACATGTGCCCCTGGAGAGTACTTGGGGCTCCCTTCAAGGAAACAGGAGGAAGCAGGACATGTTACAGGGTGTGGGTCTGAGCTGCTGGGGCTGACAGGGCTGTGAGAGGTTTGCGGGTGGGAGTGGCCACAGCACCATGCTCAGGGCCTCTCCTCCAGCTTCCTAACCCCCAACTTCTGCAGTCAGCCAGGGAGGGAGGCTGAGCGGAAGGAGTGTGTATATTGGGGTGAGAGCAGTAAGGTGAGCAGTTCCCGGAAAAAACAGAAAGCCCCAGCCCTCTCTGTCAGGCCGCTGGAATTTCCCAATCTTTCCTCGGAAATGCAGTTTCCAAGTTAGCTCCGAGGGTCCCAGGGCTGGCCGTGGTCACACTCACTTCCTCTTTACTAAGGAGCCCCTGGGCACTGCCCTCACCTTATAGGACAGGTTTGCCGTCCTCCACAGTGCATCCCCCCCCCCCCCCCCCGATCCCCCCAGCTCTCCGATCTTCATCCCTTCCCACGGTAGAGTCCCAAGGCTTCACTCCCTCTCGGAGGGATCCAACCAGATGGGGGGGTCACAAATTCAATGTTCTTTCCCTTCCCCATCTCATCCTACTGCCTCCCATCACCTCCTTTCACCCCAGAACGACCCCTGGAGGTTCCTAGGTGAGGGAGACCCTGGGCTGGGCCAGCCAGGGCTGCAGGCCCCTCCTCCTTCCACCCCTCTGGTCCCCGAGGATCCCCGACCTGCACAGCCCAGGCCCCCACGCGCCACAGCAGCAACCATCAAGTTCAATCAAGTTGTGCTATTGTCTAAGAGCCTTTTCTTCCCTCTCCCCTGCCTATACCCCTCCCACACCCACCCCCAGCCCCAAATGCCAACAAGCCAAATGTTTGGGAGCCAGCAGGCTCTGGAGGGGCTGGCACTCCTCCACTCTGGCAGAAAAGCGAACGCGGCCAAGACCCTCCTTCTTGCAGACCCCACACTCGCCGCCCTGGAGGCTGCAGCTGCGGTGGGGCTGGGGGGCTGGGGCAAGGCAGGGGGTGCCACAAACCTGACCCCAGCTCTGCAGTCTGGCGATGGGGCCGGTGGCGCTTACCTGCGGGGGAAATTCACTGTCCTTCCCGACCTGGGCAGGGGCAGATGAAGCATCTTCCCCGGCTCAGGCGGCCATTCACCGGGTGGGCACCCAGCGCGCCCCCCCGGGACCACTCTCGCCCGGCACCCGCGGACACCCGAAAAGGTATGAGCCGCGGGCCACGCGGAGGGCCAGAAACCGAACCCTCGCCTGCCCTCCGCTCCCTTTTCTCTCCTCCACCCGGGCTCGTACTTACGGCTCCAGCTGTACTTAAAGCGACAGAGCCCCATTTCCCCGTCGCTGACTTCTGTCCCGAGCCCCGGCGATGCAGGCTGTGAGCGGGCTCTTTAACGCCCAGAGCAGGTAGACAAAGAGCCACCGCAGCCTCCACCGTTTTGGTGGCCTCGGGAGCCCGAAGGGGCAGACGAGGGCTGGGGGCCTCGACCTCCACCTGGGCTGCTCCGGAGTTAACCCTTGGGATGCCAGCTGTGGTCCCTCGGGCACTCTTGCTCGTGCTGCACAGGCAGAAGGAGATGTGAGCAGCGAGGCACTTCCAGGTCTCTCGGGGAGGGAACCGATGTGCACGGGTGGGTATGGGGTTGGGGAGGCCTGGGCAGAACCTTCTCCAGACATAGAGGGCTTCCTCCCAGCTTCCTCCTGGCCCCTTTGCAAACGATTAGAAATCGGTCAGAATCAGCATGGGATCAGTAGACTGCCTAAAACAAGGTCTGTAGAGGGGTGTGGTGGGGTATCTATTGCCAGAGGCTGGCTCAGGAACGTTCTACTTAACAGGGAAGGTGGGGCGGGGGATGAGATGGTGGGACCTTCCAAAATGCTGACAACCTCATGGAATGGAGCGTAACATTTCTCCAGCATTCAGAGGTAGGAGGTGTGTTTGCTGGGGGAAGATTGTGGGGAGAAAGGACAGTTCACACCATGCAAGGGGATGAGCCTTCCTTCACCCAGGAGGCATTTTCACCTGACTGATAAGGAAGAAAAGGATCCCAAGACATGAAGATTTTAGTGTAAGGTTAAAAAAAAAAAAAAGTGGGATCCAGTAGCAGGGCCTCCCCTCATTGGGCTCCTCTCCCCTCAGGGTTCTCCTGGTAACTTAACTCTTCCTGTTCCAAAGAGAAAGGAGAGGACACAGGGGCTGGACTGCTGCCCTCACCCCTGCTTTCTCTATTCCTCACTCGGCTCCTGGAAGGGGCTAAGTGTCTGTGGTTGGGTCCCCATCCCAATGAGAACTGAGCAAACCGGGAAGACTACATTTTAGAAATGGACAGGTTATATACACAGTTTCTTTAAGCAACAAAAACAACTGCAATTGTCTTTTAAAAAGCTACCCAACATACTAAGTTAAGACGACCTTGAACCACATAGTAGGTGTCCCTGGTGTTTGGGCAGATCGGTGTTATTGAGCCATGCACAGAGATCCAGGTGATATGTGTTCTCTTAGGCCTAGCATCTCATCCCCATTAGTTTTCCGGGTCTCTGTTTTCACAAATACTAAGGAAGAAGAGTTTTGCAATCCTCCTGAAGTCCTTTCCCTGGATGGTACTTTGAGTTTTAGGAATAGCCCTTCCTCCTTAAGGCCCATCTGTCCTCTGACTGTGCACTGCCAGTGACCTGGTTCTGCAGCTCTAAAGGGATGAATCATAGTTCTTAGAGGGTGGAAAACCTCAGCAGGGGCAACTCTGTCTCTGGATCTCTGAACAGTCTGCATTGGAGGAGGGGCCTTTGCTTCTAAGGGTGCATATGGTAGCCAAGTTTTCCAAATATGCTTTGAGATCAAAGGGGAGTAAATAGCTGCAGTGATCCTAACCCCAGTCCCTCAGACTACCCCCTAACTTGGGGGGCAAAGATTTTTATTACCTTTACTCTGTTCTGAATGGTAAGACTTAGGAAAGATGCACCAGCTCTCAAGCAGACCAGCTTTGAGGGAAATCAGAGCAAGGCAGGCAGTTCTCTATAGCATGTTCTTCCTTCTCAATCCAGGCTAGTGTCCCTGGACCAAGCCCCTATCTGGGCTCTCCTGTCCTGGTAATGTCCCGGGCCTACCATCCTCACCACCACCCTGAACAAGGGGTGAGTGCAATCAGTTCCCTAAGGAGGTTCTGTGCATGCAGCTGTGTTGGAGCTGGCCTGGGTCATCTGGGGAACAGCTTACAGTGACATGCCATAAGGGATTCTCTTTAGCTTCAGCCAGAATGGAATCCTGACTAAAATGACTTTGTCTCAGCCAGAGGAATGTTATCAGCAGGGGATGTTTTTCTCCTGATCTATCTGTAGGTTTTCCATAAGGTTTCCTCCTTTGTGGCTTTCTGGGCAGAGTCTGGAGGGATGGAATCTGAGGCCTGGAGGGGGTAAGGCATGAGGTGGGGGGGTTTACTTAGAGGGATGGGGTGGTCTCATGCAGGGAACTGAGCTGTCCCTGAACATTCCCTCACAGCCCCCTGAGCCATGTGGCCCTGTCTCTCTTTCTCATCCAGGCAGGCTGCCTACCCTCTCATCCTCCCCCTCCCCCTCCATTTCACCTCCTCCCCTACAGGGACAGAGGTAGGGTATGGGGACATAAAGAGTCTTAGCCAGCAACTCAGCCAGGAGAGGGTCTCTCAGCTTTCTGACTCCCTACTAAGAGGATTCTGGGCTAGAGGATCTCTTAAACCCCCTCCTCCTCATGATGGATTCCTGAGCTGCCAGAATCCAGCAGAATCTGGGATCCCTCTATATGTTCCTCTTTCCTTCATGATGGGGGAGGTGGGTTACATGGTAGTGTCTACCTTACTGCACGGTGGAGGCTCCAGTGGGCTTTTACAGGGGAAGGAGAAACGTCCCCGAGGCCTTGCTACTTAAATAAATAGCATGCAAATTAGCACCTGCTATTTTCAGCCTACAGGTCAAGGCACTTTGGGTAATTGGACAGCAGCATTAAAGAGAGATGCTGTCTGGGGGCTTTTGTGAAGACACCAAAACACAGCCTCCCATGTCAACAGGCCCAGCTTCTGCGCTTGAAGAGGCCTTGACCTTGCCCATCATGGGGTGTGGCAGAATGGAAGAGGGATATGCTGGGCCAGTTGCCTTGACTACAGAGGGGGGACATACAGAAGTGACTCTAAGCTCTTCTTTCTGGGTCCCAGGCTGCATGATTGTAGCCTTGGGCAGAGGGAGTGAGGGACAGCTGAGACACACATGTTGGAGGGGGAAGACACCTGCTGAAAGGGAGCTGGGAGTCAGGCACTTTTCCAGAAAGAAAACCCAGACAAAGAGGGAGAGAGGAAAAAGGCCCATCTCTCTCAGATAGGCCTTCTCTGTGCTCCTCTGGTGCTTCTCTTCAAAGAGCCCTTGGGGGCCATGATCTCATTTGTCTCCCATGCCAGCACCATCAGAGCAGCTCTTTAGAAGGTGAAAACTGAGGCATAGAAAGGCCAGGAAATGTCCAAAGCAGACAGTAGAACCCAGAGTGATATGCAAGAGGTCCCTCAGCCAGATTCCTGTGAGGGGGTGGTTCCCTCTCCCTTCCCCCACCTCATGATCTCTGCAGTCAACTTAGCTCAGGCCCAAGGTCCTCTTGGCCAAGGCTCCATTTCCAATAGAGATATCCAAAGACAGTTTGTGGAAGGCTCTGGTTGTCTCCTTGACAATAATCTCAAAGATTGACATGGTGGTTAGAGTGGGGCAAGAGAAAAAGAGTATTTGCCAGGCAGTTCGGTGCGCTCTGAATTCCAGTGTCACTTACCTGAGGGTTTCAGGGTTCCAGTGTCACCAGACCACACATCTGATTTCCTGGTGAGACCCAGAAACGAGACCTTCGAGATTAGGGTCCCAGAGTAGGCATCCATCACTCTGTCCCTTGACCTACCCTCATTTTGTCTCTTTCCCATCAATTATGGGTCTATTTAATTCCTTAGATAGAAAAGCTCCTACCCCTCCACAGGTCTTGGCCAGTCAGAGAACCTCCCTCTGGGCCTGTGGGTGAGAGCTGGGTTCAGAGATCCCTCTATACTCTGGCCAGGTTAGGCTGGCAGCATCTTAGCAGAAGCAAGACAAAGGGCATTCTACTGCATAGAGTGGAGTGATAAGAAAGAGAAAGAATTAAACTGGAATGGAGGGGCAGGGAAAGGAGAGAGAAGGGATTTGGGAGAGGAACCTCAGTGATCAACCCTTTGTGCACTGTGGTGGGATTAATGGGGGATTACCTGGCCACACCCCAATCCCAGCTTTCAAAAACCTTCCCCCAGATCCCGCAATGACCCCACTGAATCCTGAGGGAGCTGTCTGTTGTGACCTTGGTAGAAATGTCTAGAAAAATAATTCTCAGCCTCTGTGTAGCAGAAGTTTTCAAGGCACTCTCACATCTATTTCACTCTGTTTCCAAACGACCTAGTGATCTATGGTGAGGCAGGTATTATTATACCTGCTTTAGAACATTAAAGGCCATAAAGGTTAAGAGTGGCCTAAAGTAGTTTAGCCACAGGCTTGGAAGCCATGACGGTATTAGTCCCAGGTCAGGGATCTCCAGTGGGTTTCTTGACCTTTTAGTGATGCCCAAGTTTTGCAGAGCTCCTGGTATATGAGCCTGGTGGGCTTCTCTCTTCTCCTGATCCAGCGAGACTGCTGCCTTTCCTCATGAACCTCCAGACCCTTCCATATGGAGATACCAGGGATCCTGGAACAGACCTGGTTTACATGGTCTGAGAGCCCAGAACGTCAGCGCCAAAAAGGACTTTGGAGATCATCTGGTTCAACTCCCTCATTTTCAGAAGAAGGAATTAGGCCCAGAAAGGCAAGTGACTTGCTTAGAACCCCTCCACGCAAGCCAAGTTTTCTGACTTCCAGGGCAGGAGTCTTTCCACCAGTCAATGGCACCACTTCTTGTCAACTCCCTCCTTGGGGCCAGCGGGGGGCTCAGACTGAAAGGTTTTAAAGGTAAGGTGGGAAAGTTTGAATTGGGGGCAGATGCACAGTGGAGTGTTCCAAGCTCAGCCCTAATGCCAGCTGAGATTTCTCGGGGGTAGCAAATGAGCCAGCTGGAGGAAGGGGTCCTGCTCCCAGCTGTGTTACTGCTCAGTAAATATTTACATAACCTTTGAGGAAACCGGCCTTTCTCACCATCCCCACCATGGGGAGAGGCAGCAAACGGGATCCCCTACCACATCTTGTATAGAGAGCTACTGTCTTAGTAGTCCCAACTTAATGTGCCGTTCCCACCATCCAACACATCAGCGTTGTTGTGTGGTTCAGGGCACATGGGACAAAGGATGATGGGAGAGAAGCTGCCTCTCCAATAAGGGCCTGATGGACCCTTAGCTGGGGTCACTGGGCAGATACCAGTGTGTGTGTGAGTGTGTGCATGTATTGTGTGCACGTGTGTGTGCACGATCCCTCTAGCTCAGGAGATCCAGAGGGCAGGAGCAATTATTTCAGAATGCCTTAAGCACCACCACCCAAGGTTCTCCATTACTGAATTGGACCCAGTGTCTCTGGAAAACAGCAATGAAACCTCATACAATTTACTGAGAAAGCACTAAACATATCACATGCTTTAATCCTCCAAACTCTTCTCCCCACCTCCACCTGCACACCCTGGGGCAAACCACCACCTGTTCTCACGTAGATTGCCAGCGGTCTCTTTTCCACACTTTCTGGTTCTCCCTGGTGTCCCTGGTGGTCTAGTCTCCTCATGGTAGCCAGACAGACCCTTTGCAAAACAGGTCAGATCGCACCACCTCTCTCCCTGAAATCCTCCAGTGGTTCCCCTCAAACTGTGGAGAAAAGCAAAGTGCTCACCACGGCACACCTGGCCCCTGGCTACCTCCCAGCCGCATTTCTGACCCTTCTCTCCCTTGTTCACTTGGCTTGTGTCACACTAGAATCCTTGCCGGTCCTTGAACACATGCCCATTCTTGCCTTGGGGCTTTTGCACGCACTCTTCCATTTGCCTCGACAGCTCCATCTGCTATCCCTATAGTTTAGCAAAGAAGTCTTCCCTGACCACCCTATCTCAAATAGCCTGACCCCGTCACTATCTGCCCCTTTATTTTCCTTATGACACACAGAACCACCTAACCTATTATATATTTATTCATTCGCTCGTTTGGCATTTCTTTTTCGTGTATGAGTTAAAGAGCAATGCCTATGTTTTCTTTTGCTGTGTCTGCAGTGTCCGGTATGTAGTAGGTGCTCTACAAGTATTTATTAAAGGCATGAACAAAGATCATGAGGTAGGCATTATTGTCATCTTTCCTTCCTGACAATGAGGCTGAAGCACAAAGAGGCTAGGCGACATCCAAGGTCAGCTAGGGAGTGAGTGGCAAACTGAAAATTACGTCCAGGTTAGCCGGGCTTTAGAACTGTCCATCTACTTTGCCACTGCCTCCCAAGAACAGGAAATTAGCCACAGGGACTGGTGGAGACAGAAGAGGTTATATAGCTGCTGTCTCTCAGACCTCAGGGGTATCTGCTCAGAGCAGGGAAGGGTGGGCTCTCTTAGCTGGAACCTTACACGGGGAGCTCCTTGCCTTGGCTAAATCAAGAAAACGGCACATCTGGGGAAAGTTCCTATCAGCATGGGCACAGGGCAGGTGGCTAACTCCTGGGGCTCCTCTGCCAAGGTTTGTTGTAGGCTTGGAAGTGGGCAGTGACAGCCAGATGATAAGCTCTGTCCCTCATCTTCTAATAACACCCAGCAGAATGTCAGCAGTCCTGAAAAGCCCTGCTGCCAGAAGTCCTACCACCCAAGTCTGTCCACATGGCCATGTGCCTGTAGATAGTGTCATTCCTAAACTGCCCCTTGTCATCAAACCCATAGGGGCTGAGACAGAAGCCAGACATCGAAGTAGAGGAGGACTGAGAAATTGAGAAAGATTGAGAAGAGGGGCTAGGGAAAGGGGCTGGAAGAGGGTGAGAAGTCAGGAAAAGAGGGCAGGAACTATATCGGAGATTTGTCCCTGTTTCTCAGGCTGGAGATGTCCCACAAGAAAGAACGGACAAGGCACAAGACAGATCCCATTTAGTAGGAGCTGGCCAAGAAAGAAGCGGGA
This sequence comes from Cynocephalus volans, assembly GCF_027409185.1. Taxonomy (NCBI): domain Eukaryota; kingdom Metazoa; phylum Chordata; class Mammalia; order Dermoptera; family Cynocephalidae; genus Cynocephalus; species Cynocephalus volans. The sequence goes on from NC_084470.1 coordinate 123,346,983, forward strand.
GCGGGCTGGTGACACTCTGCTTGCCCTGTCTGGGTCAGGCCCCCAGGCTGGCTCAGGGTCACTCATCCTTCTCTGGAAGAGTCCTTCCACCTCCCACACATTCTCTGTGCCTGTCTGGTTGCTGCACACCCCCTGCGCATGGCGGGCCTGCATCCTCCACCAGTCAATCCTGTGCACACACAGCCTCTTTGTATCTAGCCACCTCTCACGCACGTGTCTGGATGGGTCTCCCACAGTGTCTGTCTCTCAATCCCACTCCTTGACATGCACATCACGAACGCGCTGGCTCTGTTTGTCTGTGGCGCATGCCCCCATGTCGGCCTCTCCTACCTTGTCTTTCCATGACCCTGTCCTGCACATGCAGTGCCTGTTGATCCGTCTCTTACGTAGCTGTGTATTTTGGGTTTCTCTAGGCCTTACTCTCTACTTCCTGCCTGTGTTTCAAATCCAGACTTCTATGCATCTGCACGTGCTTGTTCCGTTGCCAGCCTGATACACAGGCAAGGGCAATTCAGTCTTGCAGCCTCTTTGGGGCACCCCCAGGCAGAGGTCAGTAAGTAAGTCCTCCTGCCTAGCCTACTGGCCTTCCTTCAGCTGCAGTGAATAGTCTTTTGCTGCCTGGCCAAAGACATCTGATAGCCCACAGGCCAGAGCTGGCCCCTCGTGAACATCCTGGGACAGCTCAGCCTTTGAGCTGGAGTCAAACAAGGGCTTGTATTCACAGAGGCCTGGGTTGTTTCTTCTGCCCTTAGCCCAGAGCTCCTAGCTGTGGCCATTCTGTGGCTCCCCAAAGCAACACCCTATTCAGGAAGATGGAGAGGTCACTTAGGGTCATTCCAGGAGGGGGTCTCTAACAATGATTCATTGGTCAGTCGACAGCATAGCCTGAGAACCTATGCTACTGGGTGTTGAGGGGAAACAGAGAGAGAGGAGAAGATAGGGTCTCTGTGCTTGGGAAGCTCCCTGCTCCTGACATACTCCCAGGCTTTGGGGACACAAGGGCTGCACACAGAGGGAAAAGGCTTGGGGTGCACACAGCAAAGCAGTGGGTATACTGGAAAAAGCACAGGACATGGGATCAGAAGGCCTGGGTTCTGCTCTGGTGCTGCCACTTTCAAGTTATGTGATCCTGCCAAGCCAGTTAAGCTGAGTTCCAATTTCCTCACTTGTAAATTTGGGGAAAGAATATCTAACTCACAGTGTTGTTAAGATCAAATAAGATAATGTCATATTAGTGTTTTGTAAACTATATGTGCTGTGCAGTTGTTAGAGAATCATAAAAGCACAAGTTACTACAGTATAAATTATGCACACAAGTTCGAAGACAACCCAGAGTCAGATTAGCAATCACATAGCAATGGGATGAATTAGGGAAGGCTCCCCAGAGGGAGGAGATTTGGGAAAGACAAGTGGGCAACTGGGCATCACCACCCAGAAAAGAATGTTCCATTCTACAGATGGCCTTTATAGCTTTGGTTTTCTAGGAGCCAATCAAGAGAAGGAGGGGAGGTAAATTTACTGAGCACCTACTGCATACTAAATGTATTACATACATACACTATATTTTATTACATCCTAACAGCAATCCTATTTCCATATTACTATTCCCAATTAGAATGGATGAACAGTTTTCTCAAAGCCACAGAGCTGGGATCTGAACCCAGGCCTATCATACTTCCAAACTCGCACTCCTTCTGTAGTATCAGATTGCATGGAATTTCCAGGCACTACACAAGCCCAGCTGGCTTATCACAGAACATAGGTTTGGGAGGAAAGGAGGAGGTTGACAATTAAATAGGAGAGACAAGTAGACAGGTAAACAGGAGGGTAGGGCTGGTGGGGAACAGCCAAACGCATCTCAGCAGCTTCCTTGACCCCCTACCCATCCTGATTGTCAACCAAATCATAGGTTATCATACTCAGTGAAAACTCTAGCAGCTCCTTTGTAGATTACTCGGACGCACCAGAGGAGGGGCCACTCCTTAGTTGGCATAAATTGCCATGGCAACTAGCATACATCCAGCAGCCCCTCTGGAATACCTGGCTTACTTCAACCTTTCACCAACCCTGTTGGGTTTGAACAGACACTGCAATTCAGATTAATCCCGCACAGACCGAGGCGTGTTAGCCACTAGTTTTAAGAATTAAGGGATGTGTCGAGAGCCACAAGCTCTGAAGCCACCCCCTCCCTCCCATCAGACCCAGGAATCTGACTCCGCACCCTTCTTCCCTTCCTTTCTTCCAACCTTCCTTCTTTATAATTGATGGCATTTGTGTCTCACATGTGTCCTCTCTGCAGTCCCTGTTCCCATACATGCCAACTGAACAGTTCTTCAGGCACCTATGACTCAGCCTGAGGGATTTCTCTCAGCTGACGTGAAGCAGACTAGATATGCCAACTCAGTGCCCCCTAGGAGTTGCCCTCAACCAGTAATAAATGGAAGTTGAAAGATAAATATCCAAGCTTGCCCTTTGGGTGGGTCAACTCTGAAGTATATTCCACGTCATCTCCCAGAAATCCATAAGCCCCAGTTGCCTGCAGCAGTGACTGCAGGTCAACACATGCTGCAGTGGTGCCCTTCACTTCCCTGACTCACTTCCACATTCCCTATCAGTGCTTTGTGGGGTCACCTCTCAAATAAACCACTTGCACTCAAATCCCTGTCTTAAGGTGTGCTTCTGGGGGTACCCAGCACAAGACACTCTTCATATACAGGAAACATATGTTTGAGTGAGGGAGAGACAACCCAATTAACCAGGTCATGATGGGAAAGAGGTTACTGCCATTTGTGTGATCCTGGGTACAACTAGCTTAGCTATTTCCACAACCACATGCTGTATTCACAGCCCAGATCCCAAACCACAGAAGGGCACCATTTACTGCATGAGAACACGGCATGAACAGGTCCAAATGGGTCAGGACAAATCCATCTTGCTTGGCAAACAACTTAGTCATGCTCCCAGTGAGGATCAGAACCATTATTTTCAACCATGAAGGGCAACATACACTTTTTCAAATACTGTATTATCATTTAGAATGTGCATGTGACCGCTTAGGCCCATCAACTTGCTAATGTCTGTCATCAAATGGCTAACTAATGATAGCTGGCATTTGCTGGGCACTTACGATATCTAAAGTGAACGTATTAACTAATTTAATCCTCACGTCAATCTTACAGGGTAGGCACCATTACACTCCACTTTTTTTAGCTGAGGAAACTGAAACAGAGGGAGAAAAAGAACTCATCCAAACTCACATAGCCAGGAAGAAGTAGAGCCAAGATTCAAACCCATGCAGTCTAGCTGGGAGCCTTCAGTCTAAACCACGCTAGTACTCTGCCAATCTGTGGTATGCCTATGGTGATGTCTGTTCTCAAAAGTCTGTTTATTTAGCTGCACACCACGAGACTAAAAGAATATCAAGACAGTGTTAAAAAGCAAGGTAAGATCATTCCTTGCAACAGGAATCAAGGCCCAGATTCAATGTATTCATCTGCCAAATTTATCATTTTGATACTCTAACAACCGCTAATTAAGGCAGAGGCCATCAGCTAAATGAACTGTTCTGTTCTCCACATTAAGTGGAGATCAGAATAACATATTTCAAACCACTAGCCCTTTATACTTTTCAAAGCAAAGCACTCTTCATATTCTTTTCCACTTGATCCTCACAAGGCAAAAATGATATTACCTTCTTACAAATGAATAAAGACTCAGAGAAGTTAAGTGACTTGTTCAGTGCCACACAGCAAGCTAGAAGTGTGCTTGGGATTGAACTCCATACCTCAGGATTAGCCCAGTGCTCCCTCCCCCATACCACAGAGAAGTATCAGCCAAGGCTATGTGTATGAATCTGCAGGTCAACATTGTCATTGCTAGATGTTATCCCCAATGAGGCAACAGCCATTGTCTGCTTCAGTGACACACTGCTCCTTTTACTGCAGATGCAGAAAGCATCCTACTCCACTTTTAGGTTTGCAATCCTCTAAGGGCAGAAACTGAGCTTCCTTTCTGAACCTGAATGTTGGGTCCTTCCCAGGATGGCTCCCTACCATCCTCTGTCCTGTCTTTACGTTCCATGGGCAAAAGCCAGGCTTGGTCCAGATGCTCACTAGGGAGGATGCCTAAAGAAGGGCCAGGAAACAGGAGGTGAAGGTGGAAGGAGAAATAGGAAGTGGCACAACCCTCCTCCCTGTCCATCGAACTCAGAAGTGTTCTCTCCTCTTCGTACAAACCATGTACACCCAGCGCCCAAGGCAAGAGAATTCTTGTAGCTGAAGGTAGCTTGGGTTGGGGGTCCTGGGGTGTGAGAGTCGGACATGGGTCAAGCCAGAAAGCAGTGGCTGGGGCTCTTTCAGGAGGGTGGCTGCAGAGGCAGAGGCCCCATCGGCAAGGCTAGAAGTGTTTCTTTAAGGCTTGAGCTCGCTGCCTCTGGGAGTGAAGAGCCAGCCTGGGAGAAGGTAGGGGCCTAGAGTTTATTTTATTTGACATTTTTCAATGTCAGGACACTTCAGAGCCAAGGAGGAAACGAATCCCATCTGTTCCTGAGCCCCCAAGCACGGTTCAAGAGGACAGGCTGGGGAGGGGTGGGAGGGAGGCAGGCGTGGAGGGAAACAAGAAGACTGGAACATCCAGCCACACACAGAGGGCAGGGAACCACCTGGGGAGAGACACGGGGTGTGGAGGACAGTTGCCAAGAATTCCTGCCAACTGTCCCCAACCCCCCATACTCACAGAGCTGGCTCAGGATGGAGACTGCTGACTCTGTCTAAGGCTCTGTGGCCCTGGGCATAGGTTGCTGGACAGCAGTCCTGCCAGGGCTGCTGACAACACACCACTATACAATCCAAATGGTGCCCCCTGGAGTTGTGGGACTGCAGTACTGCTGCTGACTTGGCCTGCAAGTTCCTATCCGTTACTGCCAGGAAATTCAACACAGCCCACCCAGGCTGCCATTTACATAGAAATGGAGATGACAAGGGTAGAGGTGAACCCACAGTGAAGCAGGGAGGAGATGGAGGGTTCCCCAACCTCCTTCCTCTCTGGGCATGGGTGGCTCCTACACCCAGTGCCTCTGTTCACCTCTGAATGGGTGCCCATCCTGTACTCCCTCCCTTTCCAACCCTGGATGCCAGAGATGAGGAGAATGGATGGCTGTGAAACTTATCTTCTTACTTAAATTCCAGATCTTCCTATTTTTAGAAAAACAAATTCCTTTCCTCTTTTCAAGTGGTAAAAATGTCCCAAGCTGTCATCTAGGACAGTCAGCAGCCAACTCAAAGTGTCTGCAGTGTCATGATTTGGATATTACCCTGGCAGGAAGACTTCTAGTGTCAAGCGGGTGATCGGTCTAGGTGCCAAATTTTAAGAGGATTGTTGACAACTTGAGAGCTTCCAGAGGAGGGTGACTAGGACAATGAGGGGTCTGGAAAAGAAGCTCATTTAAGAAAGTACTGAAATAAATAAGCTGGTTTTTTTTTTGGTCTAGAGGAGAGAATATCTGAGCAATCATTAAAAACATGTTGAAATAAAAATAAAACTAAAGAAAAAACATGTTGAATTATTAGGAGGAAGATTTATACTTATTCTGTTTTTCCCACATGACAGAATTTGAATCAATAGGCAGAAGTTACAGGAAGCAGATTTCAGTTCAATATTTAGAAAATTTCCTATAACTTAATTCTATGTAAAATGGAATAAGCTCCCTGTCACTGTGCCTATGCAAGCCAAGGATGAAAGACTGGCTGTCAGGGACACTGTAGAGAAGATTTTTACACTACATAAGAAGATGGACTAGTCCAAAATCACTGAGAAGCTTTAGAAACATATGGCTTCCTAGGTAGGGTAGCAGAGGTTCTAGGATGAGGGTTGGAATCTATATTTTTAAAAAGCCCTATTGGCTATAAAACTCTTAGAAGAAAACATAGGGGAAAAGCTGCATGACATTGAATTTGGCAGTGATTTCTTATATGTGATGCTCAAAACACAGGCAAGAAAAGAAAAAAAAAAAGATAAATTGAACTTCATCAAAATGAAAAGCTTTTGTGTATCAAAGGACTCTATCAACAGAATGAAAGATAACCCAAAGAATGGGAGAAAATATTTGTGAATCATATATCTGGTAAGGCATTAATATCCAGAATACATAAAGAACTCCTACAATTCAACAAGAAAAACACAAAACAACCCAATTAAAAAATGGGCAAAGAGGGCCTGCCCGTGGTTCACTCGGGAGAGTGCGGTGCTGATAACACCACGGCCACGGGTTTGGATCCCTATATAGGGATGGCCGGTTTGCTCACTTAGGAGAGCGTGGTGCTGACAACACCAAGCCAAGGGTTAAGATCCCTTTACTGGTCATCTTTAAAAAAAAAAAAAAAAAAATGGGCAAAGGACTCGAATAGACATTTCTCCAAAGAAGATATACAAATGGCCAATAAGCACATGAATATGCTCAAAATCACTAATCACTAAGGAAATGCAATTCAAAACCACAATAAGATACCACTTCACATCCATTAGGATGGTTATTACAAAGAAACAAAAAACAGAAAATAGTAAATGTTGACAAAGATGGGGAGAAATTGGAACCCTTATGCATGGCTTGTGGAGATGTAAAATGGTGCAGCCTCTGTGGAAAACAGTACAGTGGATCCTCAAAAAATTAAACGTAGAATTACCATATGATACAGTAATTCCACTTCTAGGTATGGACCCAAAAGAATTGCAAACAGGGACCTGAACAGATATTTGTACACTGATGTTCATAGTAACATTATTCACAATAGCCAAAAGGTGGAAACAACCCATCAACAGATGAATGGTTAAAGAAATTGTGGTGCAAGCATACAATGGAATATTATTCAACCTTGAAAAAGAAGGAAATTCTGACACACACTACATAAATGAACCTTGAAGACATTATGCTAAGTGAAATAAGCCAGTCACAAAAAGACAAATACTATATGACTCCTGTCATATGAATTACCTATAGTAATCAAATTCATAGAGACAAAAAGTAGCGTGGTGGTTGCCAGGAGCTCCAGGGACAGGGAGAGGGAAGCTGTCGCTTAATGGGTACAGAGTTCTACTTTGGGTAGACAAAAAAGTTCTGGAGATGGATGAGAGCGATGGTTGCACAAAAATGGGAATTTACTTAATGCCACTGAACTGTACACTTTAAATGGTTAACATAAAATAGTAAATTTTGCTACGTATATTACCATAATTTTAAAGAATAAATACATATTTTTTAAAGCATGTGGTTATTTTGGCAGCAGCAGCAGCTACCTTCACTCTAGTTTGCTGACTTCAGTTTGGAGAACTTGCCTCCAACGGTTTGCCAACTGGCACGCCAAGAAGGGGCCTGGTGTTTGGATGGAGTTGGGAGAATACACTTGAGACTGAACATTGGCTTGGGAAGAACCCCAAGTGGACACCCCCCCCAGAAGATAACTGAGAGCACTGAGAAAGCATCAGAATCACTGTCATTTTTTATGGCTCACTCTTTTATGGATGGCTTGTGACCGATTATGTGACCCAGCAGGGAAAACAGAAGGCCAGCAGTCAGCTTCACTCCTCTGCTGGCCCAATGCTGGGAGCTCCTGGGAGGTAGAAAAGCGAATGGCAGGGTACCATGGCTGATGGGTGGAAGGCGGCATCACCACGTGGGTGAGAAAGGAATCACTGAAGGTGGACTCTACAGGGAATAGCCCTACCCATTTTATGAACAGGAAAAACAATTTTCTTAGGAATAGGACATTTTCCCAATTACAAAATCTGGATGGAAACCACAGTGGGGATGAGAGGAGCAAGAGCAGGCTGAGCAAGGATAGCTCAAGTCTGCATGTCCACTTAAAGATTTGTTGGGATCTAGGACGCCCTGTTTCTAATTAAAAAAAAAAAAAAAATCCCACAACAATTAAGCATGAAGACACATAATTTAGGAGTGATTGTTTACATTAAAATTACTGGGGATTATAAAGTGATTCCCTTCAACTCTGACTTCTTAAGCACATTTAAGGATGGCTGCATTTACAGTCCTGGCAGGGAAGTTAAACTGAAGCGTTAAAAGTTACTGCTAACTGAAGACTGACCGTAAAAAAAAATGCATGTGAAATTATCTTGTAAACTAGCATCGCAGTTTATAGTAGGGTCCACTTTACAAATATTGTCATGCCAACAATTTATTTTATATTGTCCATGCAAACTCCAGGCTTCCCTGGGCTTATAATTGGTGGGTGTGCAGGGAAGGCAAGTTCTTATTCGTGCCAGCCTCAGTGAATGCCGATTTTCTTTTTTTTACTGATTCAGGAGCACATACAGTGTCCAGAGGAAAAGGATAAAGAAAGGGTGCTAGACACAAAAATCAGTAGCATTTCTATTCTCCAATAGTGAACATGCAGAAAGAGAAATCAAGAAAGCTTGCCCATTTACAATAGCAACCCCCCAAAATAAAACACTTAGGAATTGACTTAAGCAAGGATGTGAAAAATCTCTATAATGAGAACTACAAACCACTGCTGAGAGAAATTAGAGAGGATACAAGAAGATGGAAAGATATCCCATGCTCTTGGATTGGAAGAATCAACATTGTGAAAATGTCCATACTACCCAAAGTGATATACAAATTCAATGCAATCTCCATCAAAATTCCAATGACATTTTTCTTAGAAATGGAAAAAACTATCCAGACATTTATATGGAATAACAAAAGACCATGCATAGCCAAAGCAATGCTGAGCAAAAAAAATAAAGCTGGAGGCATAACACTACCTGACTTTAAACTATACTACAAAGCTATAATAACCAATACAGCATGGTACTAGCATAAAAACAGACACACTGATCAATGGAATAGAATAGAGAATCCAGAAATCAACCCACAGCCATCTGATCTTTGACAAAGGCACCAAGTCTATACACTGGGGAAGAGACTGCCTCTTCAGCAAATGGTGCTGGGAGAACTGGATATCAATATGCAGGAGAATGAAACTAGACCCATACCTCTCACCATATACTAAAATCAACTCAAAATGGATTAAAGAATTAAATATACACCCTGAAACAATAAAAATTCTTAAAGAAACATAGGAGAAACACTTCAGGAAGTAGCACTGGACACAGACTTCATGAATACGACCCCAAAAGCCTGGGCAACCAAAGGAAAAATAAACAAATGGGATTATATCAAACTAAAAAGCTTCTGCACAGCAAAAGAAACAATTAAAAGAGTTAAAAGACAACCAACAGAGTGGGAGAAAATATTTGCACAATATACATCTGACAAAGGATTAATATCCAGAATATATAAGGAACTTAAACAACTTTACAAGAAAAAACAAGCAACCCAATTAAAAAATGGGCAAAAGAGCTAAATAGGCATTTCTCAAAGGAAGATATACAACTGGCCAACAGACATATGAAAAAATGCTCAACATCACTCAGCATTCGGGAAATGCAAATCAAAACCACACTGAGATACCATCTCACCCCAGTTAGGATGGCTAATATCCAAAAGACTGTGAATGATAAATGCTGGCAAGGTTGCAGAGAAAAAAGAATTCTCATACATTGTTGGTGGGACTGCAAAATGGTGCAGCCTCTATGGAAAATGGTATGGAGGTTCCTCAAACAATTGCAGATAGATCTTCCATATGACCCAGCTATCCCACTGCTGGGAATATACCCAGAGGAATGGAAATCATCAAGTCGAAGGTATACCTGTTCCCCAATGTTCACTGCAGCACTATTTACAATAGCTAAGAGTTGGAACCAGCCCAGATGTCCATCATCAGATGAGTGGATACAGAAAATGTGGTATATCTACACAATGGAATACTACTCTGCTATAAAAAAGAATGAAATACTGCCATTTGCAATGATATGGATGGATCTAGAGAGAATTATATTAAGTGAAATGAGTCAGGCACAAAAAGAGAAATACCACATGTTCTCACTTATTTGTGGGAGCTAAAAATGTACAAATAAATACACAAAAAAACCGGGGGAGTGGGGGAAGGAAGAAGACACAATAATTACAATTCCTTGAAGTTGATACGACAAGCAAACAGAAAGGACATTGTTGGGAGGGAGGGGGGAGAGGGAGGAGGGAGGGAGGTTTTGGTAATGGGCACAATAATCAACCACGTTGTATATCAACAAAATAAAATAAAATTTGGAAGAAAAAAAAAAAAAGAAAGGGTGCTAGAAGGTGGATAAAGGAAGTCTTTCCTGCTCCCCCCACCCCCTGCATTCCATGGTCCCACACTCCACAATCTATGTCCCTGGGATTGGCCAGCTGCTACTAGATCTGTCCTTGCTGTTGATTCTGAGTGATTGGCACTCTGGTCAGACTACACACTCACAGAGCCCAAGGGCTGCGGCTCCCCAACAGTCTGGGACTCTAACAACAACAGCACCTAAAGTTTAAGGAGCATTTACAATGAGCCAGGAATTATTCTAAGTGCTTTACATGTATTAACCTATTTAATCCTCAGAATGGCCCTGAGATAGGTTCTACTATTATCTGCATTGAGCAGATGGACAATTTAAAGCCCAGTGAGGTTAACTAACTTGCCCAAGCTCATACAGATAATTAAGTGCCAGGAGTCCTGCCACCTTCCTCAGACTGGGACCTCTCCAAGGCAGGGGTCCTGTGCCTTCTAACACCTTGGGAATTTTCTGCCATGGCCATCAAGTGGGCAGTGGGGGGTGGGGTTCTCAGAAGCCCCTCTTCTCCATCAGTATGGGGGTTCCTTGAGCGCAGGGGTGCTGTCACTTCCATCAGACTGGAAGCTCCCTAGGGCTGGGGCCATGGTCCTTCCAACACATGGGGAACTTGCTGAGCCTTTGCCTCTCAGAGGTTGTGCCTCCCTCTGCCCTATCCTGATGGGAGCTCTCAGAGGGCAGGGACTTGACACTTCCACAGAGGAGCTTCCTAGGGCAGAGGCTGTGGGGAGCGGCTCCTCAGACATCTTGGCTCTCCTTCCTGCCCAGCACAGCCCTCTGACCACAGAAGGATCTCAGGGTTGTGTACTGGATGACTTCTCTCTGGTCCCAGCTCCAGGCTGGCGGATCTAAGCATGAGGTCGGGCTGGCCCCTGGGATTTAACAGGCAGTAAACAACCCCATTCATGAGTCAGTTGTTTTGATTCAGAGCAGCCTCATCAGCTGGACAGGCCCTAGCCAGACCTCCAAGTTTATCCCCAGAGGTGGGGATGGGGTGGGGGACAGAGGATGGCCGGAGCTCAGGCTCTTCCCAGGAAAGGCTACTTACTTTCCCTTCCCTTGAAGTTTGAGATTTTTACTGGAGAGAGGCAGCCCCTGGTAGTAAGACATTAAGTCCCTGAGAGGTAGGGGAAGGGATGCTGCTGCTATTTGTGTGGTCCCTTGGAGGGTCTGAGCAAACGAAGAAGGGAAAGTGGCAGTCAGCTGAGAGAAGTTTCCAGAACCACTGCAGCTCTCTGGTCTCAGGGCTTGGAAGAGTTGGCTAGGACTCCAACGTCCCAGCACGTCACTCTTCCTATCCTCTCCCTTCACTTTCCAGACTGTCAGCTCCATCCAAGTTGTCTCCACAGGCCCACCAAGTTAATCAAGGCAGAAAAAGATAAGCCGAGGGTCCCTGCGGGGCAAAGGGCAGGAGAGAAGGGTTTACGACTGGGGTAGGGATTAGGAAGTGCATTATGGGTAGAAGGTTTGCAGAGGAAGAAACCCGAGGAGTGGAGACTGAGGGCATGGGGGAAAGGTGGGGTCACGGGCGCTGGGAACCCCTACCCCTGGCAAAGGAAGTGCAGAGAGATACCGTTTTCTGTTTTGAGTAGTGCCGTCACCTACATACTCTAATTTACTCTTTTTAGCAGGTAGACAGATGTGGTTATTACTGTCCTCTTTTTGCAAATGGGGAAGCAGATTAGGTTGTCCAGGGTCTGCACAGAGTTTGCAGAAAACCTGGGCTACAACAGTTTTCTCTGGGCCAATTTTTGGGGGCAATGAATCAGGGCAGGGAGGAAGGTGGGGCATACCATAGAATGATAGCCACCGGGGCCAATGAGACGGAGGTGCCTTCACTGACCAATCAGCTCCTCAGATGTATGCCCCACCCACTACATCCAAGTCTTGAATAAACCACATCAAATGTCAGAGGCAATCACAACCTGTACACAAAGGCCCTGCACAGGTTCCTTTTGTCACAGCACAGCAAACCAAAACCTCACTTTTGGGTTCCACTCCGCTTTTAAGGCATCCCACCGCCCTGATCTTTCCAGTGTCCTCCCCAGCCCTCCTCCCCAGCTGTCCAAGGGGCCCCAGCACTTACCCAGTAGTGATGTCGTCATCCTCAGTCATAGTCTTGCCCATGAGGTCACTGTCGCTCATGTAGCCGGACTTGAGGTCCACCTCATCCGAGTCCAGGGACTCGACCAGCTCCAGGCGGGATATGTGGCTGAGCTTGCTGGGGCTGCGCATGGGCATGGTGTGGGAGTAGTGGGCCCGCTCCCCGTGCATGTACCAGGCGGGTGGCCCCTCAGAGCGGCAGCTCCCGCCCACGGAAGGCGCGTCACCAGCCTGCAGCCGCGGGCTGGACTGGCCGTAGCGCCAGGAGAGAGGGGATGAGCGGTTGGAGAGGCTGGACACGCTGCGAGGGTTGGCATCATCGCTGTCATAGCAGGTCATCTCTAGGGAGCTGGGCAGAGAGCAGAAGAGCACTGCTTTCCCCTCAGCACAGCCGTTCTGTGCCCTGTCCCCTCGCACTGAGCCTGAAGATGCCTTCCCTCGACCTGCACCCTCCCACCCCTCCGTGAGGCCGCTGACGGTGCGTGTTACCCTTGTTACATGTTATCCTAGGTGTCAAAGGAAAAGGAGTTTAAGGGGCTAGGGAAGCAATCCAGTATACTGCAAAGAGCCTAGATCATGTAATATGACCTGAGTTTGAATCCTTTTTGCCATTTATTAGTAAGCAAGCCCAAGGAAAGTAATTAACCTTGTTAAGCCTTTGTTTCCTCATCTGTAAAATGGGGATAACAGCGTAACAGCTACTTCATAGAGTTGTGAGAATCCTGTATGTACAGATATCACACAGTGTCTGGTGTATGGAACGTGCTCACTAAATGGGAAGGGGCCAGGGAGACTTCCTGGGGGAAGTGGGAGAGACTGGTCAGCTGGGCTTAGAAGGCTTTACTCATTCATTTTGTTCAGGGAGTGTCTATCACCTCTTTTCTATTAATCAGCTGAGGGCTAGCTGACTCCCAAACACCAGATATAGAAAAGCCTGGAGAAGGGTACAGAGAGTACAGAAAAAGCTTTGGGAACCTGAGATGTGTAGCAGGTCCCCCTTGAGACGGGTCCCAGCCACAGAGCCTAGGGCAGCAGGGGAAGAAGCAGAGCCTCCTCCGAGAACAGAAGCATCCTTAACTGGACAGAGGAGAGGACACAGGGCAGAAGTTGGATGTCCAGGGTCCCAAGCTTCAGGCCCTGCCAGATCAGGCCAAGGAAGCAATGCCCAGGTCAGTGCAAGATGGCCTGAAGCTAGGAGGAGAGTCTGGGGGCCTAGGGAAGGAGGGGTCAGGGTGGCTGCAGAGAGGAAATAAAGCTGGGATCTCGTTGTGGGGGGCAGCCTGGACTTGGGTTCACCCAGCCTAGTAATGGGGGTGCCAGCCCAAATCAACCTTACGTAGGTCTCCATAACCTGGCCCGACTAAAGCCAGAGGGGGTTGGGTAAACGGAATGGGGTCTGTGGACCAGTGGTGGCTGCTGAGGCAGTCTGTGGCTGGACATGAGTTACACCAAGCAAAGGAATCTTTGCTCTGTGAACACATCCACTTCCTAGCCGTGCTGGGGGTTGGGATGTTGAGTTTTCTCTTCTTATTTTTGTAAAGTTCCCTGAAAAAAGGAAAACCTTCCACAATGAGAAAATGGTTTTATTGTTTTATCAACAGAACTGGAGAGAGCCAAATGGCCCTGAGATCACACATGATGGTCCTGGCAGTGGTGCTGCAGGCTGGCTGAGGGAGCCCTAGCTGGTGATTAGTGACCGCTGCTTCTGACACTCTTAAGGGCCTCTTAACCTGGTCCACTCCCAGCTTCTCCCCACTGGGCCCTAGAGAACCTTCAGGCTGATCTCTCTATGCCATGGTCCTGCTCAGACTGTCTTGTTTTGGCTTCTAATCACTGTGCACCTAGACGTCTCATCTCCTCAGAGAGAATGGACGTTGGCCAAAGACAGCAACTGTGGCGATGCGCGCCTTTGCTGCTTTGCTCACCACTGTATTTCAGCACTTTGCACGGGGCCTGGCCTTAAGTTGTTGCTCAAGAACAAATTAACAAGGAACAAGCCATGATGGATGTGCTGAGTGAAGAGCACGGAAGTTCTCATCGTAAGACTCAGTCCAGGGCCTCAGGTGGTAAGTGCTTAATAGAAACAGGCTGATCATGACCATGAGATGAAGAGGAGGAGGAGGAAGAAGAGAAGGTGATGACCATGTTGAGAGGACAGGGGGGATCTCAGGGGAGCTGGTTTTGGTAGTTAGCCTAGACCATGGAAATACATTAGTGCAGAAGTGAGGGTTGCACTGAGCATCTGTGTCCTCAGTTCTATTCCTGGCCTGCACCCTGTTTAGCTCTTCGCACCCCAAATGCTTCTTCCCCTCTTCATGGATTTTCTTTTTTTTTTTTTAAATCCCCAAACACATCTCTAGACATCTCTAGACCTAAATTGGCGGGGGGAGGATGCTAGTTCACATCCTCAGTCCTTGACTTCCAGCCCTGCACCCACCCTTCAGGCTTGTCTCTCTCTGGGGAGGACAGAGTTTCATTTCCTCTCCAGCCACAGTCCCCTGACCCAGACTCTCTCCTCGCTGGGGGAAACGAGCCAGTAGAAATAGAGGAAGCAGCACAGGAATAAAGGTTTCTAAAAAGGAACTAAATCTAGAGTGATCCTGTGAGTTCCAGGGTGAAAATAACCTTGCTGAATGCACTCACTGGCCTGCAGCTCCTCGGGGATGAAGCCTGCGTTTGTTCTGAGGGGCCGGTGCCCAGTGCTGGGCACTGTGCACAGCTGGCCTGGTGCTGAGCTTGCTGAATGCAGAGCCGGCCCTCATTAGCTGGTGTGACCCTGGCAAGTCCTACCTCTCCCCAGCCTCGGTTGTTCCTTCTCTAACCTGGGGAACATGTACATATCCTGTCTACTTCCAGGGCTGAGGGAAGGGCTGATTAATGGAGAGCACTTTAAAAAGTAAAAGAGCCATAAAAAGTCAGGGAATCATTGTTTTGGCTATCAAAGTGTGGAACAGGAATAATATAAACCAAAGGCTAAGAGAGGAAGTGGCTCTGGGTCCACAGTAAACAAAAAAACCAGCTTCAGGGCTCTCGGTTCCTTTCCCATAAAGGGAGATAGAAACCAGAGGCCTGTGGCTCTCTCCACTCCCTCAATCCAGTCAGTTTTACGTAAAAGGCATTAGGCCTCCCCTTCCCCACCAGAAGCAGGAAACAAGCAGGCTGCCTAAGGCCAAGCTGCGCTGCTTAACTGGGGGCTGGGGACTGGCTGCACAGTCGGTGGCACCCGAAGGCTGGAGCTGCTCCTTCTGCCCTTCCCTGTGGTTGAGTCATTTGGGGTGTAACCGTCTCAGCAACTAAGCACTTTCTGGCTTCTTTGGCATGAGGCTGGAGGGTGACTTGGTGCTGAGAGATGTTCCAACAACTTCCCTGGATGGGGGAAGGAAGAGGTTCAAGATTCAGACCTCCATCCCACTTGGGTTCTTGCTCGGGGCTGCGAGGGATGGAGGTACGGGAAAGATGTAAGGGAGCCTGAGTCCCAGGCCCTCCTGGAGCCCCACCATCCAGTGTTTTCTAGGACATACTTGATCAACTCCCTTTCAGCAGTCAGGGTCCTGGTGGCCTGAGCAGAGGCAACCCCAGAGAGTATAGGCTTTGATTTACCTTATTGTTTAAAATATTCTAGATATCTGAACATAAAGAGCTGAGTGTCCAGATGGGGGTGGGGATGGGGGAGGAGTGGTGCAAGGAAGAAGCAGGGTCGTCTTGTAGAAAGAACTAGAGCCACTGGATGAAAGCTACTGAACACTAGGGAAGTTCCACATAACATTCCCAGCAATCCCACAATGGACTGCGTGATTGAGAGGTAATAAGTTCTCTGTCACCAGAGGTATGCTGGTGTCTGGATACTATCTGGCCTGGCCACACACTGGACTGAGAGAAGGCCTTTTCCATTGTCCCTACATCCCAGCTTTGCTCTCAATTTCCCAACCCCGGGAGAGGGGGAGGAACCTACTTCCAGTCCTACTGGGGAGGCTTCTCTATGTCAGACAGCCCTCTGGCTCTACACCCCCCATGATTTCCCAATCCTGGCTGTCTGCTCTTCCTCCCTCTGCCCCCCTTGGAGCTGACAGCATGAGCTCATCTGGGCAGCCCCAGGAGCCAGCAGGGGAAATTCTGAGTCAGGCAGTGGCTGTGGCCAGGGCTGCTCAGAGAGAGGTGCTGTGGGAGGGGTGAATGCCCCACGCAGCTGGAGGCTGTGAGGTCTCTGCAAGGGGTGGGCTGGAGGGACGCACCTACAGGGTGTGGTGCTGGGTGACATTGTGTGGGTCCTGCTGAGCACTTCAGGCCACCCTCAGTGGCTGGTGGAAGAGGCCAGAGGGCACCTAACTGACAGAAGAGTGAAAGATGCTGGTGTTGAGAGGGCATCGATTCTGGAATCTCAGAAGGATGGAAACTTTGGAACAGGAGAGCATTTAGTACACCCCTTTGGACAGACGAGGAGACTGAGGTCTAAGCAGGGAAAGTGAGTATGGAAGATCACACACTGAGCTGTGTGATGGCTTTCCATCCCTTACCTAGTGATTTGCAAACTGACTTGCTTAAATGAAATCTAATGCCCAAGCACGAGCAGATACAAGACAAGGCCAAGCTCCTTTGTTTGCGATGACTGGATCCCCCTCTCCCTGCGGCAGTGGCTCCATGGGGATTTGAAAACCTGTGCAAGCAGCAGGCCACCTGGCTGGCCCTGCATGCTGATGCTGAGGTGTAGAGAGACCCTGGGGCCCTGCCTCCCAGATCAGGGAGAGGATGAGAACCGTGGAGGGTCTGTTCCCTTCTGCAGCTCCAGCTTACCTGTGAGTCACCTGGGACCCTCGCAGGCTGGACATGGTCTCTTCCAGGTTCTGTCGAAGATCCAGGACATTCTGCACTGTCCTCTTTCTCTGGGACTCTGGGTCTGGGAGGGAGAAGGGAGAGCTGGGTGAGTGACGAGGACTTACTGCTGAGAGCGGGGGGTCAGGGAAGTGGAGGGTGACCATGTCCCTGAGGGGCCGGCTCTTAGGGCATGCTAGTCACCTGCCTCCTCCCTTCCCCAAAGACGACTGGTAGAGCAGGCCCTTCCAAAGGCCCTGGACACATGCCCTCGAGTCCTGTGCAGCCCAGACCCTGGCAGGGGGTCACAGACATGACCTTCTGTGTCTGTGCATTCCTCTCAGAACCCCAAGTAACCTCCTCTACCTCTGGCTTTGTTCTGGGGAAGCTCTGCTTCTCACTTCAGAGGTCATGGTCAAGGTTTCTCATGGCTGAGGTCAGCTAGAACATCTGCCTGAAGCCCCCTCTTCAGTGGTGTGCTGGTCAGTATTTAACAACTGGCTCCTGGAGTGGGGTGGGGGGGACACCCTGATGTGCAGCGTGCCAGTTCTGTGGTATAAGTATTCCTACCATGGCTGCTTTCAATCTACCAACATGACGTCACTGACCACAGAGCTAGGAAGAGATGCTAACAACTGGCTCTAGGGAGCTGGTACCAGCTGGCTTCTGCACACCTGAGCCCCAGGCACAGACTGGGGACATCAGGAGTTGCTCTGGGGTCCAGAGAACACAGTTCAGACACAGCTTCCTAAAGGTGAGGTGGCTGGCGGGGAAGCGGAGGGGAGCAGCAGTCATTTTCTGGAGCGTGGACTGAGCCCAGGAAGTCCCCACAAAAAGGACACCATTCTGGGTAAGGAGGATGCCTGGGCACGGCCCCCGTCCGCGGATCCTAAATGATCAGCATGATATTAGCCTGGACAGATGAGAACCTACAACAGCAAACAGAAATTTACCCCATACCCTTTCCAGGGTGAAAACTTCAAATGGCGGACGGGTGCCTGAGCATTTAGGAACCGGAGGAACTTTCTTCTCCCTTCCATCGGCCCATCCAATAAATCTTTACCAAACACAGTTTACGTCAGGCACCACGTCAGGCACTGAGGATACTGTAATGAAGAGGACCCGACCCTGCCCCAAGGTTTATCTTTTACTTTGGGACCTAAAGTCACTGAATGGACTCAAATCCCTCAATGCCTCCCTGAAAGACAACCTGCAGGAGAGTGGGGGACCGACAGAAAGAGGACGGCCACACAACACAGAACTCAGGGATGCTGACCTCTCCCATCCCCAAACCCTCAGCAATCCTCTGCAGCAAGCCAAACTGCCCCCTTGGTTCCCTCTCCCATCCAGACTCATCAACAGTGTGAGGTTCTTTTACTTGCCAAAGGGAACATTTCTGAATCCCTTCAAGAGGTATTTTTTCCCCCAAGATTAGGCTCAGGCCGGCTGGCAGGCGGCTGCTTCGACTGTGGGTGGGGTGGGCAGGGGGCAGGCTGCACCGCCCTCTCCAGAGCCTTTTGGGAACCTTTTCGGAGAACCAGCTCCACACCCTGGCCCAGACATCTCTCCTCTTCCGTCCCTGGAGGACCGCCCCTACTCCCCAGGTCCTCTCATGGTCAGTACCATGTATCCAGGCCAGGCCTGCAAGCTGGTGGCAAAGGGCAGGGACAAATGGCAGGCTTCTGTGCCAGCGGCCTGAGCTCTGTCCCCCAGCCCTGGCGTCACTTCTGTGGCTGCCAATGCCTATTTATCCTGGCAAGTGTCACCTCGTGAGCTGCTCCGTGGCTTTAACTGATGGCTTGGCATGGAACACAGACAGCACCAGAAAGTGTGTGTGCATGCGTGCTTGTGTGTGTGTGTGTGTGTGTAAGTTTATTTCTAAAATGCCTATGTGGGGACCAAGAACATGGTGCCAAAATGTAGCTTTCTGGGCCAGGATGATGTTTTCTATGGATCTGACACATCTCCCAGGGGTATGTATTCCCAAAGAGGAAGGTGACTGTGAGTTACTCGGAAACTTCTGTATGTGCCAGACCCTTTGCTTGCATCATTTAATTGAACCCTTACAATATTTCTGGGAGATTAGTGCTACTGTCCCATTTTACAAATGAGAAAATTGAGACTCAGAGACATCAAGTAAATTGCCCAAGGTCACATGCCTAGCATGTAGTCCAGGGCAGAGTTGAGCCCAGGAAGAAACTCATATTTATTTCGATATATCACAGGGCATCTCTGCATTAAGCACAGGGACTGTGCATAGTAGGTGCTTAAGGAACATTTCAAGAACAGATAGATGCTACCATAATTTTTAAAAATTTCAAAAAATACACTAAAAAAAGTAGATGGATACATGTCACATGTCTTTGTTTTTTTTCAGGGAAAAATGTTTAAGCCACATGGTGGCCAGCCTCAGGAGGTCACTCTGCTTTCCCTAATGGTCTAAGCCATGGGGCATAGAGAGGGGATGGTGGGAACCTAGAACTTAATGTCCTAGCAGCAACAGAGAAAGGGACTCTTTCCTACCTTCCACTGTGCCCTCTTTTCCCAATCTTTCTCTCGAAGACTTCCACTAGCCCCCTACCTAGTCAGCAGAGGAGGACAGGACTATCCCAAAGCCTACAAAAACTCACCAAAAATTAGAGCCACAAGGGTCTTTGGAAGTGACTCAGTCCCACACCACCACTGGAGAGATGGGAGGCTAAGGTCCAGGGAGGGGATGACTAGCTGGAGGCTGCAGAGAGAGGTTAAGGGAAGAACATCTGACTCCAGGCAGCCTCTGCATAGGGTAGGTTTGAGGCATGCCAGGGCAGAGGTTAGGACAGGGCTCGATTTGCTGGGGGGAGACCAGAATCTGCTCTTAGCTCCTAGGCAGGGATGGATCCTGCAGAGGCTACACTCTAAAGTTCCTGCTGTGCCCCAGCAGTGTCTCCTGGTGGTCATCTTGGGTATGCCACCCTGCTTCTCTGAAGCTCAGTTCAGGATGGGTCTGGTGGGTGGGTGCTCCTGAGAAGTCTGTGGCTATCCTCCACAATCCTGGGTGACTGGCACATTCCTGGAGGTTCCGCTGTTGGCCCAGGACATGAGGATTTACATGCACATAAAAGGAAGGCCTCTGGAGCTCAGATGTTGCCTACACTTTGCCTAGGCTGGGAGGGCAATTTGACATTCACGCCCATGAGTCCAAAGGGAATTTTTACATTTTAGTTTAAAAATGGGTAAGTTGCACTTACAAAAGAATTCACCTCATCTCCCTTCCTCACCCACTCCTGACCTTCACCCTTCCCCATCCCTGACCCCCCACCCATAACTAAGCTTCACCCCTTTCTCACCTCTCCCTGAGGGTGAGGAGCAGGGATGGGGTGAAGGTGTCTGACACACAAGCTACTTTGCGATGATGATAATAGTAACCTAAAATTTCAATGATTTGTTTTATTGCTAAGTCAAGTTGCCTCAGAGGCTGCTTCTTTGGGTCTCTGTCAAGTGTTTGGTCTGGGTGTGGGGTAGGCCTATGGGACAAAATAGAGCCCAGACACAGCTAAGGTGGAGAAGGGGTCTGGCAGCCCATCTCCTCCCTCAGTATCCCTCTGTGTGGAAATGTGCTCAGGACACTCTCAGCCTCTGTGGCATCTTTGTGCAAATTAGAACAAGGTCCTCTCCAGGCCGACCCAGCTCCTTCCAGGCCCATGCCTTGGCCAGCAGAGTTCACCTTTCTCTCTCATTGGATGCCAGGCCAGGACACACCCCTGACCTTACTCTGAGGGCCTCGGAGTGACCACTCTCTTAACTCCTACAGAACAAGGTCCAGCTGCAACAGTGGAGTGTGTGCATGTCTCTGTGTGTGCATATTTGTGAGAGAAAGAGAGAGAAGCAGGGTTGGAAGGAGGCCAGGGAGGGCTCCTAGCATTCCCAGCGTGACACTGAGGTCTATGGGGTGGGCGTGGGGGCTCCTGATGTTATCCTGGGCTGACACTCCTGGCCTTTACCTGCAAATGGAGCAACCAGGAAGGATATGCATGCTCCTCGGGCTCAGAAGAAATGCAAGAGCATCTTTCTCAACCCAGCCATCACCATGGCAACTTACAGTCACCACAAACAGCAGCATCCTCCCAGCAGGCACTGGGGCATCTGCAGAGTAGGGTGGTATTTCTTTCTCCATACTGTTGGCTCTTATACAAGACCACAGAGAGTATGTCCCTGTCCAGTCTGCGGGCTCAGGACCAGCAATCACGAATACCTGACAGACAGGTGCACGTACACACAAATGAAAATAACGCCCAGCTACTGATGCTTCCCACGTGCCAGGTGTGATGCTAGGCGTTTTCAACGTTATTTAATTTGAGCCAGGAATTTATTGCAGGTTTGACTCCAAAGCCCCTGTCCTTCCCACTACAATACAGTACCTCAAGATACGTATACATGCCTCCAGACATGCACACTGACTGTGGTCCAACCAGTAGGTTGTGGAAACCATCACAAAGTTCTGCAATTCTGCAGACATATGCATGGAGAGATTTATGTGGACTTGTCTCCCATTGTGAGGGAGGAAGAAAGACTAGAGAGATGATAGAGGAAGAGAGGTGATTTTTACCTGAGAAGGGATACCCCACGGTGCACTAGGAGGGGGATGGTAAACAGGGTCCTTCTATCTGCTCTGACATCAGAACAGGGGAAACAGGATTTCCCAAGAGGGCAGGACTATGAACTTGCAAACCAGACTCTGAGGCAACACTGACTGTGTTGTCTAGTGGTGAGAACATCGTTTTTAGGGTCAGGAAGAACTGAGTTTCAGGTCCTGGCACTACCCCTTCCCTGCTTGTTTGACCTTGAACAAGTCACTTCACCTTGCTGCACTTTTCCTCTCTGTAAAATGGGGAGAATAATGACACCTACTTGGTAGGGTTGTTGTGAGTCTTAAAGAGCTCATTCACTAACATGCTCTCTAAGTGGTGGTTCTTACATGGCAGAAGGCACCAAGGGTTGGGTGAGCAATGGGTGCACACTCAGGCCTGGCCAGGATTGGCTCCCTGACTCCTTCATTTGCAGATGGGTGGTGCACGCCCCCAGAGGATGCAGCTCTGATGGACTCCACCTTCTGTTCTGCAACCTCACTCTGGCAAGGGGGAGGCAGACCCTGAGTTAGGGGCAGATGAGATAGTAACAAAATCCTGTCTCTGTGTCATCAGTCCTGACCACACCCCTCTCACTAGTGATGCTGCGTCTTTAACCCCCATCCCTTGGAGCCAGTCTCAGCTGCGGGATATGCTGGGCCTCAGGGGTCCCTCCGGCCAGCAGTCGAACATCTGATGTAGAAATGGATGGGGAGCCTCCAACTGAGGGTAATAGTCCTAACAGACTCAGGGAAGTTCAGAAAGGGGGAGGCTCAAGGGGACCCATCACCTAGCAGTCAAATTTCCCCACATTCTATAAAATTTTAATTATTAGCTAACAATTAAGTAAACTGCAATAACTGTCTGTTGAAATTTTAATTACTTCCACCAATGTGTTTCAGGCCCACGTGTGTAGTTTAGCCCAGGGCAGAGGCCACAGAGGACTGGATTTGTACTTGACTTCTAGACGGGCTTTCGCTGTGACTGATTGGATGAGGCGGGAATCAGCAGGAGGAACAGAAGTGAGCCTAGAGGAAGGCCATTTTCAAGTCATGGCATTTCAGAGCTTGAAAGGTCTTTTGCCTTCTCATTCTATAGATGGGGGAAAACCACATATCACTCAGGCCCAGAGGGGGAGGGGCTTGCCCAATGTCACTCAGGGCAGCGGTGACTCCTGGCCAGGGGCTCTTTAGACCGTTGCTCCAAGCTGTGGGCTGGGGTTGCGACACACTGAGCTGCATAACCAGAGGAGGTGAATCGCAACATAAATTAAACACATGGGGTGGTTTGGGACCAGGTCCACTTAGAAATTCAGCCTAGACTATGTGACCCAGAACCAGGAAGAATTAGGCATCACACCCACCCACCCACACACACACCCACACACACACACACACTCGCCCTCTCAACAACTCCCAAGAAGAAAACAAAATCTTTCCTGACCAGGGTGAGATCCAGGTCTTCTTTAAGTTCTAAAATTTGTCACAGTTGGGCAACTTGTACGCAAAGGTCAAATGTCATTGTACTAAAAGCCATCATGAATACAAATAAAAATATTTCCAGACCTAGCCAGTGGGCTACTTTGTCTAAATAATATTTACTATAACATCAGCAAAAGATCCTGGAGAGCTTTTTTTTTAGCACATCATAGCCAGTATTTGTTGATGGCCATTTTGTGTTTACAATGAGTCAAATGTCTTTGGGAATCTGAATCATTTTTATCCCTCTCCTCCACTCAAGGACATAAACCTTCAATCTCCAGCCAGGGAGGGCATGGCAGGCCCACTTCAGGGCATGCCTTGGTCTAACAATAAATTCCAGGTCCCCATCCACTGCTCAAAATTTGGACTAGGTACGCTGTGCAGGTTCTTGCAGCCGAGACCTCATATTGGATTTACTCCCACCTTGAAGTCTGCAAAGCCTTGGTTTGGCAGTGTGACTCTGGGTAGGTGCTGAAAACACATATGACCCAGCAGGCAAGTCTCCTCTGTCATCAGGTAGAGCATAGTAACTTGTCCCTATAGCAACTCCGTCACCTCCAACCCTTTCCTTGCCACTGGTGACCCCAGAGGCCCCAGAATGAATGCTGGACAGGCGTCCATGTCAGAGGCACCCCATTTCCATGGAGCATGTAATCAGGGGACTATTTTTTCTGTTACTAATCCTATCATTTCACTCATCCCCCCACTTAAGTCACAATATTGTCAGAGATGGTTGTCACAGAACTCTGCAGTGTGGCATATCACATGTTTCTAGCTGTTGAGTGCTCCTGCTCCCCAGAGGGGCTCCCAGGGTTTTTATGCTTTCCCTGGAGAATCCTGAACCCTCTCAATCAGTGAGTGTGCTGAACTGGAGCCGCATGTCCAGTGGCCCTCCTGCTGCTTGCGGCTTGGGGCCACATACCCAGAAAGAGCCAAGACTAAAGAAATAATATGTTGGCCACAGGGGTGTGGGATGCAAGGAAAGGAAAATAAGAAATAGAAGCAAATCTGGGGCCAGAAAGAGGAACATGCATGGCCACCCCACCTAGAATTGCCAGGCTCCTACAGTTTTTATTTTCATTGAATCAGAAGGTTTGCATTAAGGACCCTTGGTAATGTATCTCCACTGGGCACTGGGCTAAGAGAAATTGTGAAGCAAGGAAAGCAGGGAAGGCAGGTCAGGGCATGTAGAAAGAGTTCTATTTTGGTTTTCCTGAGGGCACACATTGTGGGGCCTTGGATAAATTACTTCCTCTCTCTGGGCCTCAGTTTCCCTATCTTTAAATAAGAGAGTTGGGATAGTGGATACCCAAGACCCACCCAGCTTTGACAGTCTGGTTTTATAGCTTTATACTTGGCTGAAGACTGTATAAGCATCTTTTCTCCCAAAGTGTGTTAAAAATTGCAGATGCCAGGATGTCACCTTGAGATTCTGTTCTGGTGGGTCAGAAACGAGGCCCAGGAATTCGCATCTTTGCAAGTGATGTGATATGGAAGGTCACATTTTGGGAAATCCTTACATCTTATTGCACACTACCAGGATAAGATGTCTGTCACAAGACCAGGACTCGACTTCCTGATCTTGTGTCCCGGCCTTCAGACTGAGCACAAGCACTGCCTGTTCTCTGGGAAAGCCCACTCCTGCATCTCCAGGCTTCAGATAAGAGGAGCCTCCTCATCCTGCCCCTCAACCTTGTAGCCAGAGGACGCCAGCCACTTACTTCCAGGGTCCCTGGGCTTGTTGCTGAGAAGAACCACAAGGGGGCGCTGCTGGTCCTCAGTCAGCTGGGGCCTCGCTGCTGCTGCAGCGCTATAAGATGGGCAGCTGTCTGACTCTCAAGCTTGGGAGCAGCCTCCCCAAAGGTCTCTTGCTCTGTATTCTGCTTAGCACAGCTCTTTTCCTCCCAGGTGTGCACTCCTAGGGCTGACATTCTTCCCCTACGACTATCCTTAGAGAACAGCCATGAGTTTGCCGCATCTACTAGGAGGAGCCTGTCCTGCTCTTGGGGAGAGGGAGGGGGGCCGGGCTTCTGGGGATTAGCCAACCTGCCCTGGGCACAAGGGAGGGCTCCGGGACCCCTGAGCTTCACTTGGCAAGCTCAGATTCAGGGCCAAAGTTTCAGAGAGACTCCAGCTGATCTTTCTGCTCCAATACCCTAGAGATGGGGTGTTACCTGTGGGAAATGGACCAGGGTTCAATTCTGTGCTCTGGAGGTGTCACCTCTGCTCCTCTGCAATGTTCTGGAGGCTGGCAGCCTGCCTGATGAGGACGGAGGAGAGTCAGCCCTACCCCATGCTCTCCACACCTAGCCTGGCCCGTGAGAGAATGGCAGCAGGGAGGAGGTGAACCAGAGGGCAGCCCCCACACTGCTGGCCCAGTCACTCTGCAGCCCTGTTGAGGGACAGCTCAGCCTTGCTCAGCCTGGTGCACAAGTGCAGACTTCAGCAGTGAACTTGGGGAGTGAGATTAATGTTCCAGAGGAAAGTGATAACCTCCATAGCCACTTCTTAATATTTGACTTCAATGTTGCCTTAGGGAAGGACTTATTAGGTCAACGGCAGTCAATGCTGAAGGCTCTGGGACCAGGAGAGAGCACCTGGTCTCAAGCCCTGTGTGGAAGGAGTGCTAGTTTGCCAATCCTCTCTTCTCTACTTCAAGAGAAACACCTCTCCTCTTTATTTCCCTTTGAATGTTAGCTTATAGGATCAGAGAGAGGATTCTTGAACATATTCAGTCTCTCTCATTTAAAGACTTGGATTCCAGGGCTGGGCTGGGAGGGCAGACCTTCTGCAGAAGATGCCCTGTCTGTCTCAGTCTGGGGACAAGGTCCTCTGTTGCCTGGCAGGCCCTGACTCTCCTGCCTGGAGAACCTCAAGCTTTACTGGAAATGTTTTCCATTAGAGATGCTGCCCATG
Source organism: Cynocephalus volans (assembly GCF_027409185.1). NCBI lineage: Eukaryota > Metazoa > Chordata > Mammalia > Dermoptera > Cynocephalidae > Cynocephalus > Cynocephalus volans. The sequence continues at coordinate 123,373,129 of NC_084470.1, forward strand.
TGACACCCTGCTCCAAAGAAGTCTCTGCTGCTGGGAGCTGGGAGTGGTTGTTATAGCAACAGTTTACACAGCAGAGAGAACCATCTGTAGGCCAAGGTGGCAGGGGCAGTGGGGAGGGGAAAGGAGATGTGGGGACGGTCTGGGCCCAGGTGTGGATGACAATTGGAAGAGGCCCTGGGGGATTTCTGGTTGTGAAACTAGTAATATTAGCATTGGCTAACTCTTCTATAGTGCTGTGTACCAGGGACTATTCCTGGAGCTTTACGTATACTACCCCATTTAATCTTCATGACAACCCTTTGAGATGGTCTAGTTATTATTTTACAGTTGAGAAAACTGAAGCCCAAGGAGGTTAAATGAGCTGACCAAGTCAATATAATAGTAAATGTCAAAGCCAGAATTGGAACCCAGATAGTCTGACTCTAGAGCTGCAGTGTCCAATGTTGTAGCCACTAGCCAGAGCTGGTAATATAGAGATACACAGATACATAAAATTGAGATATAATTCACCTCCCATAAAATTCACCCTTTAAAAGTGTGCAATTCAATGGTTTTTAGTACATGTGCAAAGTTGTACAACCATCACCATTAATTCCAGAATATTTTTATCACCCCAAAAAGAAACGCTGTACCCATTAGCAGTCATTCCCATTCTATCCTTGCTGCAACCCCTGGCAACCACAAATCCACTTTCTGTGTCTATGGATTTGCCTATCTGGGGATTTCATATAAATGCAATATGTGGCCTTTTGTGACTGGCTTCTTTCACTTAGCACAGTGTTTCCAAGGTTCCCCCAGGTGGTAGCATGTTATCAGTACTGCATTCCTTTTCGTGGCTGAATAATATTCTATTGCATGGATATAGCACATTTAATTTATCCATTCATCATTTGGTGGGCATTTCGGCCATCCCCACTTTTTGCCTATTATGAATAATGCTGCTTTGAAAATTCATGTCTAAGTTTTTATGTGGACATATGTTTTCATTTCTCTTGGCTAAATGCCTGGGAGTGCAACACTGGGTCATGTGGTAACTCTATACTTAACATTTTGAGGAACTGCCAGATTGTTTTCCAAAGTGGCTGCACCATTTCTCATTCCCACCAGCAACGTATGAGAGTTTGATTTCTCCACATCCTACTGACACTTGTCATTGTCTTTTTGATTATAGCCATCCTAGTGGGTGTGAAGTGGTATCTCACTGAAGATTTATTTTGCATTTCCCTAATGACTAATGATGTTGAGCATCTTTTACTAAATTAATTAAAATCGAATAAAATTAAAATTCGGTTTCTCACTTGCACTAGCCACACTCAAGTACTCAACAGCCACATCATTACATCGGCTAGTAACTGCTGCAACATAGATATAGAACATTTCCATCACCGTGGGGCACTGCTAGAGTCCACCGGGCTGGGTTTCTACTAATATCACTGGCTGTTTTCTGTAAAGCACTTTCAAGTTCATTTTACAGTTGGGTCCTGTCTTGAGGTTCCCAGGGTCCTGACACTAAGGCCCAGAGTGGGTTAGACACAGACTTGCCAGAGAACATATATTTGCGTTAGTGACAGAGAAGAACCAGCTGCCAAGGTGAGGGTGGGTTTTGTCATTTAGCTCCACCCACAGTGTCCACTCTTACTCCTGTCCAGGCCCCCATGCCCAGGCCTGCCCTGACATCACTTCCTTTCCTAGAACCTACCAGTGGCCAAGAGACAAGAGGCGTGTCCTCTGAAGATGCCACTCTTTTGATGGGAGCAGACCTGCCCCTATCATGCCCTTGCCTGCATCAGAACTCCAGGCATCACATCTCCCGGCTGAACATCTCCTGAATTCTCCAGCTTAGATCTTTGCGGTCTTCTCCTGTAGGGTATGTGTCCCACCTGACTCCACTGGAAGTGGCTGCACTTTGAGGAGGACGCAGGTCAAACAGACAGACCATCACTGCCTTTGAAGCACCCGTCATCCACCCAGATCCTGCGGGGTTGTGCAGCCACTGATTTCCCACCTTAGCCACTGTCAATAGGATTCTGAGTCCACCAATGGGGCCTGTCCTCTGGGAGGCTGCAGCCAAGAGACTGGCATGCATAGCTGTGGTCAGGCATCACTGGTGCAGGGTGGCAGAGCTTCTGTTGGGGACTGATTAGAAGATGATAAGGTGGGAGTGGGTTAGGGGAATCAGGAGGAGCTCCTGGAAAAGATGGCCACTGATCTGAAACCAAAGGAAGGGAGAGAGTGAATCTGACCACAGGCAACAGGGCAAGACCCAGGTTCAGGAATGGTGTGGCCTAAGCAAAGGCTGAGCGACAAGAGAGAAAGGACTGGCTCTGGAAATTGGATGAGAGGCCACAGGACATGGAGCCAGGGAGTCCTAGTCAAATTCCAGCTTTACCACTAATGAGCCGTGTGACCCTGGGGGAAAGTGCCTAATCTCTGGGCCTTAGTCTCTCATCTGTAAAATGGGATAACAGCACATAACTCCTAGAGCTGTTGTTCAGATGTCATGTCTTTCTTTTCCTGGAGAGCAGAGACCTTGTCATATTCACTCCGTATCCCTACACAACACCTCAAATATAGCACATTGTTTTAAAGCAACACAACTGGAGAGGAGGTGAGGTTTTTGGGGTGGGAGTGGGATGTAGTAGGAGACCAAGCAGATGTGGCAGGGTGACTGGCTACTGGTAATGGTCGGGCCAGTCTGTGTATGGGCCATTATAGACAGCCCCTGTTCATGCCTGGAACAAGCTGAATGTGAACACTTGTCAGAAGTCAGAGCTGGCACAAGCCTCAGAGGTCATTGAATAAATGGGGAGACTAGACCCAGTGGAACGGTGGTGACTCGGTCAAGAAGACACAGCCTGCTGATTTCAGAGCCAGGCCCAGGGATGGAGGAGGAGGAGGTCAGGCTTTAGGGGGGATTCCAAGGGAGGAAGCTGGGGGGAAGGTATGGGCAAGGCAGGGCTCCTCCATCAGGCTGCTCCCTGTGCCTAAGGAGGCTGCTCACACCTCCCTCTTCCCTCTGTCCCAGCTCTGCCTGCACTGCATCTGCTCCTGCATCAAAGAGCTGACATCTGCCCCGCCTGGCTGCCTCCCTGGAGTTCCCATTTCTGGAAAAGCCTTCTGTGTCACCGAACGCCTTGACCCTCTGCTGCCCACCACCAGGGACCCTGTGACTCAGCCCAGCTGCCACCAACATGTCTCCCCATCTCCAGAATGTCCTCACTGCCCACCAAAGGGACCAGGTTCAGACAAAGCCCAAGGAACTCCCCCCAGGGCTTGGCACAAACGGAAGCAAGAAGAAGCTAGGTTAGCTTTAAGGAAGACTTCCAATTAAGAAGGCAGAGAAACGCTACAGTGAAACTTAGTAAGGTTTGCTGAACGGTTATTAAAAAGTAGGCAATGTTCTCTGAGGCAGGAAGGAAAGGGAAAGGAAAGGAGACAGTGTTCATGAGTGTGTTCTATGTGCTGAGCATGGTGCTAAACACTGATATACATTCTGTCCTGGTAACATAACTGAGAGGGTAAGTACAATTACTCCTATTTTGCAGATATTTGGTTCAGTGAGGCCAGTTAACTTCCTCAAGTCACACAGCCTACGTAAGTGGTATAGTAGAGATCTGAATCCCAGTCTGACTCTGAAGTCCATGCTTTTTTCAGAATAAATTATAAATGACAACAAAGCTGGACACCAGGAGGCCCTTCCCAACTGACAGGCTGGAATCACACTCCTCACAGGTCACAGGATAAGGCCTGCCCTCCGCTATGTGGAATGAATAAGATATAGAATTGCCAGGACACAGGGGAGTAACAGGCTACAGGCCAGGCCAAGCATTCCTCCACCTCCAAGACTTGGGGCCAACAGCCAATCCAGGCCTTGCTGGCAGTCACCGCTCCTGCCCAGTACTTCCTCGAGGGAGCCCTTTCTCCCCACTGGGCTTTATCCCAGCTCTGGAACCTGTAATGGAACCTGTAAAGCTGCTGGCCTCGGAAGAACCTTCCTACAGCATCTGGCAGGCAGGTTGTGTAGCCTGCTTGCCAAGACCAATGGCTGCACTCGGCTGCCTAATCAGATCATTCAGAATTCTTCTCTTCCGTCCAATTCCAAAGCAGGAGCCTGGGAACCAGCTGCAGCCAAGAGCAGAGCTTCAGCACCACTCCCTCCTAACCTCCCACCCACTCCTTTATAGGCAACGCATGTGTGGGACTGGAGCCTCCCACTCTCACCTCCTAACCCTGCCCTGCCCCAGCTAGCTGGCCTCTTGCTGGAAAAGCCTAGGGGTTCCCACAGGTCTGGAAGGGAAGTGCCTTCAGAGCTTGAGCACTAGGCTGGAAGCAGAGACCCTGGGGTCCTACTCCCAGCATCTTCTGGGGCCCAGGAGGAAGCTGCTCAGACTTTCTGGCCTCAGTTTCTCCTTCTCTGAGGAAGGATCAACCGCATTCCCACTTTTCTGAGAGTAGGGGAAGGGATATGAAGAGGAGAGACAAAGGGAGTGAGCAGGATCCTATGTACTGGGCATTCTTTTCCAGAACCAGAGAGAGGGCCTGAGCTCCCACTGTGGTCCAGTGGTGGGTGGGGGCAGAGATTGGGGCTACTCTAGAGAGTCTTTAGACCTCCATCAAAGTGAGGCCCAGGAAGGGTCAGGAAGAGGCAATGGGGTTGTTGTTGAGGAAAGCCTGAGAGGCACCCAGGCCTTCTCTCAGCCCTTGCCCAATCCCTCCAGAACTGCATCCAGCCCCCGGTGGCCCAGGCCTTGTGCTGCAGTCACCAGGAACCGTAGGATTGGTCACTACTATGGGTCAAGTGTGTTCCCCAAAAGTTTATATACTGGAAACTTGATCTCCATTGTGACAGTGTTAAGAGGGTGGGAGACCCAGTTATGGTATTTGAAAGGTGGGGCCTGTAGAAGGTAATTAGATTGTGAGGACTGCGATCTTGTGCATGGATTGATTCATTCATAGAGTAATGGGCATGGCTCGGACAGCTTCAGAAGGAGAGCGAGTGACCAGGCTGGCTCTCTCTTGCTAAGGCCATTCTCGCCATGTGATAGATACCCTGGTCACCACGGGACTCTGTAGTGCTCCCACCAAGAAGGCCCTCACCAGATGTGTTCCCTGGACCTTGGACTTCCCAGCTTCCAAACTGTAAGAAATAAATTTCATTTCTTTATAAATTACCCAGTTTCAGGGATTATGTTATAAGCAACAGAAATGGACTAATACAGTCACCATTTGAATGGAGCCAAATTCCCAGGAAAAAAATCTCCCCTGCAGAGATTTTCCGGGTCTGTCAAGCTACAAAGCCACATCTGAGTTCAGTAACAACACATCTGCTATGGTTTGAATGTGTCCCCCCAAATTTCATGTGTTGGAAACGTAATTCACAAATTCCTATGTTGATTGGAGGTGGGGCTTTGGGAGGCAATAAAGATCAGATAAAGTCATAAGGGTGGGACCCCCCGTAATAAAATTACTGGCTTTATAAAAAGAGCAAGAGAGAGACCGGCTTGTGGCTCACTTGGGAGAGTGTGGTGCTGATAACACCAAGGCCACGGGTTCAGATCCCTATATAGGGATGGCCAGTTAGCTCACTTGGGAGAGCGTGGTGCTGACAATACCAAGTCAAGGGTTAAGATCCCCTTACCGGTCATCTTTTTTAAAAAATAAAAAGAGCAAGAGAGACCTGAGCTGGCATGCTTGCTGCCTCACCATGTGATTCCTCCTGTCACATTAGGACACAGCAGGAGGGTCCTCACTAGATGCTGGTGCCATGATCCTAGACTTCCCAGCCTCCAGAACCATAAACTAAATAAACTTCTCTTCTTTATAAATGACCCAGTCTCAGGTATTCTGTTGTAGCAGCACAAAGCAGACTAAGACAACATCCTTCCAGTGAGGAATCCAACATCTTTCCCATATCCCACGTTCTCTCTGGCTGGCCAAATGTGTTGGGGCTCTGAGAAAAACCCAGCCTGGCTTCTTTCTGCTGGAGCCCCTTGTAAAGAAGGGCAGAGGTAAGGTGAGGGGAAGCCACCACTCTGTGTGCTGAATAAGGTTCAGCTTGAAGCAGGAACCACACACAGGGTGAAGGTACAGTGAGGGTCCTCTGCCAAGAGCCCCGGAGAGGAGAGCACCCTCGGTGCAGGTGTGAAGAGGGCACTGCCCTGGGAGGATGGGGAAAAGCCAGATGCCATTCACTATTCATCTTCCACCCTGAGCCCATCCGGGCAGGGGCAAGAAGTCTGAGCATGGAAGAGGCTGGCCAGGGGTAAATCTAGAGCTGGGACAAGGCTAGGCTGAGAAGGAAGTCCTGCCGAGGAGAGAGTGCACAAGAGAAATGAGTATTTAGGACCAGCCTCGATTCTTGGATATTTGGACACCTCTGGCAGAACTTATCTCATCTGTCCCTCTACCTTTGGAAGCGAGGTAGCAAACTAACGTTATTAAATGCCTACTGTCTGCCATTACATCATTTAAGCCCCACAACAATCCTGTGAGGCAGGCACAGTGACAGTTTGTTTTGCAGCTCGAGAGACTGACAAGCAATTTGCTTTAGGTCTCTGCTACGAGGCAGCAGGGCTGGGATTAGAACCCAAGGTGGAATTTTCAATGAATAAGCAACCTAGCAGAACACAGAGCCCAGAGAACACAGACTCCTAGCTATTTATGACTCTCCTGATTCACTTCTAATCTTTGTCAATAGGATGTACCTATTCTTAGGTACATACCGCTGACTGCCCGCCAGGGCCAGCTTCCCTGGACGGGACTCATCCTCCTGCCTCTGCAGCTAGGGCTGGTGGTCCTGGCTTCATCCTCCTTGCAAATGATCCTAACCCATCTTGGGCAAGGGGACCCAGCAGCTGGTAACCCCTGCCCCCACCCTCCCTAGGGTCATCTATCTTTAATGAGCCAGAGGACACAAAGCAGGCACCCTGGGCTTAGAAGGAGGGATGGGAGAAGAGGTGGGAAAGCAGCTGCCTATGCCTAGCTCCAGCTGCAACTAGCACTTCGTTTCCCTCCTTCAAAGAACAAAGGTAGTCCCTTGGCCCTCAAGGTTTCCTGGCCACTGCTCTTGCTTTCCCTACACCTCAACTGGGGGAGTCCCCCGTGACGATTAGGTGCTGCTGGTCTCCTCCAGCAGTCTGTGCTCTGACACCCCCCTCTGCTCAGCACTACCGGCGGTTGTCATGGCAGCGACGGGCCAAGGCTTCGCTCCTGGGGACAGGCGCAAGCAGTCTTGACTGAATTGATGTCTTGCGTGTGTCCCCTCCCCCACCAGGAAGCAAAACTGGGGGACATGCCTGGGAGAGATAATTTTGTATGGGAGCACCAAGCCCTGGCTAGGGGCTCAGGGATGGACAGGCCCTTGCCCAGCCCCCAGCCAAAAGAGCCTAAGAGCAGGCCTCACAGTCACACAACCGTGGGCCTCTGCAACAGGAGGCTTCAGTATCTCTCAGCTGACATTCGAGTCCTTGGCCTGGTGTTCAAGGCCCTCTGTAATAATTCTTTGGCCCGATCTTCCGTCATTCCTCCACATATTCCCTCTCCCATTCAGGCTGGTCTCCCCCACCTCCCATTATTGCATCTTTGCTCACTCCATCCTTCCTCTGCTCCCATCTACGGGGCTTTCCCTGCTGGGGGACCTCTCCCAGCCCTCATTGCCCAGTTCAAGTCTACCTCCTACAAGAAGCCTTCTAGGGCCATTCCAGAAATCACTTCCTCTTCAAGCTACCAAACAATTGATCACTGAGCCCCCCTTGTCAAGGAGCACATGCTGCCTTTGCAGTGACAACTCCTGGTGTCTGCTGGTCTTGTCTCTCCCACTAGACACTATAGTCCTTGTGGAGCCTCACCCCCACCCCAGCAGCACTGGGCAGCACACAGCAGGTGCCCGGAAAATGCTGAATGAATGACAGCAGTGAGCAACTTCATCTCCTGGAGAATACCCCCTCCTCTTGGTAGAGGTTCATCTTGCCCCTCCTCCAGGTAGATACCGCTTCTCCTTTCTTGGGGCACCTGCAGGAGCCTGTAACAGATTCCTATCACAGCCTGTGTGCCACTTTCTCACTCATTCCTCTTCACACTGCCTCCAGCGTAAAAGCCATATGCTATCCTCCTTTGAATGCCAAGCACCTGGAGCAGTGCCTGGAACTAGTAGGTCCTCAATAAAGGCTGCTAAGCAAATGCATCCCCGGGGTGTGCAGTCAGATGGTGGCCCCTCCACCCACTTACCTGCCGTACTCGTCCTGCCTCACAGGCCTCTGGTTAATAGTCAGGCAGGTGGGCAACCTCATGTCCCCCTTGGCCACCCTACAGCCTCCTCTCCCCTGCACTGCCACCCCTTTCCATCCCATCTCTCCAGCTCACTAGCTTCGGGTAACTTTCACGCAACACCCCCCCCAAACCCCAATTTCCTGACGTATTGTCTCTACCCTTGCCTTCTGCCTCTCAAACACCAGCAGCTATTCTCTGTGCCAGTTTCTCCTGATTCTGTGTCTGGCTTGATGCTCCAAAGTCAGAGATCACGTTTTTCTATTGCTGCAAGTGCCTAATCCAGGACCCGCCTCCATCCTACCTGCAGACGCAGAGTGACCCCTGCTCTGTGCCTGTTCCAGTGAACACCTGACTTGTCCAGTCACACACGTGAGCCTTTGTCTCCCTCCCTGACATCTCAGCCTCAGTGCTCCCTTGTCAGACACAAATCAGAGGAAAACGGCTCCCCAGACACCATAAATGCTTTTAATGGAGACCAGAAACTCACTCTAAAGATTTTCCTGCATTTTCTAGGCCATTACAAACTCCTATTACCAGGGAGCCACAGTGATTTTCCTGGGCAAGCAGACATATATATTTTACTGGACATACATCTCTTTAACACACATTGGAAAAACTATAGTAAAACTCACCGTCCCAGACTTATAAACCTGAGCTGTCATTCCACTGTACCAACCAGCTTTCAGTGGTCCTTTCTTTAAAAGGGTCCCAAGAAGTCTTCCTCAGCCAGCTCTTAGGAGACACTTCTGAGCTTCCACGGCACCGTCTGTTTCCCACAACTCGGTGCTCACCAGGTTGTAATGCAGTTGCCTGCCTGTTGTTCTATGCAGGTGCTCCTCGACTTACAACAGGGCTAAGTTCTGATAAACTCATCATAAAGTGGAAAAATCATAAGTCGAATCATTGTGAGTAGGGACTGTCTGTCTCCACACCTGATGAGCAGCAACCCTGTTGTGCCCACTGCTGTATCTATCTCCAGTGCACATAACACAGGTGCATTAAATGTTTGTGAAGAACTCAGCCACAGAGCAACTTAGCAGCCAAGAAGAGGTGGGGTGGGGTAGTGAGAAAGGAGTCGTAGGAAAGGGAGCAACACACAAAGCATGAACAATGACCAAGAGAGGCTCGCGCCCACCTTTCTGGGCTGGCTTCAAGCAAAAAACTCTGACATTGGGCCCCTGCACCATAGCCAGGGAGTCAAACAGGTTACATCTGGGGCTCCAATTCCAAATAAGTGGTAGTAACTTCTTGGAGGGTTGTGTTGAGAAGTATTCCAAGGCCAAGGCCAGTTTGACCAGGAAGGAGTGCTGTAATCAATTAGTGACAGGTTCTATAAGCCACTCCCTTTCCTTTCCTTCCAACAGAACTGTATTTACAGCCCACCTACCCACTTCTTTTCTTAAGGCTGTCCAGGAAAGAAGATTCCACAGCTTGCTAAACCAGTCACACAAGCCACAATGTAATCTGTTCCTTCTCATGGAACAGGGGCTGGTTGCCTGCAACTCCCTGAAGACACCTGCCCTTCCGCACCTCTGTGCCTTTGCTCATGCTGTTCCTTTAATGTGGAAAGCCTATTCCCCTCCCCATTTTCTGCATGTCTGACCCTTCCTCATTCATGTGTCTGTTTATCCACTCAGTAAGCATACTCTGATCGCCTTCTTATGTGTCAAACACTGTGCTAGACTCTAGGCATAAAAAGCTGAACAAAACAAAACAAAAAACCTGCTTTCTCGGTTTGGTTCCCAAACCTCAAACCACCTCTTTCTGGGAGACTTCTCTGGTTGTCCCACCTGGAATGAATCATACTGTCTTGGTTCTGAGCATTCTGTTGTCTCTATTAGAGTGGTTCTCAACAGAAAACAGAGATTTTGCTCCCCAGGGGACATCTGGCAATGTCTGGAGACATTTTTGATTGTCATGACTTGGAAGGGGGTGCTACTGGCATCCAGTAGACAGAGGCCAGGGACTCTAGTAAACATCCTACAGTGCACAGGACAGACCCCTACAACAAAGAATTATCTGGCTCAAAATGTCAATAATCCCGAGGTTGACTCCGTTACCCCACCAATTCCCTTCTGTTGTATACTACTGTTGACATTAACAAGTCCCCCTCCCCCGCTCATTCCCTAGACTTTAAGTTCCTTGGGGGCAGGATCCATGTGTTGTAATATCTGGAGCTGTTCATGCAGGGCTACAGAGGAAGGTCTAGAAACTCCTTGAAATTATATGCAAAATCTTGTAACCATGTGTAATGTCCAATTTTCTGGGAAGAGGGGTCTGAGACCAGAAAGTTAAGAGCCACCGACTCAGAGCCTAGTATTGTGCCACGGCCAGGCCACTGAGGATACAGTATACAGACCCTGGGGGAGCAGAACCCCCAGCCTAGTTGCTCTGAGACCCCCAGCAGAGCTTCTACTATACTCCTGTGATCGCTCATATCTCCCTCCAAATTTAGGTTGGGCTTTTGATGGGAAAGGTGAGCTCAATAGGCAGAGCTCCCTTCCTTGGGATCTACTCATTTACTTAATGCGTTCAAGAAGAAGAATTATGTAAACTCCTACCAAAAAAAAAAAGAGGGGGGGGGACAGAGAGAGAGAGAGAAAGAAAGGAGGACTTTTGCCTTAGAATTTCTTGAGAATGCTCCAGCAGAGAAAAGCACTTTCTTTCAGTGGATATGTTGTGATTAACTGCCTCTTGGAAGTTTGTGAAGGTACCTGGTTAACCTGCTAATTGATCACAAATCTTGCACTCAATTCTCTCCATGTTTCCATTGGATAAACTGAGGCCTAAAGCTCAGGGTCAGGGTGCATGTGGAGCAGGCGACACATCTAGAAGCCCGGGTCTCAGCCTCTGCTGCTCCCCTAACCAGCCTCCTTTTCAATGGAGATAGAATTTATCAAAGTGAGAGCCAATTTCATTCTATCATGTCAGGGACAGGGAAGAGAGATAAAAGGACATTTGACTCCCTGCTGTCAGCCAGAGACGCTAATGAATCCTTTGCTTCCGAAGACGATTATCGGACAGAATAATTCATCGCTAGAGATTAATTGGACTAATTATGTTGGCTCTCAGAATCCCCTGAATAATTATTTTCTAAAGGGGTGGGTGTCGGTGATAATTATGTGATATCTGAGCCTCTTCCCCTGAATGAAAAGGGATCCCTGGTTTTGAACAGTGGGCAGGATGTAGATACCAGGGACGGCTAAATCTCAGCTCTGATCTGGTTATGTGGTACCCATACTTTGCGTGGAATTCCTTTATTCAGGGAAATATTATCACTTTTAATATCCTAGATCACCTTCCTCACTCCTGCATTCAACACATTCTTCAAAACATCCCATTTTCCCCAGGAAATCCTCCTTGATTCCATAGAAGTGAGGAGACCACAGCTGTGTGAATTCACATCCCTCCTGGGAAGAGGTTCACCTGCTCCAGAGGCACCTACCTTGCCTATGTCCCCTCTCCTTCCGTGCTAACCTCCCTGACCACCCTCACCTCACCAATGAGCCAAGAGCCCAAGGCCTGGCACGTGTGGAACACAAGAAAGGACCCGTGCGGTTCACAACGTTTGAGGGCACCTCTGCAATCTCTTCTTTAAACGAAGAGCCAACAACCTTGCTATGTGAGTAACTACAGAGGCCTAGTCCACAGCAAAAGAATTTACCGTTTAAATAAATCTTGCAACCAAGTTAATATGACACATGTAATAATCTGCATTGTCACTTTCATGTTATGTGGCAATTTTTTTTTTTTTCCCTAAAGATGACTGGTAAGGGGATCTTAACCCTTGACTTGGCGTTGTCAGCACCACGCTCACCCAGTGAGCTAACCGGCCATCCCTATATAGGGATCGGAACCCGTGGCCTTGGTGTTATCAGCACCACACTCTCCCAAGTGAGACACGGGCTGGCCCTGTGGCCATTAAATATATAAAATGGCTGGGGGATCATTCCTCTTTAATTATATACAGCCAATAGCAATGTTTAGGATCACATTACTGGAGGTGGTTGAAGGGAAAATGGGAACCTTTGGCCCCCACTTCCTCTCTTCCTCTTGTGTGTGACAGAAGGCTTTGGAGAAACTGGCTTTTGCTTTTATTTTCCCCATCAGCTCCCAGTCCACCAACGAAGTCGGGGTTTCAGGAAAGGGTGGGGAACCACATTAATTAGTTTTAGGGCTCAGTCCATTCTGAACCAATATCCAGGGGTGGGTGGGTGGTAGCTTTAGAATCCCACGGATCTGAGTTGGAATTCTGGCTCCACCACGAGGTATGTAAACTTAGGTGAGAATATTTACGTTCCAAAGTCTCATTTTTGGGACCGGCCCTGTGGCTCACTCGGGACAGTGCAGCACTGGTAGCGCCGAGGCTGCGGGTTCGGATCCTATATAGGGATGGCTGGTGCACTCACTGGTTGAGCGTGGTGCGGACCACACCGTGCCAAGGGTTGCGATCCCCTTACCAGTCCAAAAAAAATGTCTCATCTTTTTCACCTGTAAAATGGAGGTAATTATATTTACTTCTTAGGGTTATTAGTAACATTAAATTAGATGATGTATATTAAGTGCTAGCACAGTGCCTCATACATGCTAGACATTCAAACGGTAGTAGATGTTGTTATTATTATTATTACTGTAAGTGGGAAGGCCTATCCACTTTGGTCCCTTTGGTTATGAACCTAGAGGTCTCCAGAGGGGCCTCAGCTTAACCTCTTTCCAATCTTCCACCTCACTGGAGGAAAGGAGCTGGGGAAAGGGCTAGATACACAACAGATGTATACTAGATTGAGTGGTGATATGATTTAAGAGAGGACATATTGTCCCACCTCCCCCTGGGGGAAAAAAAGCAATCGATAAAACTTTGGTAGTAGCTGCCTAGACTCAGTCCGTGAAATATATTTGGATTCAGTGGTAAAATCCTTAGAGGGAGGGCGACTGGTTAGTCATTCTGTGTTGTAATTTATGTAATACTGTACACCCTGGCAGAGGAGAACTTCCTCAATACTGTACGCTTATAAAGACTTCTGAAGGGAGAAGGGAAAAGCATTTAAGGTGAAGCTTGCAAGGAGCTGTAAGGTTTCTGTTAATGGGTAACTCTGCATAATCACAAGATACCTTTCACACCAGGAAGCAGCTTCTGAATTGAGTGACAAAGCAGCTGCTGCTGGAGCTTTTTGCAATGGCAGCAAAAGTGAGCCTCCCCCTGTCATCAGTTCTTCCTGCTGTGGACAGGAAGGGAAGGTGAATTGCAGTCCCAGGCTGGCAGGAGAGGTGGGGTACAGGGGATGATGGGCTGTTCTCCAGAAAGAAAAGGAGAGATTGCTGCCTGGAAGCCAATTTAAGGGCTCTTTAGGAGGCAAAAGTGGCAAGATAAGTAGGAAGAGAGAAGCCTACCTACAGAAGCTATTGAAACTGGCAAATGGCTTGGGGTAGGGGGCGAAGGTGGGGGATATGAGGCAGATGCAAATACATGCAACCTTGTAACAAAATCACAAGATGTTCAGTTCAGCACAAAGAAATGTGGTTAGAAAATGCTGAGTACATACACTAAAGACAAAGTATCCAGTGCCGTTAACAAGGGGCATCCAAGTGCCTGGAGTCAGGGGTTTGCTCCCAAATATTCAAAGTAGGATGGCAAATCTCTGAATATCTTAAGCATCTTGTCTCACAGTTTAATCAGACTGCTTTCCAAACACCTTGACTAAAGAAATGGGTATTTTGATAGGGAGCTGGGGAAGATGTGAGAGGTCGTTTCAGCGCATGGTGCACTTGCTCCATGGGAGGAGGGCTGGTCTGGATGAAACTCTGAGATGCGGGGTGAAGCAGCAAAGGGGCACTGGAGAGGAGTGAGTACGGGGGGATTGACCTTTGCCAGGGATGTAGGGAGGGGTGAAGGTGCAAAGACAAATGCCACGATTTTGCTTAAGAGCAGCAAGCCCCCTCCCCTCTAGGTGGGCAGGGCAGCTGTCACTTGACTCTTACTAGAACTGCACCCCTCCATACCTTCTCTGGTCCTGGAGCTTCAGGTGAGTGTGAAATAAAAGCAGTGAGCCGAGGACATCTTGTCCTGTTGATCTGTGGAAAAGTCTCAGTCACCCTTTATATGGACATTCTGCAGAAAGCAAGTACCAGGACGGCATTTGGGGGTATTTTAGTTCACAGCGGCCTTAAAGACACGCAGCTGAGGGCTTGCATGATTGCAGCCCTGGGCATTCAGAAGGACAGCTGGAGACAGGGTGGACTTGAAGAGCACAGGAGGCTTGGGTTCTACTTCCTGCTCTGCCACTAACTGGCTGTTTTCTGGACCTGTTCCTCATTTGTATAATGATGTGTAAGTCATTTCAAACTTTGTGGACTCTGTTTAGAGACATGTACATGCCCTGATTATCACTGGAAGGGAAAAAAGTACTGGCTGCTGGGCCAAGGGCGACAGGCAGGGACTGCTGCTGAAGATTCTGCCACAGGCAGTACTGGATCCCAGTCTGGCCAGGAAGTATCAGGTGTTCAGAGAGCCAGATACAGGAGGAAATGAGCAGAAACACCCAAACATGGGGTAATGGACACCTCGGCAGGATTACAGGCTGCTTCCTACAGAGCATCACCTGGGGGAAGGTAAGAGCTAATTTGCTTCACAGCCCCAGGGATAAGAGATGCACTCACAGGTCTGGAAATCCTACACATCTGTGATGGGGCAGGGCTGGGTTTCTCTAAGAGAAAACTCAATTAAATTTAACAAATATTTGAGTGCTTGCTACAATGTTTTTCAGCCTCTGGAGTATAGTCTTTGGTGCAGCCTTGAAAGATTATGAGGTTTTAAAAAGCTGCATAAAGGAAGGAAGGTTAGAATGAACCATGTGGTACTAGTTTAAAGTTGGACACATCAATGTTAACTAATGTCTAGTTTTATATATGTGTGTGTGTATATATATTTGTGTATATATATATTCATACATATGTATATACACAAGAGAGAGCGAGGGGTATGTATGCATACCTGGGTTAGTACAGACACATGTATTCCAAGCTGTGTCCACTGAGAAGGCCTAGAAGGCAGCAATACCTCAGTAGCAGTAATGGGCACACCCAGCATCCAGATCTTGGTTTCTTTCTAATACCTCCCAAATTAAAGGAACAAGGGTTCTTTGCATGGATGGCTGATTCTTGAGCACTGAGGCAGAGAATAGGCAAGATGAGCCTAGAGCATCTTGTGGGGCCAAAAAGCAAGAAAAAAAGTTGGGGTATGTCAAAAGGACACAGATTCCAACTGAAAAAGCTCCCCTAGAGCTGGCCAGTTTGCTCAGCTGGTTAGAGCATGGCGCTAATAACACCAAGGTCGAGGGTTCAGATCCCCACACTGGCGGGCCTCCAACATAAAACACAACACAACAAAAAAACAGCTCAGTTGGCTACAGCATGGTGCTGAAAGAGCTCCCCTAACAGCCAAAGCTGAAACAACCTGAACAACAAAATAAAAAGTGTACTATTGGATACCCTTCCTACGACATCATGAGAATTACTTCTGCGGTCCTCCTCCCCAAAGCCCACACCCCTGTTTAACCATGAGAAAAACATCAGCTAAGCCCATATCGAAAAACATTCTGCAAAATACCTGACCAGTACTCTTCAAAACTGTTAAGGTCATCAAAAACAAGGAAAGTCAAAGGAACTGTCACAATCTAGAGGAGCCTGGGAAGATTTGATGACTAAAGTTAATGTAGCACCCTGGATGGGATCTTGGAATAGAAAAAGGACATTAGCTTAAAAACCTAATTTTTAGTTAATAATGTATCAATATTGGTTGAATAATTGCAACAAATGTACCTTAGTAATGTAAGATATTAGCAATCGGGGAAATTCAGTGTGGGGTATGTGGCAACTCTCTATAATATTCCAACAAAACAGGATCCCTTGGACAAATGCGTTGGGAAAATTCTGCATCCTCTTAACCCATTCCTGGGGAGTCGCAAGTCACTGGTATATAAAGACTCCAAGAAGTCTCACAATAAAGAAACCTGTTTAACCTTTTTCAACCCAGAATTTTGTAGATTATTTGACCACAGGGTCTTTTATTTTATTTTATTTATTTATTTTTGGTGGCTGGCCGGTACAGGGATTGAGCCCTGGACCTTGGTGTTCTTTTATTTTTGAGTAATAATTAACAAGTTTTACAGAATTCCCTCAGGGAAATGCTAGCAGATGGTTTGGGTAGAGAAGAGAAATAGAAGCTAGAAAGGTAACAAGGTGCAGTTGTGGAGGCCTAGAATGTTGGGATAGGAAATCAGAATGTCATACTGTGGGGAGTACTGAAGGCCACTGTGCTGAGGAGTGACAGAGTCTCAGCTGTGCATTAGGAAGGCACCGCCAGGGCAGCGTATGGGAATGAAACGAAAGGAGGGGAGGCAGGAAACTTTATTGATGGAGGTGATGGTGTGAATTAGGACAACAGCTGGGGAGAAAAAGAAGATGTAATATTCCAGAAGTAGAGTGAGTGAATGAAGCAAGAGCAGGGTCAGGTGCAAGAAAGAGAGGTAGAAACGGAGAGGAACGGGTGGGAGAAAAGTGGGGTTGGGGGCATCACAGCTGGGGAGACAGGCCAGCCCTGATCTACAATGGAAATTTCCCCATCATTCTCCACCTTTCTCCATCCCAAAGGACCAAGACCAGAGCGGCACTCTCCAAACCACCCCCAGGCAAAGGGCACAACAAAATAAATTTAATTTGGACAACAAAATAACAAATTTAATATTGGATTATAACTCAGAGTATAAGATAAACACCCATGAGAACATTGTAATATAAATCAACCACTGAATAAATAAATGGAGAATAGATAAATCTCCCAAACAGAAGAATTCCAAATAATGTACATAGATTATGATCTACATAGCGATGCAGAACCTGCACAGGGTGTCCCACCTCCCTCTCTGCACCACTCCAGACCAAAGCCTTCCTGAGAAAACACAGGTGGCGTGGTCAGGAACCAGACACCTGTTCAACCCTCCCTTTCTACCACTTACTAGCTGGGTGACTTCAGGCAAGTTACTTAATCTCTCTGCCTCAGTTTCCTCATTTACAGAAAGGACACAAAAACAATTCTAACTTTGTAGGCTGATCATGAGGAGTTAATATATGTGCAGTGCTTAGAATAGTGTCTGGTAGAGAGAAAGTGCACAGTAAGTTTCAATAACTAGTTTGGTCTGGAAGGAGTCAGGATGCGGTTGTTAAGAGGAAGGAAGGAGTCTGTGGAAACCCTGGAGAAGGTTAAATACAAACAGCTCTCGATAGAGGAGGTCCTCAGGGCTGGGGGTCAGAGACAGATGGAAAAAGCAGGACGCTGGGCTTCCCTGCCCTTTGCAGGTGGGAGGGGCTCTGGGCTGTCATTTGCATGTGGCTGTCTCACTTTCCCAGATGCACACCGGTAATTGGAGGACCAGGGTTTCACATTCTCCAAGCCCCTGCAGGCCCTTTGGGAGATGGTTGTGAATGAGACCACTACCGGCTTTGTGAAGGGAAAGGTGCTTACAGGGCCAGCTGGCCTCCCTCTGCCTCAACTGTGGCAGAGTCTCTCTGCCCATGGGCTCTGGAGGTTGGCTCCCTGCTGCACCTGGCGGGGTGGGGGTGGTTCATTTGGGTAACTCTGATGCACTGCTGTCTTCCCGCAGTAACTAATCCCCACTCCCAGGCCCCCAGCAACCTAAACTTATCCTCCCTTCTGGGCTCCCCTGTCCTTTTTCTCTGCAGGAGCCTGGCCCCCGCCCGCCCGCATCCTGTGCCTCAGCTGGAAGCAGATGGAGGGGAGGGGCTGCCAAACCCCTCCCCACCCCCTGGATCTCTCTCAAAGGCTCTCTGGCAGGGTCCTTCCTCCTTCAAACTTTCCTCTCTGAGCTAACACTGTTGAGTTTGGGTCAGGAGGGGAGGACAGACAGAGGGTAGGTGTGTCCTTGAGTTTGAGCTTGTGGTGAGATTTGTCATGGTGAGTGGGTGTAAGAGGCAACGAATGTGCAGGGATGAATGGAGCCTGGGACTTTGGAAAGCAGCCTTTTTTGTTGGAGGCTGGATGAAGTCAGAAAGCAAAACAAAATTGCTGATAGTTACTCCTTTCTCACTCCCTTCCTCCCCCTTAAAGGGTGCTGAAGTCACTAAGAGACCCATTTTAGGAGAGGAATTAGGAATGCAGGGTTCCAATCCTGACAGCGCCAGCTACCAGCTCTGTGACCTCCAGCAGAATGCTCATCTTCTCTGTGCCTCAACTTCCTCATCTGCAACATGGGGACAAGAGCACCTACCTCAGAGCATTGTGGTGAAGACTGAATAAACTATCACATGTGAAATGCTTAGCACAGTGTCTTGCACACAGTATGCACTTGAAACCCATTGGCCATTGCCAGCTGTGGTCAGAGGCCTTCAAGGAATATTCAGAAAGGCCTGCCTTGGCGGAGTGGCTTAGGCTGAGAGGTAGGAGGCCTGGATTCGCCTCCTGGCATTCCTAGAACTCGTTGCCAAATCAGTTCATAATGCAGCTCCGTCGTCTGTCGAGTGGGGATATTAATACTTGTCCTACCTACTTTATAGGGATGGTGTGAGAACGATGAGATCACATATAGCAGGATACATGTCTGAGATATTTAATTTGTTGTGTCTCTCTCTGTATTCCACTCTTCAGCCCCCATTTTTAGCAGGTCACTAGGTTTCAAAACTCCTAACTTCAAGGACCCTAGGTAGGGTAGGAAGCAGAGAGCCAGCCAGCCTATTTGGTGAAAGCTTCGGGCGATTAGGAAGGTGATTTTAGGGGGAGGGGAGAGGCCACCTTTAAAAAGTGGGGAGGACTCTCGAGTTAGAAATGAAAAGCAGCCCATGAGTCCCAGGAGCAAGCAGTAGGATGTGGTCCCGCACCAAAGAAGGAGGAGGGACATGGGACACAGGTCCCCGGCCTTGGCAAAGAGATCCATGTCCCACAGTGGCACAGAGCTGGAGAACTGCTGCAGGTCTGCGTGCTGAGGAAAACTGCAAGGACCACAACATACTGGTCCTTTCCTGTTTTTCCAAGCCACACCTAAGTCTTCCTGCTCCAGGTGCAAGCCTGGGGTTGGGGGAAAGGACCTCAGTAATTCTGACATGAAATGTCCCCCTACTTGGATGGGCAGAGGCTCAGAATTAGAATTATGTTGATTTCAAGACAATCAAGAACGGGATATTTGTTGAATGCCCAAGTTTGTGGGCTAACATTCATATCTAATCCAGATTCCAAAGTTTACAAGTGTGGAGTGCCAGAAACACAGTACATGACCTGATTATTAATTACCTAATTATTTTGGCATGAAAATGCTTGGCAGAAGGGAAGGTTCACCAGGGCCAGAAAGGGTTTGGGCTGGATCCCCTGAGAGACTTCTCACCTCTCAGCAGAGCTGGTAGGGTATTGCAGGGAGAATGGGAGAGGGTCCACGGGGGACCCTGGCCTTGACCACACCGGTGAAACCATATCCTTGTAAGTCAGCTCTCCCCAGCCACTTCCCTCGATGCCTGGCCTGCCTTGCCTCCCTGAGGCTCCAATTCCTCCCCAGGAGAGGGGACAGAGCTGGGTCTATGCCTGGGAAGACTACTCTGGCCTCAGCACTTCTGGGCAGCTGCATTTCAGTCTTGTGAAGGAGAAATGGAGAGAGATGGAGACAGAGAGAAGTCCCTGAGCCCTGAAACCTGAGCCCAGCCTGGCTTAAATAAGTGCAGCTTTCAGGAGGGAGTCAAACTTTCTCAGGCTAGCGCTTCCTCTTAAGTACAGAGGGAGGGAACCGCTGCGGGGAGGGCTGGGTCTCCAGAGTATGCCCCTCCTGCCCTCTCTGGGGACCTCCCTGCACGTTTCTCTCAGCCTGGAGAGGCCCCAAGGTCTACCAGGAATCCAAGGCACCAGTGAGGATTCATCAACAGATGAATTCACCTCAGAAAGGGGGGTTAGAATCATCTCCTTTTTGTACAGGGGAAACAGAGGCCTAGGATGGTGATTTGGGAATAAATTCTTCTAATTATGAATGATGACTTATGGGTCAGAACACTGGGCCAATGTCCAGTATCTTTTTTTCTTCAGAAAATGGTTCCAGATAGGCAAACTTCACTGCCCCAAGCAGAACTCCAAGCCTAGGAGGCTAGAGTTTGGGTGGAGTGAAGAATGTAACGTGAACACAGAGAAATGAACTTGAGCAGAAACCGTGGGGAGCCCCCACCTCATTCTCTACTGCTTTGTTTTACATCACATTATCCCACTTTAAGGAAAGGTAACTGGGGGATGAAGATGAAGAGAAAGAGATGCTATTTAAACATGCAGATTCCTCCCAGATGGGTAAAATATAAGCACCTGAAGAAGTGTCTCACTATTTTAAGTTAGTGGTAAGTAACAGGGTGTTTCTGGAGCACTTCTCTGAGCAGGCGAGTGCATTATGTAGCTCTCCCAACCACCCCATGGAGTAGGGACTTTTACCTCTCTGTGTGGCGATGAGAAAGCTGAGGTTATGAAAGGCTGGACAGCCCTGGCCTTGTGACAAGAGCCCAGTCAGAAAGGAGACTATAAGCGTGGGAAGGGGCCGGGGCAGGGGTCTCAGGGGCAGGGGACAGGCAGCAATGGGACATTAACTGTGCTGCTTCCATGGATTTGTCAAGGAACAGGTTTGGCACTGAAAGATACTGTTGGGCATCCACCAGGGAAACGGAAGAAACGTCGTGCTGTGGAGGCCTCTGGGAGCATTCTTGGTACCCTCAATGATTATTTTCCAGAAGCCCTGGGCTGGGTCCTGGACAAGCCGCCCACCCATTCCAAGGAGGGACCCAGAAGGCACAGAACAGAATGGTGGGCAACGTGGCAGTGCTGCAGACGGTCCCCAGCACCCTTCTTCTCTGCTGCAACCCCTCCCCCAAAATACTTTTTGATTTTAGACTAGTTTCCATGGCAACCCAAGTCTCCATCAGCCAGAGGGTTACCATGGTGACTTAACTTGGCTCTGCGTCCACAGCTAAGGAGGGCCCTGCACCTTAGCTGGCAGGCAAGGCTCACAGGAAATCCTGTGAAGGAAGGACTGAGGCCTGGGCTTGCTGAAGGGCACCCAGGGGTCTGGCAGGGAGGTCTCAGAGCAGTGGTGGGCCAGCCTCCAACAGGACTGAGAAATGCCGGCCAGGCTCTTGTTCCTCAGTTCTCCCTCCAAGGCTGTATCTTCTCCATAGCTGCTGCTTCCACGCACTGCCCTTCCATCACGTTTGACCTGTTCTAAGAATCCTTCTCTGACTCCATCTGGCCCCAATAAGTCAACTCCTTGACATTCTCTAGGTATTTATAGTCTCAGTTTACACAGTGTCCAGACAACTCTTGGGCAGTATTCCACGTCTAGGCCCTAGGCAGGGCTGGTATCCAACTGTTGTGCCCCTTACTGTGTGCCAGTTGCTGTGCTCATTCTACGTGCCTATCCTGCGCCTTCCTTGATAACGCTCTGGGTCTTGACCTCCTGTGTACTTTCTCCCCCATCAGACGGGAGGTTCGTGGAGGGCAGGGCTTGTTTCCTTGATTCGAGTGTTTGTGCTGAGCTTAGCTGAGCGTGCAGAGGCTTGGAGAGTGGAGAGCGGTCAAGAGCAGTGGGCTTGATGCTCTCCATTGTAAAAAGGAGGCGTGAGATGTGAGGTCAGTGCTCACCTTTGGGGAGGCTGACAATCCAGTCTGTGGATAACCCAGGCTTCTGCTTCAGCTGCTTCACTGTCTCTCAATCTTCCGTGCTCCCTCCCTCCCATTTGACCACTCACCAACAACTATGCCAAGAGAGGAGAACAGAAATAAAACCTGGTAGATGCGTGCCTCCCACGACCACCCCTTACAAAAATGCACTCCTGCTCGCTTGTATATGCCACAGCCCATCTGTGGGTCCCTGCTGCCCACGTGCCGGAAGCGTTGGATCGAATCTTAAAAGCAACGCATCAGATGCGGGGACACATTCTCACTGTGTTCCGAAATAAATTTTTTAAACTTTTATTGTATTCTCACAGAGCCTAAAGCAATAAATTCATTAAAAAACAGCAAGAGTGTATGATTAGGCTCACTTTTTTTTTTTTTTTTTTTAGCCTGTGAAAAGTGTTATGTTTAAAATTAACAGCAATATTTTTTTAAAGACCAGAGTCAGGCTTTTCTTTGGTGCTACTTGCTGATTGGCCAGTGAGCAGAGTTCTGCACCCAGGCCTAACATGCACCCCAGAAGAGCTTCAGTCCTCCACAGATGTCTCCATCAGTCTCTGTGCATCCACAGGGCAGTCAAGCTTGGATGTCTGTAGTGCTGCAGGTTCCCAGAGACCAGACCAGTGTGTTTATAGGTTCTTTACAGCATGCACACCAGGCTTACTTTCCAGAAGCATCTGAGTCTGGCTCTTATGCAGGGATATAGGCTGCTGCCTTTCCTAAAGTATCTATCCCCCTCATAGGACCACTTTGTTTCTGTGGCATCCTGGCAGTGCCCAATTGTTAGGCATATGGTGTCTGGGATTCTATCAATTATTAGCGGTATGAGCTTAGACCAGTAACTTAACCTCTCTGTGCCCCAGTTTCCTGGCCCATAAAATGTAAATGATGATGACAGTAACATCTTCCTTATAGAGTGGCTGTGAGGATTAACTGAACAGAGTTACGTGTTTTACACAAAACACCAAAACAGTGCCTGGTACAAAGAAAATGTTCTGTTATCTAAAGTCTGGGTAAACTGTCCTGACGACCAGTTCCCAAAGACCTTCTGTGCTTGGAAAGGCAGTCCTTTTAGGCCACAACTTTTCAAATTGTGGGTTGCAAGTCATTTGTGGATTATGAAATCAATTTAGTGGATTGCAACCAGCAATTTTAAAAAAATAGACCACATACGATAAAACAGAAAATCAAGTACATTGCACGTAGTATTGTTTCATAAAGCTTTGGACTCAATATGCGTGTACTGGGTTTGCTGGAAAATGTCTTTCTCTGGCCGACCCCGTGGCGCACTCGGGAGAGTGCGGCGCTGGGAGCGCAGCAGTGCTCCCACGGCGGGTTCGGATCCTAAATAGGGATGGCCGGTGCGCTCACTGGCTGAGCATGGTGCGGCCGGTCACAAAAAGGCAAAAAAAAAAAAAAAAAAGAAAAAAAAGAAAATGTATTTCTCATTGGGGGTCAAAGTAAAAGTTTTTGATATACTGCTTTAGGCTGTAGTCAGTTAGTAACAACCTCAGTGTGAGTGAGTTCTTGGTTCTGTCCTAAGAGAAAGTAGGGCAGGAAGAAGAGATAGGAATGCTTTGGCAGGCTGAAGAGGAGAGACAGGACACCACTGATAGGGTGGGAGTAGGAGACGGCAGCAGGATGTGGAGGACCAGGATGGCAAAGACAGCCTTGTATCTCTCCTATTTTTGCCCTAAGCTGGACCTGTTTTTTGTAGAGAACTGGAAAGCCTCTCTTTCAAGAGTTCTACCTCAAGACAGCCTGACATAACTCACCAGAGATAAAGGCCAGCATTGGTATTGTGACTAGTGGCAGAGTTCCCCATGGGAACTCCCAGACAAGGGCCCCTTTGTGGCCAGGTCTGCTGACCAGACAGCTGGGAGACTCAGTGAGAAACACACTGCCTGCAGCAGAGACCTCTGCTTATCCCCAGCTTGCCACGGGTCTGCTCATCACATGCCTACAAGCTCATCACGGGTCTGTGTATCCCAGTGACGTCTGCCCAGCACTTAGAATTGCAAAGAGTTTTCACACCCACGATCTCATTTGGTCCCCCAACAGCTCTCTGAGCCAGAAAGAGTGGGGCAAATATTATCCTCTATTTAGAGGAGATGAGTAAATGGAGGTTCCAGGAGGTAAAATGACTTGCTCAAGGTCATAGAGTAACACTGTTGGCCTACCCTAACCTACATCACACCTACAAAGAGTGTAGGTAGATGCAGGTGGGGCAGGAGTCAGGTAAGAGGGGAGGTGTCAGCTTTGAAGAGGGTGCATCTTAACAGTCTGTAGCTCCTTAGTTCAGCCCATAAAAAGAAGATAAGAAGATGGACAAATATCAGAAAAGAGAGAAGACACGGAGATTTAGCACTTGGTTATATCCTGGGGAAAATAATCACCTCCCTGAAGGCAGGGACCGCTTCTACACTTCTGCTGGTACCCCCAAAGCATCCAGCACGCTCCTGGGCTCAGTAATACTCATTGCCTAAGGATGTGACGAAAGTAGGCCCTTTGGAGGTCACCTTTACCTCTTGTAACTGGTAATACTTGGAGCAGAGATGATCAGCTGCCTTAACAGTGAGTGCCTTTCACTAACCTTGCCTCTGAGGTTGCAGGTGGGATGACTGCTCTAGCCATCACCATCGTCAAAATCATCGCCATCAGCAAAGGCATTGCTGTTGACTTATAACCATCGTCATCACCATCACCACCCATCACGCTGCAGTCACCCTCCCCAAAACCATCACCATCGCCACAACACCATCACCATCATCTTTACCACTGTCACATCACCAAAACCATCACCATTACTGCCACATCACTGTCACCACTACCACCATCACCACCTTCACTAAGACCTTCACCAAGACCATCACCATCATCTCCACCACTGTCCCCACCATCATCACTTTCACCAAGACTGTCACCATCATCTCTACCACCATCACCATCATTGCCACCATTACTGCTCCCATCACCACCACCATGGTCACCACCACATCTGCCTGCTCAGGACACTAGCTGCCTCTCCCCTTTCCTGAGCTCAGTTTGTATGAATCTCATGTGTTCTGAGTTCAGTTGAGGTGAGCTGACCTTTTTATTTTTTAATTAAAAACAAATTTTTTTTATTAAAAAACTTTTTTGGCACTGGCTGGTATGGGGATCTGAAACCTCGACCTTGGTGTTATCAACACCGTGCTCTAACTGACTGCACTATCTGGCCAGCCCCATAAAAAGAGATCTCTATTAGAAAATGAGAGGATTTGTGGTTTTATTATCAAGTTTGTTTCATTTACACATAAAACTTTTGTGCTTAAGCAAAATGAAGTACTTTATTAAAAATAAAAAGTAAAAAAAGAAAAAGGCAAGAAAACATGAATGCACAGAAGCAGAGATGCTCATGGGGTCCAGAACTCTTATCCTGGTGTCACCAGAAACCTCACTGTGCTCAGAGGACACAGCCTACCAGGCCCACAAGCCCCTGTCCCTTTCCCCAGAATGTCCCTGGCCGGTTCCTCTGCCTTTCCACTTCAGCTCTCTCCTGAGGCCTGCAGGAGCCCCTCACTGCCCTCCACCTCCCACCATCTGCACTGCCTGCTCCCTACCCCAGGCCACTGCAGTGTCACCTGGATGTCTCCAATAGCTTCAGGAGCCTTCCAGTTGGGACCCCATCACACTTGTCTCCCTACTTATTATATTCTCCCCACAGCAGCCTGAGTGACTTTTGAAAGACACAGACTTGATGTCACCTTCCCACTTAAAATCTCCCCTGACTTTCCACTGGACTTAGGAATAAAATTCAAAATCCTAACCCTAACCTACAAGGCCCTCTTGGCCCTGCCCGGCCCCTATCTTCCCAGCCTCCTGCTGTACTGCTCCCACCTCAATGACCTTTTTTCACTTTCCTCAAAAACCTGAGCTTGCTTTGATTTCTGAGCAGTGCACATACTGTTCCTCTGCCTGGCTGACTCCTGCGCAACCACAGGCCCTTGCTGAAGGTTCATTTCCTCAGAGAAGCCCTCCCTGACCAGCCCCTCTAATCTACATCATTGCACTCTTTACTTTTCCTGCAAAGCACTTATCCAACGTGAACTGAGGATTCCTTTCTGGGATTATTTGCTTAAAGCTGCTTCTCCCACAAACCTGTAAATCCATGAAGAGAAGGAATGGGTCTGTTTTGTTCACTGCTGTAACCTCAAAGACTAAAACAATATCTGGCATATAACAGATGCCCAACACATGTTGAGGGTCCCCATGACCTGCTGATAGCCATGCCTGGGCTCTTAACCAGGACGTAACATGACTCTCTCAGCTCCAGCCTGGGACACCTCCCTGCTTTTCCCACCCTCGGGCCCGCCACGCTTAGGCAATGGTGCATTTTCCCTAGAAAACTACATCCAAGGACCAGACTCTGTATTGGGCACATTGCCTGTGGTTCTGCTGGGTCACAGAGGAGTTAGGATGGGGAAGCAAGGCAGAGGAGCGACTCCTGTGCAGCTCATGCAGATTTCGATGGTGCAGGTGCTGGGAAGAGCACAGGTGGGGGAGAAGGTGTAGGGAAGAGCCCCCAGGCTCCCTCCTGTTCACACTTTGGGGAGGGGTCTGGAAGAAGCAGGCAGGGCTGCTAAGCTCAGGGGACTAGGAACCAGCCTCAGTTTTATCCACCACAGAGGCAGCTTCCCACAGCGTTCGCCCTTCCTCACTCCAGCCGTCCACGCAGCTGGGTTGGGGGTTGCATCAATCCGTTCCCAGCACCACCTCCATCTCCCCTTGGAACCTCAGGTCCCAGCAGGAGCCCTCATAGCAACACCTCACACAAGTGAGCAGTGCTGGGGCTAGGGCAAGGGGTTCAGATGCAGGCAGAGAGGTCCTAGGAGGAAAGGCAGGGTTGGGCAGTGGATGAGGAGCGATGGGCAGAGGGAGCTGGCAGGGCCATTGCCCATGACACATGGGTCTCCATACCAAGGCTTCTAAAGTGTCTATTAGCAAACATCACATTTCATCCTAAAACATCACGAAGAGGTGTGGAGGCACAGCTCCTTTCCAGGTGAGTACAGAGCCTGCTAAAGCCATCAGAATGGGGGTGTGGGGATGCTGATGAAGGTGGTGGGGGAGTGAGGCTGGGAGAATGTGAGCCTCCTGGCTCTGGGGCTGCAATATCAAACCTTTATGTGCCTGCTCTTTGAGAGAGGGGCTTGGGCTTCTGCAGACATGACCTCATTTCTTGCCTCCTGCTGTCACCCCCTCATTTTTCTGAAGAGGGACACTGAGGTGGTCTTCCAGACCCCGGGAACCCTCAGCAGGGGGAACATGTGGGCTCTATGGTTTTGAGTACCTCAAGCTGAGATGATCAGATCCAAAATTTGCAGGGGCTGGAGGCCATGGCCTGTGATGGGACTCTGACCAGTCCGACTGGCCCACCCAGTGCCTGGTGGGGGACTCCAGCCTCTCTCCTCGAGCATTTGGCATTTGCCACACTTGTGACCTTTACAGGGAGGTTCTCTCAACCAACACCCCGGCCTTGGAGAGCCAGCTCTGACTGCCCCTTGGGTTTCACTGAGCAATTATATGAGTCTCTGTGGGTGGGAGGAACTGGGGAGTGTCTTTTATTTTTTTTTAAATAAAGATGACCGGTAAGGGGCTCTTAACCCTTGGCTTGGTGTTGTCAGCACCATGCTCAGCCAGTGAGCGAGCCGGCCATCCCTATACAGGATCCAAACCCGCAGCCTTGGTGTTATCAGCACCACACTCTCCCAAGTGAGCCGCCGGCCGGCCCTTGGGGAGTGTCTTTTAAAAGCATATTTATGAGATTTAAAAGCCACACGGAGGGAGAGGTCCATTTGTTACTTGACCCTAAAACCTCAGCAGATACAGTTTTAAAAATTCATGGGTCAGGCCAGCAGCAGCCGTTTGCTCAGGTACTGCTGTGATGGGCAGCGTGTCCTCCTCCTCCCCCAGTGGACTGCCAAAAATAAGAAGGATCACGGGACAGGAATAAAGTCAGGAGACCTGGATTTGGGTCCTCAATCTGACACTCAGTGGTTGGTGGACCTTGGGTGAATTTTGCTTTCCAACATCTCGGTTTCCTCATCTGTTAAACGAGGACCGGATGTTGATCACTGAGGTCCCTCCCGGCTCTGACGTTCTAAGGCAATCTGAGGCCCCATCCACTTCTTCCTCTCTCTGTAGAAGAACACCAGCTCCAGACACGTCTGCCAGGGCAGGAACAGGACTTACCCACCCCTTGGTTTCAAGGTCTGCTGTGCATGCCAAGTCAGGACACCCTAACTTTAGAGCCCAAGGAAAGGTATAGCTTAATCAAACTTTTGTGGGAAAAAATTGCAGGCCCAGGAGTCAGGGGAGCTCCAGGTGATCCCAAATAAGTACCTGTTCCTCTCTGGGCCTTAGTTTCCTCATCTGCATAATGAAGGGTCTGCTCTTCATCTCTCCAATCCCCTTGCTCTGACATTGTGGTGCTGTGGCTTGGCTTGTCCCAGAGTCAGGAGTAAGGGGACCGTGCTCTCAGGTGGAGTCCCCTCATGCTCTGGAGAGCTGTCTCTTGACCTTGCCTGGAGCCTGGCTTCATGGAGATGGAGCTGGGCACTCTCGCCTCTATTCTTGGCACTCATTTTTGAATTCCATTCAGAGAAATCCTGACAAGCCACATGCCAGAGGGAGCTGCCTGCTGGCTCTACAACGGAGCCCAGATGGAGCCCCGTACTACCCTGCTCCCAGAAACCCCGAATCCTCGAATCCACAGGCTCTCAAAATCTCAGGGCAGGAGGGAGCTGAGAGGAAGAGAGGCAGGCCGGCGCCTGCCCAGGACAAAGGCTGAAGGTCCAGCAGCCCTGCCCCACCTGCTCCTGCTCCTCCAGGCTGCTGATGGGCGACATCCTTTGGGCAGGCAATGAGCCCAGGAGATGGACGTGGAGGGAGGCGTCATTGGCCCCTCCCAACCATCATTCGCAGGTCTCATTTGTGATAAAGGCAAGCTCTTCAAGTCCAATCCACGTCCTTCCTACTACTATCATATCGTTCTCTCCTGATCTCTGCGCAGTGGATATAAAGGACAGTTGCTCTACCACCCTCACAGACCATCCCCCACCCCATCTGTCTTCCAGACTATGTTTCCTACAGAGCTGCTTGAGATAATATATGGTTTGGTTTTTTTTTTTTTTTGGTAAGGAGGGAGGCAAGACAAGAGTGGGGGTGGGGACAGATTCCCTTTCCACTTAAGTCTGGCTCAGGCTGACGCTAGTGTCAGTTTGCATTCTCTGAACATATGGGAGTCAAGAAGCAAGACAGAGGCACAAGGTCCAGAGGGAGGAGCTGGCCTCCCCCAGCATCATCCCTGGGCAGATGGGAAGACCCAGTGTGGCTGGGACTGGAGGGATTAGAGAGGTGGTCTGTCTGAGAAGATGGTGGGATTCTGGAGCCCCATGCCCTCAGCTCTGGTAAACTGCTCCCTCTGTCCTCAGACTCCTATCCAAATGGGACTTATGTGGGTAAATGGCCTTCACCTGCTACTCACTCACAGCTCCCTGCTCCCTCTTTCCTTACACATGAATTCAGGGAATCAAAACAGATACCAGTCATGGTCCAAAGTGATCAGAAACCAGAAAAGGAAAACCACTATCCCAAAATCTCAACAAGAGCAGTTTGAGGCAGATGGAATGGCTTTTTAAAACTTGTACACTCACACAGATAATTGAGAGATGAGGGTAAATGCACCGTGGATGGTAGAAACTCCAAACTGCAGCAGGTTTGCTGTCAGGCTGGGAGTGGGAGAAGGCAGACTCAATTCTGGCCCGTTAATGAAGATTCTCCACTGGTGTGGCTGCAGAAAAGGAGACAGGAGCTCTGAGCACCACCCTGGTCTCACCCTCTCCTCTCATCTTGCTCAGCCAAGGGAGGAGTGATGGTGATTATCTGCCCACCTGTGGCTCTTGCTCTCAACCTTCCAGAGACAGACGCAGGAAGAGAATAGGAAGAGGCTTTTCAAAGCTTATTCTGCACCTAGTGGTTTCCTACATGTAGTGCTTGAGTGGGGTCAGAGACCGAGGGTGGGCTTCACCCCCACCTCTGAGGGCCCTCAGCACAGGTTTCTGATTTCTAAGCCAGCAGCTGGATCTTGACAACGAGCTCCAGGAACTGACAGTGTTGGAGGCACAATGAGCACAAGCTGTACCCAGGCAAAATCTGCAGAGCTGGCCCCAGAAAAGAGGCAAGAAGCAAAGAATGCCAAGCAGATCTGCGGGAGTGGCCAAGGCAACCAAGAGCAGCCTGTCTGGAGGATTTCCTGAGCATGGCAAATGGAAAGGGCTGGGAGAATGGGGGACACGCTTCAGCTAGGTGAAGGTCGGGAAGGAAGAAACGTGGGTGGGAGGATGCTGGTGCTTCTTAATCAGATGCAAATATAAGGCAGACAGCATGCAAACTGACATGTCTAATTTTTGTGTCTGCAGTTTGGGCGGTGTTTGGAAAGGAACTAGCATCCTGGGGGAGCTTCTTCCCGAGAAACAGCTCAGCACACAAAGGCAGGACCTGATGAACAAGTCACCTGGTTGACTCCGCTGTGATGAGACGGTGGCAAGGCCCAAGGACACCAAAAGAAGAGAAGAGGGCATTCTGGAGATGGCAGGTCTGGCTGCAGGGGAGAAAGAGGAGGCAGGTGGGCTGGTGGCAGACTGGTGGCAAAGGGGTGGGATGAGGGCTTGCTAAGGCTCAGGAAGAGGAGTCCTGAAAAATACAGGACTCTGAGCACAGACAGGCTGGGAGTTCCAGAGCCCAGGGGCTGTGTCTCCCCCACCAAAATGGGAGCCCCTGAGACAAGACCCATGTTTACCCCATCTAACTAGTGAGTGCTTGAGTACAGGGCTGAGTCTCCCCCATCAGCACAGAGAGCTCCTAGGGGCCAGGTCTATGTCTCCCACCCCGGTCTGGGGCTCCCTGAGGATAGGGGCCATGTCTCTTTCCTCTACAACCCCACGTGGTGGGGGTGAATAGATAAGAATGAAGTAATAATATAAAACTACCATATTAGGTGCTTTTCATGTGCTAGCCACTATACATACTGCATTACATACCTTATCTCATTTAATCTTCACAGCAATCCTATGAGGGAGCTATTATTTGACCCATTTAAAAGATGAGGAAACTAAGCTCAGAGAGGCTAATTGGCCCAGGGTCTTAAAGCTAGTTGATACCGAGCCAGGATTTGAACTCAGATCTGTCTGACTCCATCCCCTGTGCATTTGGCCACTATGCTCTGTGTCCTCCCTCATAGGACCCCAAGGGAACAAGGGTGATGACTTAGGCTATACAGAGCTGCTGCACACAACTTGAGTGGAGAGGCTGGGAACTCAACAATTGTGATCCAAAGATACAATTTCAGCAGGAAACCCAATCTCTGTGCAGAGTGTGGGAAAATGGCAGGAATCCACCCCCTGCCCAGGCCCAGGCCCATTCTAGGCTCTTCTGGCTCAGAATCAGGGCTAGATCCTCTGTGGCAAATTTCTTCTCATCCCCTGTTGGACACCCCTCCCCTTAAGGCGAGGCTAAGGGGCCCAGCTCAACCCTATGTTTATGGGAAATAATGGGTCAGCATCAAGCCCCTCCACCTGTTCCCCCATGAGAGAAGGGAAGAAGCCAGGATGTCTTGGACTCGTTCCTCCCCAGATGTCCTCCCAGCTGTGTGGTAACAGGCCACTGGGTGGATTTTATGCCTCAGCATAAAATCCTAGGAGGAAACTTCGAGGACCACCAGAAGTGCTGTTGGTCAATGGAAGGACTGGGAACTGGGCAGATAGCTTCAGAGGACCCAGGGCAGACTGGGGACAGATAAGCCCAGGATAAAGCTATGGATCAGACCTCAGTCCCCATCGCTGCCCAGAAACTAGGATGTTGCCAATTTTCACCCTCCTCTAGACAGCAGCCAGGCCCCGGGTTAAGGACTGGGAATGCGTAATGAACAAAAGGTGCTACCTTTTGACAATCTTCTCCACACCTCATGTTCTGTCCACTTTTTCATACTGATTGTTATTTTCTTTTCATCATAGTCTAAACAAACACTGGGCTGACACAGAACCTTAAAAACCTTTGACAAATCCAATTCTCCTCTGTCCTTGTGAGGAGTCAATCAGAGCTCACTCCCTCCCCCCACCCCCGGGTAAATTAGCTGATCTCTTGGACACAGGAGGCATGGAGCTGAGGGCACCTGGGCTCTGCCATGTGGACCACAGACAGAAGAGGTCAGTCTGTGGTACAAGAGGAGAGGCATCGGATGTGTAGAGCAAACAGAGGAGAGAGCAAGAATGCTGAGCAGCTGAAGACATTCAGTAAAGATAACTCCCTTCCCCCCGGAAACCTGGCTATCTCTGAGCTCTGGCCCTGTGAGACAGCTCTGGGTCCTATCATAAGCTCCCCCTTAATTTAAGCTGGCTCCAGGGGGCTTCTAAATGCACAACCAAGAGTCTGAGCTAAAATGTCAGAGCTGAATTAAAAGAGGGCCAATGACTGGAGCCAATCTGTAAATGAAGCCCATTGGGATTGCTGGTCACCACCAAGGTCTGCTGAGCCACTGTGGTTAGGACGTGGAAGGACAGGTTGTCTTCAGGTCTGCAGGGAAGGTGGGAACAGAACTAATTTTACTGATCACCTACGGTGTGCCAGGTGCTATATACTCACTCTTCTATTTAATCCTCAGTTACCCCCAGGCACTAGGTATTAGCCCCAAACTACAGATGAGGAATAGGTGCAAAAACGGCCAAGGACAGCCAGCTGGTAAGCACTGGAGATCTGAACCCTTATATGCATGACTCTAAAGCTGGAGCTCTTTCTTTTGCCCCAGGTAGTCACAGACCCAGAGACACATGGAGTTCCAGGCTGAGGGCAGATATCAGAGTCTTGGTGTACACCTGTCCCCTGTAGCAGATATGCTGGCCCTACTGGAACACCAGAATGGGTGTGTAGGTGGAGAAGTGTGTGCAGATGGCGGTCAAAGCGTACCAGCCATAGACCCCACTAACTGTCCCTAGTCTGGCAACAGGTACCCAAGAGGGTCCAGGGATGTGCTAGGCTCCCAGCTCCCCATGCCACTAAACTCTTGAAGGAGACCTCAGAGTAGTATCACTGCATTTAAAATAAAAGATCTGGATGGCTGCCCAGGAGGGTTTGCCATGCCTCTGGGATGCTACAAGGCCAGCATTCTCCACATGTGAGAGGCCTATGGCATAGTGGTTAAGGAGACAGGTGCTCAGGAAGACCCCTTGGGGTTCATACATAGGCCCTTCCAGTTCCTGGCTGTTTGACCTTGGGGAAACTACTTAACCTCTTAATTTCCTTATCTGTAAAATGGAGACAAAAATAGTATCAAACTCACTAGGTTGTTTTGGCCATCAAATGAACGAATACATGTAACATGCTTAGAACAGGGCCTGGTGCATAACACCACAACACATAATAAATGATAGATATCGATATCATGAGTCCTCAGATATTCCATGAAGCTAACGTCCCCCTAGATGCAGCACTCTGGGAAATCTAATCTAGCAATCAGGGGCTACTGGCTGAGGGGGAGCGGTAGGGAAGAAGTCGCACCCTGAATGCAGACAGGGTGGACATCTGCAGCACCGCCACGTGCCAGCCTCTGCAGCCCTTCCCCATGTGGCGTCTCACCCAGTCCTCTCAGAGCTGGGAGTCTAATCTCAATTTTACCAATAAGGAAGCTGAGGCTCAAGTGGTTAAGTGGCTTATTCAAGAGCCACAGTGAGTGAGTGACACATCCAGGATTCACACTCAGAAGGGGCTAGAGGAACAGCTTACCCCAGGCTGACATTTCAGGCCTCCACTCTTGCTGAGCCTGCTCGGCATCCTCATCCCAGCCACCTCGGCCCTCTTCCTTCATGTCCTCTCAGGAAGCTCCTCCCAAGAGCCTTCGTGAAGCTCCTGGGCTTTGCTCTGTCCAGCACTAGCCAAGACCTGTGTCATGACTGCCCATCTGTCGGTCTGCTTCCCACACTAGACAGTGAGAATCCTGGGAAGCAGGATACATGGCAAGTAGTTGGCACCAAGGAATGTTTGCAGAGGGCAGGAAAGGACTGATTATTATAGACCTGGGCTCTCAGGGCCATTGCCAAACTGGTTTAGACTAAGGGTTCTAGAATATCTATAGGGCAAGGGCAGCAAAGAGTTGCTCCATGTCATGCAAGAGGCAGTAGAGTACAGTGGCTGAATGTATGAGCCTGAATCAAGCCTTGCTTGAATCTTAACTTTACCTTGAACTTGTCCCGAGTCTTTGGACAAGCTGCTCAGCATCCCTTAGACTGCCCTAAGTTTCCTCATGTAAACCTTATAGTAGGGTTACCAGTCAGTAGGAATGCACCAGTAGGGCCATACTGATTGTTAAAAAATATGGAACACTCCCTTACCAGTAGGCAAATAAGTGTTTCTTTGAGCCCTCATGTGCTCCCCCAGCCACCCTGGCTGCCTGGGCCCTTCCTCGGGAACCCCCACAGTCCAGCAACCACAGAGCTCACAGCTGGCATAACAGGGGACCCTCAGGATTCCTTCAGCTCTGCAGCCTGTGAGGTTGTTAAATATTTTGCATGACCCTTGAATAATATCTCACTGTGAGGATGAAATGGGTTTATACAAACAAAGAGCTCAGCACAGCTGGCAAACAGTGAGTGCTCAATAAATGTTAGCCATTATTGTTGCTAATCCCCAGTGACTCAGACATGTCTGTGAGTGTTAAATGGTCCTCCACAGGTCCTCAGGATGAAGGTCCTGACCTATCTGCAAAGTACATGGCTTTGATTAGCATCTCGGGGCTGAGTGCTTCCTTCTGGGGAAACCAAACCCTGAAGCCAGGCCCTGAGTTGTTCCAAAGCTGCAAGCTGGGTTGAGGGACCTCAGAGAGGCTTGGGGTCCCAAGCAGAGAGGTCTGGCTGTGGCACTTCTGGGAGCCCAGCAGTTCCCTTGATGGTGGCAGCAGGAGAAGTAGCAGCCTCTCCATGCTGCCCACTGAGCAGCAAGCAAAGCTCACTGCGTGGGCAGTGTGTCAAGCAGCACAGGGGCTGAGCCCTGCCCCTGCAGCTGAGGAAGGCCACCCTTCACGGCTGCTGCCATCCACCATAACAGTGGAAGCAGCAGCAGCACTGGCCTGCCTGCCTCCCTGCTCCCAACGGGCATCCATTGCTGCCTTCCCTGCTGTTGTTAACTCCCCTCCCTCAGTGCTGCAGCTGAGGGCAGGATGACAGGGAGGCCACACTGTGAATGCTGCACAACCCCTGGACACCATGTAGCTATCAAGGTTATGTGGAAGCATTAAGATAGTAGGGTAGTACCCAAACCTTGTGGCAACCCCTGAACTCTAGATCAACACCTCCTGGGACACCTAGATTCGAGGGCAAAACCCAATCTTCTATGGCAAAACACCCTAGCTCCTAATAACAGCAGAATCCTATGGCAATGCTCAGGGCATGGCAACTGGAACAGGCTGCTGAAACCCCAAAGGAAAAGAGGAAGATGAAGACTTGAGTTTAGGGTAAGTCACCCCCTGTGGGCCATCCTACCAGGGGCGGAACGCTTCCTTCACTCCCTGAAGGACCATTTGCTCTGAGGGCTCCAAGCCAGCTAGTCCCAATCCAGTCCTCCTGCCTTCATCCAAACAAAGCTGGATGGCTGGAATGCCTTCTCCCCTTATGCCAAGTGTTTGATTTCTTTAAAGAGCTCCCCAATTTCCAGCTCCTTCAGGAAGCCTTCTTGGATTGAACAAATAATCTAGGAGGTGAAATGTGCCCCTCCGAATTGTATGCAGTTGAAGAACTCTACTGTCTATTCCCAAACTGGCTCAATGTCTGGGTTCTGCTATGTATAGTTCATGCTTTGCTGTGGGTCATGGGTCTGCCTTTGGCAGGGCACTCCCCAGGGCTGGGGCAGTGGAGGATGGATCCGGGGTCAGGGCGGAGCACTGCACCTCAGGCTGCAGGACCTAATCAGAGCTGCTCCTAATTGTAGGGACAACCTCTGGGCACAGTGGTATCCTCTTCCTTGGTCGCTCCCATGCAGACACTGCAGGGGTGGCAAGAGCAATCTTCCCTCTAGCAGACAGATGGGGAGATTGAGGGGCCCGATCCCATCAGTCAGGAATCTCTCCAAGGACCAGTGGGCACAGGACTCTTTCAGGGATCCTTTGGAGGCGAACCCTGATCGCTCTCCTCGATGCAAACGTCTGCCCAGAGCCTACAGTTGAGTCCCGGCGCACTCCATTTGGATCAGCCATGATCCCACCCCAACCTGCCTTTCTGGTCTTATCTCTTCTCTCACCTCATTTCCCATCTCTCCTCCAGCCAGACAGAACTCCTCACCACCCCACCATCAAGCCCACATTTACCTCCTTCCTTCCTTTCCCAGTCCCTCCTGCCTCTGCTGTCAGAATCCCACCCTTCTTTCAAAACTCACACCACTGCTGCAGAGCGTTCCCCTCCCCACCCACCATGCATGGGCCCCCACATACTCCGGTTCCAGCTCAGGTGTCCTCACCCTCCTCAGTAGCCCTTTCTGACTTTTTCATAGCACATATCACACTCATGAGCCTGGCACTGGAATGAGCATGGATCCTTCTTATCTCCTCATCTAGCCTGTCAGAAACTAGCAAGCTGGGCCTAATGCCTGTCTCAGGATCAGTGCTTTACCCACGCTTACTGCTCGACAAGGTGCTCCTGCATTAAATAGAATCAAATGCAATGTTTGGGGGAATCTTGGGGCTCCTGGAAGCCATTTATCACAGGGGTTGAGTTCATATCCTGGTTCTGTTGTTCACTTGTCTTACTGGCTTTCAGCAGGTTACCCAAATTTTAGTGTCTCAGTTTCCTCATTTGTGAGTACCAGGATCATAGGATTTTATTGTAAGCAGTAAGTGACTTATTACACATAAGGAACAAGATCAATGCCTCCCATATACCAAGTGATTGATAAATGTTAGTTATTATCATTAGATTATTGCATTCTTGGTTTTTTTTTACACCCCACTCCCTCTCCCCCAGAAAGATAGGTCCCAGAGCTTCTAAGAGGCAGCTCCTCAGTCTGGGGATGTCGGAATCCTAGGCCCCATGACAGCTTAGGGACCTCGCAGAGAGAAGGCAGGGCCTCCTGGGGGACTGCCAGCTTCTCCCAAAGGGAAGGGCCTGTTTCATGGGTCACCAAGGGCAAGGGGAGACTGTGTCTTCACAGTGTGAGGAATAACCAGCATTTACAGTGCTTTTCTGGGAAAGAAGCTAAGGAGTCCAAACCCCTGCAGTCCCTGCCTGGGGGTCTGTTTGGGGGAAGTTGTTCCAACACATTTATATTTCAGACTTTTAAATGTGCCCAGCTCTTGCATACACTCAAATGCACCTTTACTATGTGCATATGTGCTGGAGACCTGTGAGTGTGCAAACATTGATACGCACTGATCCACGTGCACACATATCACCTACTGCACGCCCTGTGTTCACACCCTGATGTCCAGCCTCACCCAAGTTCTAAGGCTCTATGCTGTGTGCCATATAACCTATCAACCCAATGCCTCCTGTCGCACTTGCCTAAGTCTTCTTTTTTCAGCATTCACTATCTTCCTATCCCTCCCCGGGTCATGGTTTATAACTGTGGCTCTTCATGGAAACACCAGGAGTTTATGATATTCAACCACCCAGACCAGAACATACCCAACAGCAACACCCTGAATGGATAACCTACAAAACAAGTCTGGGATGCCAGGGGGGCCAATGGCAGGAGACTGGACAGCACCCCAGGGCTTGAGTCTGCCCTCGTTCTTGGTTTCCACATCCCCAACTCACAGGAACTGGCACCCTGAGAAGCCCAGAGTGAGAGCTGCCGCCCAGAAATTAGAAGACTCTGTGGAGAAACCGCCCACTCCAGTGGCCCCAAAATGTATCATTGAGATGTCTAAAATAGACTCCAGGAGGACTCAGGCCAAGGCCCAGCCCCTGCTGAGCCCTGGCTGCCCTGCTGAGGTTTGGCTGGAGCTAAGTTGGAGAAGAACTGTATCAAACACACGATGTCCAACAATGTTGGCAGTGATGGCCTGGAACCCACTGGAGCCAAAGCTCTTGGGGGGTGAACCTGTAATCTGCTCTCTGCACTCTCCCCTCCCTACCTCAGCCCCAGAACAGGCTTGAGGAGTCTGGGGACTCCCATTAGGTCCTCATTCTCCCCTAATGGGAGATTTCCACCCTTGAAACTTGCCCCTCCACAGGCCAGAGGCATAAAGTCGGGGCGGGGGAGGAGTGCTTATAAAAGATGAAAAGCCCCTGGCCCACCCCACTTACCCCAGGCCCACACTGCTGCCCCACATGGGACCCCTATGCTGGACACCCCCTGGCACAACCCTATGCCTCCCTCAGCCTCCAGCAGGGAGATGTGAGCAGTTCCTGGGGAATCTTCCCAGTCTGCACCCTGATCTCTGCTGGTCAGAAAGAAGCAGAGACCTGTGTTCATTGAACAAGGTAGAACTGAACCCAAGAGGCTCTGGTGTGTTCTGCTTCCCACAGGAAGCCCCATCCCCAGAAGTGGCAGTGTGGGAGAAGGTGTGGGAGGTGGCATCTGCCTGGAGCGTTGACCCAGCGTTCCAAGGGCTCCTATGGGAGGGAGCCTGCCCACGCAGGGCCATTGAGCAGGGCCTGGCCCCCTGGCCCTTCCTGTGCATGAGAGAGGAGGCTGCAGGCTCCTGGGACATCAAACGCATCTGGGTAATGCAAACAGGGTGTGTGGGGAGGTCAGCCAGCACAAATGAGAAACACGTGGCATCCATTTCCCCTCTGCTGGCTGGCTAGTGCGGGGTTTCCAGGTGGAGGGAGGACAGCTTCCAGGACCATGAGAAAAGCAGCCAGGTGCTATGGGTGCCCAGCAGGGAGCCACTCTGAGATGCAGACATTATGAGGGAGCTGGACTCCACTGGGCTTGGGAGTCAGACGGAAGAGGTGAGACTCCGCCCCCGATAGGATCTTATTTAAAATAATAATAATAAAAAAAAGACAAATGGAAGAAAAATGAAAGGAGGAGGTAAAGGGGATGGAGCATGTCTGGCCTCAAATATAAGAAATCTGTGAAAGGCAGGCTAGCTTAACCTGTAAGGATCCAGAGAGCAAATTTGGATCCATGGGTGGAAGTTCTTGGAAGACAGCATCTTGGCTCAACTATTAGAAAGAAAAAGATCTTTCTAATAATGAGCACTTTCAAGGAAAATAAGGTAGTGAGCCCTCTGTCACTGGGGAGTGTGTAAACAGAACACCCACCTGCCTATAATGCTGTAGAGGGATTAATCTTGGCTTTAGGTGGGTGGCTCAACCAGACAATTTCCATTCTGCAGTTGTATGAAATGCCAGGGAAGGGCGAGGGAGGCGGAGCGCTCTGCACAGAGGAGGGGACTTCTCTCCCCCTGGCTGTTCAGGGAGACACTGCAGTGTGCTGCAGAGGTGGTGGAGCAGCAGGGTGCTGAGCTGCAGTGATGGACCCTGGGGGCTCTGCTCAGCCTGGTCAGTGCAGCCCTGGCTTTCCCTTGAGCTCCATGGAGCAACCTGCACCTTCAGCCTTTGGGGTCAGAGGCTGTGAGGTGTGGGTAAGTGTGAGTGGAGGGATAGCTGCAGAGAAGGGCAAGATTGCAGGTGAGCAGAAGAGGAAGGATCTGGTGTTGGCAGCCTGGAGTAAGGGGCAGGTTGGGGGCAGCTGTAGTCACAACAGCAGACTAGACAGGGATGAAGGTTGGTGAGGGGTGGAACAAGAGGGAAGTGTCAGGAACACCCCAGGATTCCAGGTGACTTGGTCCTGTTAGCCATTCAATCCAGGTCTAGAAGGGGCCTGTGGCCTGGGGTTGAAGCCACCAGTCATGGTAAAGAGCATCTCCCTGGCTTGGTTTATGTTCCAGGGACCCAGAGAAGCTCTGGTACCTTTTCCCAGAGCAGAGGACCTGCCCCTAAGACCTGCTCATCCATCCATGCGTTACTCTCAGAAGCAGAGCCATGGGCCTGTCTCATGAGGACGGCTTTGGCTGCAGCAATGTGAACAAGGCAATGCCCAAAGGAGAGGAACAGGACCTGCGTGGGGGCCCACACCTAGCCTTGGAAGAAAGCATTCTGAACATGGTGAGAAATGTTCTCAGTGCTAACCTTAAAGAAGACAGGAGACCTCACAGCTTGAAGGTTCTCTGATAGTTCCTCCTCCCCATGCACATACACTCACTGGCAGGCCCCCACCCCTCACCAAAGCCTTTCCCTCAGCATCTCCCAGCATGACTGCTGCTGCCCAGGGGGAGGGCAGAAGAGAGCTACGGGCTCACCCTCTTGCTAGGCCTCGGGGAGCCCCTGGAAGGCATCGGGAATGGCTCTGGGTGTGGAGCCTCTGACAGGAAGGTGCTGGGTGAGCTTGTAGGTATCACCTATCCACTCTGGGCAGCAGTTCTTTGGAGAATTCATAATATCTCTTCTACCCACCCCCGCCCCCCAATGCACTGAATAAAAACAGGGAAAAAAAAAGTGTTTGTGAGGACATTTTTTTCTCCCCTCCTACTCAAAGCATCCCAGGGCACATTGTCAGTAATAACCCCTGCACATCCCCCCCAAAACCCCACAGCAACCACTTGGTGTAGAAATGGATAGCTTCCTGCCTTTCTTCCTCATTTCTGCTTGGCCTGTGCTTCTGAGGGCCTAACTGTTGTCATGGCAACCCTTCACGTGGGTCCAGACACCTTCCGTGAGGAAGTGGGACTAGGAACTCCAGGTTCGTGGCTTCTTTCATACCTTGACCTTGGGCAGTTTTAGCTGTCCCACTTTGTCCTCTTTTGCTGGAGGACCAAAGGGGGGAAAACTGAATTTTGGAGAGTCAACAGATTAATTTTGCTTTAAGATTCTTAGGCCCAGGGCCAATGAGGTAGGAAGAGTGTGCTTTGGGATGTTATTGTAATATAACTGCTCTGCATTAATATAGGCTCTCTTTAAGCTGCCTGGGACATTTTCAAAGTCTTACTGATCACCTTAATGTGCCCATACCTATTGGGTAAGGATGAACCATGGGAGGGTCTCTTCAGTCACGACTGGGGAAACTGAGTCCCAGAGAAGGTCACAGAGCTTCAGACTTCTGAACAGGAGACTCAGGAACGAAGCCTTCCACCCTGCCCCAGACCCAGGCCAAAAGCCTGGTGGCCTTTCCTCCAGGAGCCAAACTGCCTGATGTGGACTATCAGGCCAGGGTCCAAAGGCATTTGATTCCTGGAATTAGCCCATTTCTCCCAGGACCTACCCCTCCATCTTCCAAGTTTCTATGGTTCCCCAGTGGGACCCTAGTTACTTGGCAGCTTCCAAGGTTAGGGAAGGAACAGGGAGCCTGCCTAGACCATCTGGGCTCCAGCTGATTTCTGGGAATGAGATGATAAGGTTTCAATTCTTCCCTTTTATTCTAGAAAGGCTCTTATTTGGGGTTGCCTTAACCCTCCCTGCCCATCCCCTCACCCACCAGAGAGTGAAGCCCTTCAGCCTCTCTGTGGGGCCATCAGGGCAGCTCTGGTGGCCCATGCCCAGCAGACACCGCCTTGGGCAGATTCCTCTTCACTGCCTGACTCTCCCCTCTCAGTCAGGACTCCTAGGAAGAGCCATGTCTTAGGACTCAGAGATAAATGCAGAATCTCTCTTCCATCATTAACTCATAGATGACTTTAAGGCCCTCAGCCTTTTTGACCCTGCATTGCTGCAACTAGAAAGTGGAAGTGGTGTTCTCTCTTCACTTCCAAGGTTGTGAAAGGCTCCTGTGTAAGTGTGCTTTGAGAAGTGACAACTGCTGAGCAGGAATATAGCTCAGTTCTCCTCTCCTGCTCCCCTCCGCAGCCAGTTCTAGGACTACTTGTCAAGGTTTCTCTGTGGTTACTACCTCTTGAGTAGCAACTAAAAGAGCTTCAATGGGCAGCCAGCTCCTGGGCAGTGCAGGGAATTCCAGGTCTGGGGAGGGCCCAGATCAGCTAAGTCATCCTAAACTGAAGCCCTGACCTTGAAAATGGGGCTGTGCCCTCTGCTATTCCATGACACTCCCTTCCCCTTCCTAAGTCTCTCTCTCTCTCTCTGTCTCTGTCTCTCTCTCTCTCTCTCTCTCTCTCTCTCTCACACACACACACACACACACACACACACACACACACACACACACACACACACACACACACACACACACACACGATCCCATCCCCCAGTCTGCCTGGTACCTCATCCTCATGCCTCAGTCACAATTCAATTACTACCTCCTTAAAGAGGCCTAAGGCAGGCTTCCCCTTTCCAGTTCCTCTCTGTCACATGGTCCAATTTCATTTTTCCCATAACCCTCCTCTTGTCTAGAATTATTTCATTAATGCTTTCCCTTATTGTCTGTTTTGCCCCATTAGACTGCACGCCCCTCGAGGGCAGGGCCTGGGACAGGCTGGTCCCAGCACTGAGCACAGGGGCGGCAGAGGGAGGCTCCCTTTGCAGAGGGAGGCTGCCCTATCAGCTTCTGCACCCACCCACCCCATCCCCACCTTGCCCTGCCGGCGCTGGGGCTTTCAGGAGGGGCTTTTGGAGGGAAGAGGCTGCTCTTCCCGTTTTTTTGCTCTTGTCCAGTCTCCCGGTTGCCTCCTAAAGCCTATCTGCGGCCTCCTACGTGAGGATGGGTTCTTATCAGATCCAAATCCTTGCCCTTGGTCAGGGGACCGTCATCCTGGCCCACACCGGGGCCGGGGGAACCCCCGGGAAGATGCGGCAGGCCGAACCGGTCTCCTCCAGCTTCGCACTCTCCAGGCCGCCAGATGAGCCCCTCCATCCATGCCCACCCTCCCAGCCCGCCACGGGGCCCCGCCCCTTCACACGCGCACGGACACGCCCCTTCCCAGCCCCCAGCGGGGCGGGCAGCCTGCCGGCACCCGGGAAGCTCGGGTCCCTCGGCGCCGGGGGCCCCGCATCCCAGCCACCGCAAGTCCGCGCAGTCAAGGCGGCTCGCTCGGGCTCCAGGCCTCGCCGGCACGGCAACCTTGGGTCCGGCACATCCCCAATCTATCCCTCTCTGAGGGCAGGGGCTCTCCGGGGAAAGCAAGCGGGTTCCGGGGCCCGCTCCGGGTTTTTTTTTTTTTTTTTTTTTTTACAAGGACTCTTCAGGCTTGGAGAACAATGGAGCAGCTCTCAGCGCTTCCTCTACCCGAGAAAGCTTTGTTCCTCCCTTCCCGCCTGCTCGGCTTCCATCAGCCAAAGGGCAGAGGCTTCCCGGTCAACCTGGAGGCTCAGCGCAAAAGCTCAGACCTCCCATAAGTCCTAAAGACTCGGGGGTAGGGCTGGGGCCGGAGCCGGGGCTGAGCTGTAGGACGCGCATCCAGATGCGCGCAGCTGGCTGTCCGCCCGTCCCCTGGCCCCAGAAGCTTCTCCTGGCCAGAACCCCCACACCCGGGAAATCAAACTCGCGCCTGCACCCGGATCCACA
The DNA here is from genome assembly GCF_027409185.1 of Cynocephalus volans. Classification (NCBI taxonomy): domain Eukaryota; kingdom Metazoa; phylum Chordata; class Mammalia; order Dermoptera; family Cynocephalidae; genus Cynocephalus; species Cynocephalus volans. The sequence continues at coordinate 123,416,582 of NC_084470.1, forward strand.
GAGCAAGTGGGGCCTCACCTCTGCTCTCCCCACATCTGTCCTCTAGATCCAGGCTCTCATCGGACGCTCCCCTAGCGGTGCAGACACACCACAACCCAGGTCTCCACCGGCCCCAGCTTTGGCCGTATTAGGATTCTGGGCTTTAAAATTTGAGGAAAAAACTCTCTGTTGCTGCGAATCTATGGCCCCCACCCCATTGTCCAGCCTCACCTCAGGCAGACCAGAGTAGAGCCTGGGCCCCCGCCCCAGAACATCCTCGGGAAGACGCACTTTAGCCACGCGCATCTGGAGATGGGCCAGCTCCGCACATCTGGGTGCAATACCCACCCCTCAAAACCTGACCCCTGCGAGCAAGCGGGAAGGGGGACGGGGAGGGAGCTTCGCCTTCCGCACACCTTCCCCTACAGCTGGCCACGAGAGAGCCAGGGGCGGGGCGGGGCGGGGCGGCAGGACTTACCCAGCATCTGGCTGAAGAGCAGCTGCTCCAGGTCGCCCAGCACAGTCACCACAAGCTCAGGGTCCACCTTGAGGAAGGCGCGCTCCTCCTGGCCCTTGGCGGAGGGCACGGGCCCAGAGCCCTTTTGGGCCTTGGCCTTGCTGGAGAGCAGCTCGTCGTCCGATTTGCCGTCGTCGCTCACGGCCGCCTCGGGCGCCTTGCTGAGCGGCTTGACCTCCGCGTAGGGTCCGCGCGGGATCCGGCTCGGCTTTCCCAGGTTGGGCGCTAGCGGAGCCAGGGGGGTCTTGGTGCCGCCCGCCGGGCCACTCTTGGCCTGGAAAAGCGAGTGCTCTGACTTGGACAGCGTCTTGGACATCAGCGGAGCCTCGCGGCCCTTGGGCCCCATCTTGCTCAAGCCCTTGGGCGCCTTGGCCATATCGTCGCTCCACTCGGGCTCGTAGAGCTGCAGCTTCTTCTCGGAGTCGGTGAGGAACGAGAGGTTAGTGAGCGACTTCTGCTTGCGCAGGTTGGAGGCGGGCAGCCCGCCGGGGATCCGGCTGTCCACGCTGCCGGACTTGAAGACCTTCAGCTCCGCAGCGCTGGCCTTGGCCATGCCGCCGCCGCCGCCGCCGCCGGGCGCCTTGGCGCGCTTGGGCAGCATGCCTCTGCCGTCGGCCGCCGCCGCCCTCCTGCCTGCGCCCCGCGGCTCGTCCGCGCCCTCGTCGCCGCCGCCGCCGCCGCTCAGCTCCACCTCGGGCTGCACGCTCTTGACGCTGCTGCCCAGCATTCTGCCCGCGAGGAGCGCATGGACGATCCGCGCGTCTGCAGGCACCGGGGAGGGGCGGGAGCAGGGAGCAGGGGGCGGGAGCGCCGGGAGGAGGAGCCGGCGGAGGAGGAGGGGGAGAGAAAGGACGAAAGAAATCGAGGCAGGGGCGAGGGGGGTGGGAAGGAGACGAGCAGAGGGCGCAGGGGAAAGAAACGCGAGGAAGGAAGCCGGGGAAAGCAAGGAGCCAGGAAACCGTGGAGCGGTGGGGCGGGGTCGGAGGGAAAGGGGCGGGGCGGGGAAAAGACAAATTAAAATCTAAAAATCAGTGAAAGGTGGGGTGGAAGCCCCGCGGCTCGGAGGTGCTTCGGTGCTAGGATCCCGGCCCCGGCCAGCCGGGCCCGTCAGTCCCGCGAGCAGTGCACCGCCGGGCAGCGCCCTCCAGCGCGAGGCCAGGCTGCGGGCTGCAGTTGGGAGCCGAGGCAGGAGGGAGGGGAAGGCGGGCAGCGAACGCGAGAGGGGGGAGAGGGCGGTGGGGGAGAGGCAGTGCGTGTCTATTTCTGGCTCGGGAGGGGGAGGTACCTTCGAGCGGAGCTCCAGGGGCGGATGGGGGGCGGGGGAGCGGGGGTAGATAAAGGATCCAACCATTTTTTCCTCCTCCCTTTCGGCTTAGAGGCAGGGCGGGTTCTCGGAGAGCACGGGTGGTCCCCTGCCACGTAAATGATCTATTGAGGAGACGTGGGGGAGCAGGTAAAAGAGGACAGCTCGGGATGCGGAAGGGAGAGTGGGCCATAGGGCCTGAGAGAGGTGTTGGGAGAGGGCCAGGGAGGTGATATCCAGGTTGCTAGTTTCCCACCTCCACCCCAAATCATTTTTTTCGGTTTTCCCCCAGGCAAATCCCAGTCCTGAAACTACTTCAGTCTCTGAGGCATAAAGGCTGCCCTCCTGAGCCCGGGAGGTAGGGGATGGGGATAGGACAAGGGTGGCTTGGAGAGACAGGGCCAGGCCTGACCGGGGAGGAGGCTGAGGGAATTGGAGGAAAGGACTACCTCTAAGGATCAGGACACTCGGTTCCCATTCTAATTGACTGCATGACCTTGTCGAAGTCATTGAACCCCTCTGGTTCTGTCTTCTCTTACAGTGAGTGGATGTAATACCAGCTTCATAGGTAGAAAGGCTTTGGAACTATAAAGCTCTGTGACAAGCCTAGGGAACCAGGGAGGAGGCTTGACACTGGTCCTTTGCCTGCCAGAGCTGAAGCAGGGATGCAGAGCAATTTAAAAAGACAACATTGCCCTAGCCCTTCTCCTTCCCCTCCTATCTGGGCCCAGGGAAGAGGGATGGGATGGAGGGGGGAACTAGAGCCAGCTGGAGTAGACAGCAGTTTGCCCGGGACTGACCCTCAATAGAAGGCGACACTGCCCACCTTCCAAAGGCCACCCTCTGATGACTTCCAATGGGCCAGGTTGCCTGAGAAGGTTCTTAGGAGAGGTGAGGGATAGAAGTGGAGGGAAATTCTCGGAAAGCAAAGTTTGCTCTAGGAGGGGCAGGCCGCAGAAGGAGCCACACACTGGGGATTGGAAAGCTCCAAGAACTCTTTGCCAGAATCTGCTAACCATAAGATTATCCCCCCTGCCATCCCCAACCTCCATCTCTCTAGCTCCCTCCCTTGCTTCCCCCTAGAATCTGAAGAACCATGTGTCTGAGTCTCATGGGTCACCCACTCTCCTAGCAGTAATCATCACGGCCTGCCTGGTGTGAGAAGTATTTGTGTATGTCTATCTCCCCACCAGCACAGGAGCTCTCCAGGTGCAGAACTGCGTATCTCAGCACCTTGCATGGAGCAGGTGTTGCAACTGTGTTGGTTAAATGGATTTGGCCTGAGCTCTGTACAATGGGTCTGTACCATGCATGACTCTTGGGTTCTGGTGGTATCCCCAGAATTCTCAAAATGTGCAAGATTGAGGATCATAGAGAGGATGTGCTTATTACCACAGTACTGAGAACATAGAATTCTCAAGCAGAGAGGGGTTTGGTAATAAGCATGGTCTCTTCTTGGCTGGGCCTTGGAGATTCAGAGAAAAATGGAGATTCTGCTTTCAAGGAACTCAGTGTCTGGCAGGGAAAACAAGATAGACAATACAAGGCTTGGGAAAATAATAATCCTGTCCCGGTGAAAAAGCGAGGGCACACACAACACATTTATCACAGGGAGACGGACATAGGAGTGTGTATTCTAATTACAGGAATGACAAGAGGCACTGCCTCAAAGAAGTGAAGGAAAGGAGCTGGGTGCAAAGATTTACCAGAAGGTTCTGTGGCAGAGGGCACACTGGTCTTGGAGGCCTGTGTCTAGCACTTAGGAAATTCAGGGGTGTAACCAGTGCTTGTAATTCCAGAAAAGAAATGACAAGCAGTAAGAAACTGGTTAAAGGATGTAAGTGCATGCAAGAACTTGACCAGGGCACAGAGAGTGCCCAAAGGATGAGGCCAGCCATGAACTTTCTCTCTGGACACTCATGCTTACACCCAACATAAGATCCCAGCTCAAGCAAGGAATCAAGTTCCACCTTTGGTGACAAATCATTGCATAACCACTGCCAGACCCTTTCTCCCCACCCCAGAGGCCACTTGTAATGAAGTTGCAAACCATCATCTCTAAGCTCCTCATCCTTATTCGTGGGTCATTCTCTAATTTACACAAGATGTTCCTAATTCAATCACATGGGAACCTCACCTTTCCTCAAAACAGCAATTTGAGAATCTGAGAACAACTATTCTCTGACTTAACAGGTTACAATACTTCTTGCTTGTTGTCTACATGTTCTTTTCCCTCATATAAATTCATCTCCTCTATTTCATTTTATATGATGGGTGGCCAGTAAGAGAATCTGAACCCTTGACCTTGGGGTTATTAGCACCATGCTCTAACCTTCTAACCAAGTGAGCAAAACATCCAGCCCTAAAATCATCTCCTCTTTAGCAGACAAAGAGATATTAACTAGTTACCATCCTGGCTGAAAAATACTATGTCCACTACGGCCCATTCCACCCACTGTTCACTGCTGTAGGCAACACCTGCTACTCTCTCCTCTGGTTTAATCTGGCCCCTTGTCTCTGGTATTCTGTCTGTAGGTTAGCTCCTTTCAAGTTCTTTGGAATTTCTAGGAAGCTCTATTCCACTTGTTGCTCTGTCCACCTGCACTTGCTTTTTATGGATGATCACTGCCCCTGGGACCTGATCATCCTTCCTTCCTGGTTATCTCACTTCCTCATTTGATCCTGTGTTTCAGCCTGATCCTTTCCCCCTCTCTTTGTTCCTCTGTACCTCCTCTCATGGGATATCATATTCCCCAAATCCCAAGTTCTTTCCTTGGCCTTCCTTCAGTAAACAGCTCCTCAAATTCCGCTTCTTTTGAGAAGAGAACAGAGCATTGTCCAGAAGAGCATCATGGCTCCCTCTCCACCACCTATACCTAGTCCTCCTGCATGAACATCACCTATTAGTGTATGAGATGGAAAACACTTGCTCTGTGCATCTCATGAGTTAATTCAGTGCAGATCCACTTGAGTGCCAGCCCTCCCTCTGTCCACACAGTACTGCTTGCCTTCCCACTGTCATTTTTTTAAAGGGTCTTGCCAGGGTCAGGTGGTGGTCTCTTTAAATAGTCATCTGAGCATCCTGGAACTTTCTGACACCCCCTAATGCGACCTCTCCCTCTATCTGGTGCCTTTTTGATTCCTTTCACATCTGCTGAGTTTCCCACCATCCTCTACTGCAGCGGGAGTGCTCTGCTGCCGTGGCAACAGCCATTTCAGCATCAGTCGATAAAGCCAATATGTGCAGAATGTATCCTTGAGTGATTCCTAAAAAGAAAGGGACCTGCCCTGTCACACTATCCCCAAACCGAGTCCTGAGCCCCTCCCACTCGGCCATTTTCCCCTTCCCCACCCTGCAAGAATGACAGGCTGTGAACTGTCCACTGAAGGGAGTGTGAGGAGGGAGAGGCCTGGCTGGGCAAGCAGTGGATGCTGGTGACGTCATTAACCTATTTATGGGGGCTGGATCCTGCCTGTTTCTAAACGGGAGGTGGGTTAAGAGGCTGGTTAGGAATCATGAGAGCCCAGCTTCCCAAAGACCAGCTCAGCACACCCATTCTTTTTCCTAAAGACCAGCCCAGCACACCCATTCTCTTTCCTAAGTCATTGACAGTTTCTGGGATAGAGATAGGATGAGTGATTTGACCACATGTTGACCGACAACGTAAAGCAATTTGAGGAATGAAGATTACAGACATACAGTCAAGGAAAGGCATGCTGTGTGGTTTTACATTCTCACACCCCTGTGATTAGAAACGGATGTAACCCAGGGTGTCTGTGGTGGGTCTGGGGGCTCTGTCTGTTGGGTCGGCTTAGAAGAGCTTGTTGGGAGGGGAGGCAGTGAAAGAAAGGAAAGGGTGGGAAGGAGGGCTAGGCTGCTGCCATATTGTTGCCCTTGAAACGTGACCTTGAGAGAAGAGGAGATCTGAGCGGGGAGCTGCTGAGGTGAGTCCGCACTTGGCTCCCTCCAGGGCTAAGGGTAGAGCAGGGATGAGGGGAGGGTTTTCTTCACTTCTGTGTCCACAGTCAGTATCTGGAGAGCAAGGGCTAGGAACCCAGCCATATGGCTCCACAAGCCTAGCCAACCCACCCTGGGTCAGGAGTGGCATTGTCACCAGTGCAACTGAGTGACAAGCACTTTCTTTACATTTTCCCTGCTTAGACCCCTATGATGAGGTCCCTTCCTCACTTCCCTAGCAGATTCCAACACCTCTGCCTTTGTGGAAAGCTCTCCAGCCAACTCCCCATTTCCTTCTGCTCTTTTCTCCACCCTGTCATTCCACCTATCAACACGGACTTCTTGAGCACCCAAAATGTGTGCAAGGCCAGGACTCTTCTGCCTGGCCCTTCTTGAGGCCAAATGTACCTCCCCTAGGATGCTTTCCCTGGCTCTCCACACAGGTTGCTGCAGCCACTTTAATAATTTCCTGACAGCCACGGCTGTCATTTATCATTTGCTCATTTGTGTTTCTCAGGGATCCATCTTTGGTTGAACTTTTTCTCAAAACCCATCACAGCTCTACGCACATAGTGGGCTCTCAAAAATATCTGTTGAATGACGATTGATTAAATGAATGAATGCATGACTCAGAACAGATGTGTGGAGGATTGTAAACAGCAATGACCCTTCCATACCCCGTGGCAAGAGATGGTGCAGCTGGTGTGTGGAATGGAAGCCAAGCTTCTGGAATGTTGTCCCAGCAACATCTCTTCCCCTTTCTCTGAAGCCCTGGGCTAGGGAGAAGCCACCAACCCTCTCCCTGCACCTTCAAGGGAAGTTCCAGGGAATTCAGCACTGAGATCCTCAAAAAATCTCTCCTCCCAAAATCTCTGCTCTGCCCAGAGGCACAGAGAGAGTTTTGCTGCACTTCTGAGAGATAGGGACAAGAGTGGACAAGGTGTCCTCATGCCCAGGCTCCCTGTTACATGTAGTAGTCCCACCTGGGACTTGAGCTCCACTTGCAAAAGACAAGGGGACAAGGGAAATAGTGGTCCAGCATGGATACTCTGGCTTGCTCACACCTCCAGGGCCTCATCCAGGAAGCCCTCCTAGATTGGTCCACTTGCTTCCTACCAGCCCAGCCACAGCCTTTGCTTTGCCAGGGTATGAGTAGTTCAGACATTTCTGTGCACTCTGCAGGTCCCTGGCTCACCTTCTCCGGCCCCAGGAAACTCTGAGCTCAGGGGTTGGGAATTTTTCTTCTGCACTACAAGGTGAGGTGTATGGGCTCAGGAGAGAAAAATGTCCTCCCGTCTGTTGGGGAAATGAGGCCCAGCAAACTGAAGGCTGGGAGTGGAGCCAGGAGTGGTGGGCCTCCATCTGCCCTCTGGCTCAAGCGTCTCAGGAGGAGCTTCTGGGCGGATGGAAATGCTGAGAAATTCTAAGCTACAGCCCACAGCCCTCTGAACTCACAGCTGCCTGCACCTATCTTCCCCTGAGCCTCTACACCAACAGGACAGGGATGGAGCAGGGATGAGCCCACCATCATGTGAAAGGAGAAGGGCAGAGATGAGGCCGTGAGAAGGAAAACAAGTCACCTCTGGTCAAGCGAGGAAACAGGACCAGGGCCTGAAGCCCAGTGTCCCTAGCTGGAGTATGGGGCTCCCCAAGGCTGTGAAGGAGCACAGGCCCTCCCTTCAGAGGCAGGGTGCTCTGGGCTGTGCAGCCCCAGAGGAAATAGGAACTGTGCTTGAGGGCTGCCCAGAGGGCCTGCTCAAGACCTGGGAGGTGGGGACAGGAGCTGGAGTCCAAAGGACTGGCTCCTCCTTCAGCCATGGGTTTCTCAGCTGGCCCCAGGGCTGGGAAGCCCAGGACTATGCAGGTTGGGCTTAGGGCTGAGCTGCTGTTCTTCTCCCTGTTCTACCAGTGTTCTGACCCCCAGGCTAGAACACAGCCCCTCTTCCTTGTGGCCCTAGCTCCTCAGCAGGGGAGCTCAGGAGGTGAACAAGGCACTGGGTTTCTTCTTTCTCTTCTTCTGATGAGGGCGGTCCAGGATCTCCAAACACTTAGATCCTCCTTCTCCTTTTAAACCCAGAACTCCATGGTCTCCTGCAGGAAGCGTATTTCTGATTCCTGGATGGCCTCCCAGGGAAGGACAGTTTTCCATGCTCTGGTATCTGGCTGCCATAGAGGTGACCAACACAGCACTCAAGCCCATCACCCCCCTGGCTTCAACTGCCTGGAAACCTTGCCCTCTGAAGCTCTCCTATCTGCCTCTGGTCCAGGCCTAACCCCTGCACCTTTGCTTTGCCCTGTCCTTCTCCTGAATGCCTGCTCTTATGAGAATTCACGTCCAATTCACCCTTCAAGGCCCAGCTTCAGGGCCACCTCCTCTAGGAAGCCTTCTCTGACTACTCCACCCACTGCTCTTTACCTTTCCTACCCACTGATTATAGTCAGGGGGCCACGTAGTCACATTCTGCCTACTTATATCCTAGACAGGTATCTTCTCCCTCCAGCTGAATGGTAAGCCCCACACATAGGATAGTTAGTAAGGTCTTGCTGATGCTTGTTGAACTAAAGGGCAAGGGATCTTACAGTTAGTTTCTCAGCAACTACTGTTGCCAGGGACCCTCTTAGACATATCATGTGCATTATTTCATGAAACTCTGTGAAGCAGGGACTATCATCTTCATTTTGCCAAGAAATACACTTGCCCAAGACTACATAGCAGGCTGCTGGTGCAATTAGAATTTGAATACAGGTCTGTCGGGGTCCCACATCTTACCCTCCATGCTGTTACCACACAGCTGTTTCTGGGGACTTGCATGTGATACCAAGAAACATGGAATTCCCATAGCAGGAGAGTCTGGGGTCCTGGTAGAGAAAGAGAGACTGGGTCCTGGTGGCAGGGGGCAGGGGTAGTGGAGAGTGGGAGGGAGGGCCCTGCTTCTCCTGCCTGTCCTGCTGAGGAACTCCTGCAACCCAGACGCCGGTGCACCCGGGGTCTGCATAGGTCTAGGACTGCGGTCACATTAAGACTGGCCCACAGAATCCTGCAAGTGGGGATGGGGTGGAGGATGATCCTTTGGACAGAGCTGGTCGTCCAGAGCACCACCAGACCCTTCCACAGCTCAGCCCCATGACTTCTGTCCTGGTGTCCTTGTCACTTCCAGTGAACCTGACAGTCCCAACAAGTCCAGGACCCCCTGGGGACTTCCCTAATCTTAAGTCTTGGGGGTCCTGGGTTCTCTTCTTGACCTGCTATGTGGCCTTAGGAGAATGCCTACATTCTCTGCACTTCAGCTGGTCATGTAAGAAATTAGGTGGGAGGTGGGGGTGGGGGAGGTGGAGAATCTCTACTCCATCTGCTCATGGGCTTCCAGCACGGATAGTCAAGGGAAAAATACCTAATCTAGGGTGCTCTGCCTGAAACTATACTCATTTAAAATCAGATCCCTCTGTTCCTCGGGCTAATAAAGAGCACAGAATAAGAAGTCCAGATGTTTCCCACATGTGCTTGTCCTACATGTTGCCATGACAACTGTCCCATACACACTGCTGGGGTGGCCATTGTACATTGAGCCCTAGATGAGCTCTACGTGACCCAGGTACATCACCCTTACACCAAGACCAGCCCAGATTGGTTGTCGTGGTAACTACAGGCCTGTGAGGGGGAACTCCAGGCAGGTGAAGAGGAGGGTGGCAGGTATGCGTGTGGCTGTCCCTGTGTGGTGGACGGAAACACACAAACTGCTTGTGTGAGTATGTATACTTTGGTGTGTGCAAACCTAGAGTCAAACCTGACCCGTCCACGCAGAATAGGTTGTTTTAAGATCACTGAATCATAATAACTAACCTATTTGTAATAAATCCTATCACCTCACTATAGAGCAAGTAAACCCAAAAAGCTGATGACGAAAAACACAAGGCCCAAACCAGAGGTTGTCTGGCCAACACAGTTATGACATCACTACTTCATCACAGGCTGGATTCAGGAAGTTTGTAGAACCTGCCATCAAATATAAGCCAAATGTTGTGACTATATCCACTCATCTGGGCAGATATATTATAATGTCAATCAGGTTCTTAAAGAAGTTCTTGACTCCAAAAAGTTAAAGACAACTGCAAGAATAAGGAGTAACTTTTACCCACCTTAACCCAAGCGAGCTGGGACAGGTGGTTTACAGAAACTGGTCTTCTGACCACCCTGGAGGGAAAGACATTCCCATTTTGTGGCTGCCCTTATTGTCTCAGCTGGCACCTCTGTGCTTTCTTAGAGTTTTTCAATGAGGCATTAAACTTAACAGAAGAATAATGCCAGGGATTCAAATTTTAATGTATTTTAATAGAAAAATCACCGGCAAATACTTGGCATACAAAAACTGCTCTGCAAATGTTAAGAATATTCACTGGTGTGATGATGGGTGGGAGTTTCAATGCCATGATAACTTCGCCTTTTGCGGGGCCTGATTTGTGCTCCCTCCTGTCTGCACGTAGACCTGGATTCATCACCAGGAAAGATGAAGGGAGCTCATGGGGTCAGCTCCTCCCCTGACGGTGCCAGTCCCCATGTGAACCCAGGGCTGCTC